>NC_134537.1:107936085-108241710 GCF_050624435.1 Tenrec ecaudatus
ACTGAGCAGATTACCACGAGGAACTAAATGTACGGTTCCTAGTGATTCACCTGGATGTAATCAGAACGCTGTCACCCGCCTCTGTGAACTGCCAGTCCTCTGTATCCAGGGGCTCTGCATGGGTGGATTCAAGCAGCCACACAGAGAAAATCTTTGAAAAAGAAATTCCTGACACCTAAAGAAAGCAAAACTTTGAACTTGCAGCATGCCGAGCACTATCTACACAAATGACATGGCTTGTAGCTTATCCTGCAGCAGCCTCCCACCTCCTCGGTCCCTCTAGCTCTCCTGCTTAGAGCGCTGCTTGGCTTGTGTTAGGTTCCTTCCCTACTTATCTTGTGTGCACCCTCTCTGTGATTTAAAAAATAGAAAAAAAAAACCTCTTACAAATCAAAGAAATGGTCAAAACCATCTCTCAAAGGCCATGAGGGAAAATATCATGTTATTTTCATAATAATGTTTACATTATAGTAGGTACATGATGTAATCAATCCAAGAATCCCCGATGGGATGGTGGGTTAGGTCTTGGGCTGATAATATCAAGGTTCCAATCCAAGTTCAAATCCAAGAATCGCTCTGTGGAAAAAAAATGAAGCTTTTTGCTTCTGTAAAGATTTATAGCCTTCAGAAACCCAAAGGAGGCAGCTTTACTATATCTCACAAGGTCGCTATAAATTGAATTCACTCAATGACAGGGAGTTTATAAGCAACTGAGAAGTGTTGTAATGCGACTTTGTACTCCCATAAAGAGTTACAGTCTCTGAAACCCAGAAGGGCAGTTCTACCCTGTCCTATAGGATTGCCATGAGTCAGCATCACCTCCATGTCAGTGAGTACCTGATTGGTTGATTGATTGATTGAATAAAGCACATAGGAGGATATAATCAATTATATGAAGTTTTATGCAGTTTTATATGAGATTTGAGTATTACTGTATTTTGGTGCCCATGGTGATCCTGGAACCAATTACCTCTGGATAGTCAGGGAAGACTCATGAACTAACAAATATTGCTACTGAATTGATAAGTATTCCTTGTTCTTTGAATAGAAGCTGCATTCCACTATAAACTACCCTAAAGCATTGACTTCTGTTCCCCACCATCATACAGAGCAGTTTGTCAACTGGAAACAAAGGAGTTCTAACATGCAGTCAGTTGCTTAAACACCCACATTAATGCCAGAGTATGAACAAAAGGAGGAAATAATGTTCTAGAGCTATTTATTAATATTTTAAAAGATCCTAATCAATTATGTATCCTAAATATGATACTTTTAATATTACTGATTTTCAGTTACCTTAAAGGAATTTATTACATTTTAAAATAAAATGTCGATGACTGAAGAATTCAATAGCTTCAAAAATGCTACCGCTAAAACCTCTTTTTAATCATTTTCTAACAACATCGGGAGAATATTAAAAGAATAAAAGGAAAACTATAATATAAATCCATGTTTCCCTAAAAATAATATCAAGTATTTTAAGATGTCTGGATTAGTACACGTGAGTCCTAAAATAATTATTTGGAAGCATTTACTAGGACATAATTTATGACTGTCTGTATCCTATCCATGGGACTGTCATAGTGTACTATGTTTAAGAAAAGTAGGTGCTCTATATGTAACCAAGGTACAACCTTTCAAAGGCACAACAAGGGTAACACTGAGCTTCCAATGTCCCTCCTTTGCAAGTCCCCTTAGCCACTAATCCCCTCCTTAGAGCAACTGGTGTAGCCTTCTTATAGATGCATTTACAAGCAAACATACAAAAGAGTATAATTTTCCCCCTCATAAATGGTAGCATATTGTACTCATTGTTTTGCACTTTATCCCTCCTCCTGTCTGCCTGCCTCTATAGATACATAGAAGCGGAATTGTTGGGATAAGAGAATAACTAGCAATATTTTGCTAAATAAGGCCAAACAAAACAAAAACAAACACTCAACCCTATTACCGTGGAGTGGATTCTCCCTGACTCACAGTGACTCCACGGGTTTCTGAGATGGAGAATCCTTATGGATTCTCAGGAATGCCACTTCTTCCACGGGGTGGCTGATTGTTTCAAAGGACCACCTTTTAGTTAATATTGGACTGCGTTCACGATTGCCCTGCCAGGGTGAAATACTGCACAGTGACTTCTAAAGCAGTCATGCTCCCACCAGCAACGCATGTGTTTACATCCATGTCAATGTGTATATTATAAAGAATATTTGCCTGTTCAACCTGGATAAAGCATCTTTATTTATAGTTTTCATGTAGGCACAAAATACCCAAAGCTAACCCACTCCAAAAGGGTCCATTCTGACGCAGTGACTCAGTGAGACAGTGAACTACTCCTTATGGTTTCTGAGGTTGGAGATTTGCTAGGTTGGGGAGGGGCAGTTTGGTCACTGTCCCTTAGAGAGCTGGGGATGGGATGGGGGCTTGAACCACTGTCCTAGAGCCAGGAGGGCTCCTTTATTATGAAAAAGGTAAATCCTGTTTTCATATGTGTAACAGTCACTGGGAGTTCCTTTCCCATGATCTTTCCTAGTTTTTCATTTGCCCTTCTTTCTGCTAGATTGTTGGTTTACTGATTATATAATTGCTTTTTTTAAAACGTTTTATTAGCGGCTCATACAACTCTTATCACAATCCATACATATACATACATCAATTGTATAAAGCACATCTGTACATTCTTTGCCCTAATCATTTTCTTTTCTTTTTTTACATTTTATTAGGGACTCATAGTTTCTTTTCCACATCACAATTCTTTTGACTTTCTTTTGGAGGTTTTCAACATGCAAAAATATGTATGTTCAAGTTGTCAAATTTATGAGTTTTTTGTGGCTTTATAGCTTTGTTTTATATTTAGAAAGTTCTTACCAACAGTTAGCTTCTTTTAGGATTATACTTCTTACTCTCAAATCTTTGATCCATCTAGATTATATTATGTATTAGAGATATAACTCTACTTTGTTTATTTTTAAAGATTGCTACGCAGTTGACCTTTTATTGAATCAACTATCCTTTTTATCCCATTGGTTTGAAATGTCACTTTATTATATAACGCCTTTTATTGAGTACACTATCTTTCCTCCATTGGTTTGAAATGTCATTTTATCTTATACCAAAGTTCCATTTGCATGTGAATCTTTTTCAAATATTTTATTCTTTTTATTGGACTATTTTATTGTCTTATTATAACTTTTAATATTGGGTGGTTCATTTCACCAGAAAGTTCCCTGATCATTGTTGCTTATTTATTATTTTCCCCATGCAATTTTATTCAGTTTTACTAGTTGCATAAATGAACAATCTTGTTAGACACATTTTATGAAATCACATTAAATGTACAGTCTACTGCCATGAGAACAGAATTCTCTATGATAATCATTCTAACTGAAAATACAGTATGCCTTCTGCTTTGTTCAAGTGTTCTTCTATATTGTAAAATTTAAACTGCATTCTAAGTTTTCTTCATATAGAGTAGTTTCTTCAAATAGATTATTGACAAGTAAGGAACTTTTAAAAATGACTATTTAGACCCCACATCCTGAGCAACCGTCCAGTTCTCATTTTTGCTGGAGGTTCTACTAAGATTACCGCGAAGAAAACCCTGTGGGACAATTCTACTCTATCACATGGAGAGGTGAGACTCGCTATATCCAACAGTAACAAAGCCCGCATCCCAACCCAGCCAAAGTAGAGTTGCTTGGGCCTGGAGTCTGGATAGGGTTTTACTATTATTGTTAGTTTGTGGATTAAGCCACACCTTTCCCCATTAATGATCTTAATGGATAGCTATATAAAAGTTTATTCCTATTTTTTTCAATTGTTGTTATAAAGGAGATCTTTATTCTATCTTCTGATTGATGTTTTTACATATAAGCTCTATCTTATATGCTGGGTTAGGTATTGGGAAGCTAATTTCAAGGTAAGCTGTTAGAATCCAACCGTCGATCTGTGGAGAAGGATGTGACTTATTGACTTTTGTTATTGTTTGTAATAATTTTCAATTGATAATTTATATTTTACAAGGTTTTAACCTCATCTGCAAATAATAATTTATTTTACTTAGTTAATTTTTCAAAATATCTTTGATGTTTCCTTCACATGTCAGTGTAGCACCTTTACGGGCTTACTACACGTCAGTAAATTTGTAAGAACTTAACTTTATGTGTCTGTGTTATTTCTGAGAAAAAATGTTTATGCTTATAAGAAAAATGGATGTCAGAAGAGACTCCGAAAATTGTTCTTGAACATATAGAATAACTAAAGGGAATAGAAGAAATGATGACTGGGGAAAAGCTGAACGAAAGATCACAAAGGGTGGCTCGAAAAGACAAAATAAAGTATTAAGAAATCTGGAAAGATCTGGAGTTGGAAAGTCTGAATCCACAGCATTTGTGAAGCAAGACACAATGAAAAAGTCAACTGCAAGTTTCAACAGGGAAGGATTCTATGGGCAAAATATGGAAGGATGCCGTAAGCATTAAAAGAAGCTGGAACTAACCCAAGCAAGGGGAGGGTACTGTTTATATCTCCACAGGGAAAGTGGGAACAGACTTCAACCCAGTGCCGCAAGGTGTGAATGCAACATCCTGGCGTGGAGTAGGGAACCAGTGGAGAGGTCTGGGAGGTTGGCCCCAGCACCAAAAATTAAGTGGATTCCTGCCCCTCCCCCGAGAAGAATTTGTTTCAAAGGACGACATTGATTTTGCAGCTCCAGGAGAGGGACATATCTGATTAGAGCACACGGGAGCAGATGAAGGGGGAGGAGGAGAGAGTGGAACACAGCCTGGCCCACCAGGCCGTGAGGATGATGTTCCTGAGTAGAGCAGCCAGTCCACAGAGAGAACAACATGGCTGGCCCCACTATGAGACATGATGCCCCTCAGTGACCAAGGGTGATACAGGGGACAGCACCGGAGACACAGTGTGGGAATTGCACCTGACCTGATCCCACCACACCGAGGCAAAGCACTGGGGGAGTGCAGCGGAACAGCAAGGGAATGGAGTGGCAAGGTCCCCAGGGAATGCTGAAAGTGGACTTTTGGGCCAGGGCGTGGTGTCCCAACAGACTGGACTGGGAAACATTCCTAAGGGTCAACAAACGATCATTGAACTAACTACAAGCTTTTCTTTCTTGATGTGTTTTGTTTTGTTCTTTGTCAGTGGTTTGTTGTTGTTGTTTTGTTGTCTGGTTGTATACTGTTGCTTTGTTTTCGTCTGTCTTGTTTTCATGCATGTTATTGTCTCCACAGGTCTGTCTAAAGAAGACAGGCTGGATGAACTATCTGGAGGAAAAACAATGGGACCGACAGTTCCGGGGGGACTTGGGATAGGGAGAAGTTGGGGGGGGGGGGTAAGGAAGTGGTGTTAACAAACACAGGGACAAGGGAACAACATGGGACCCAAAATAGTAGTGAGGGGGTTGTGGCAGGCCTGGTAGGGAATGATCAAGGGTAAGGTTGTGTAGAGAAGAGGTATAGCTGTAGCCCAGGTGGGGACGGAGCATGGTAGTGGGGCAGGAGGAAGGTCAAGGGAGATGGAGGAAGGAGCTGGGAGTCAAGGGGCATTTATGGAGGTCTAGACAAAGACATGTACATGCAAATATATATCTGAGGATGGGGAAATAGATCTATGTGTCTATATTTATAGGTTTAGTATTAAGGTCACGGAAGGACCTTGGGCCTCTACTCAAGCACTCCCTCAATGCATGAATACTTTCTTTTATTAAATTGGTACTCTACGATGCTCACCCTCCCGACACAACTGCTGAAGCCAAAGCGGCTGAACAAGTAAATGTGGCAAAGAAAGCTGATGGTGCCCGGCTATCAAAAGAGATAGTGTCTGGTGTCTTAAAGTCTTGAAGATAAACAAGCGGCCATCTAGCTCAGAAGCAACAAAGCCCACATAGAAGAACACACCGGCCTGTGTGATCACGTGGTCCTGAAGGGATCAGTTATCAGGCATCAAAGAAAAAAAATATCATTGGCTGCACACCTCCATGATACGCTCACCGAAGACAAACGGGTGCATAAGCAAATGTGGCGAAGAAAGCTGATGGTGCCCGGCTATCAAAAGAGATAGTGTCTGGGGTCTTAAAGGCTTGAAGGTGAACAAGCGGCCATATAGCTCAGAAGCAACAAAGCCCACATGGAAGAAGCACATCAGCCGGTGCGATCACGAGGTGCCAAAAGGACCAGGTATAAGGCATCATGCAAAAAAAAAAGAATATATATGTAAGTAAATATATACACACACACACACACCATAGTAAATGAAGGGGGAAGTGCAGAGTGGCGACCCAAAGCCCATTTGTCGACCACTGGAGATCCCCTCACAGTGGGGTTTAGGAGAGGAGATGGGTCAGTCAGTGTACGATGTAGTACCAATGAAGAACACAGCTATCCCCCAGACCCTGGATGCTTCCTCCCCCAAATTACCATGATCCAAATTCTACCTTGCAGGACTGGATAGGGCAGAGCTTGTACATTGGTGCATATGGGAGTTGGAGGCACAGGGAATCCAGGGTGGATAATACCTTCAGGACCAGGGGTGTGAGGGGCGATACTGGGAGAGTAGAGGGTGAGTGGGTTGGAAAGGGGGAACCGATTACAAGGATCCACATGTGACTTCCTCCCTGGGAGATGGACGGCAGAGAAGCGGGGGAAGGGAGACTCCAGATAGGGAAAGATATGACAAAATAACAATCTATAAATTTTCAAGGGCTCATGAGGGAGGGGGGAAGTGGGTAGGGAGGTGGGGAAAAAGAGGACCTGATGCAAAGGGCTTAAGTGGAGAGCAAATGCTTTGAAAATGATTAGGGCAAAGAATGTACAGATGTGCTTTATAAAATTGATGTATGTATATGTATGGATTGTGATAAGAGTTGTATGAGCCCCTAATAAAATGCAAAATAAATTAATTTTAAAAAAGGAAGAAGCTGGAAGGCCCGGGGTATGCTGGGTAATCTTCTCTAACATAAATTGATAAAGCTATCTCGAACATGAACCACAGGCATTTATAAACCATAGATATATGAATGGATTACTTCGTTCTAGCAGCAGTCTAAGAACAGTTATTCTGTGGCATGTTTGATGCTTGTTCTCGAGAAGATAGCACGGAAGATATGGTGCTCTACCAAAGTGCGGTGAAGAAACAGATGGTAACCAGCTTTCAGAAATAAGAACTATCAGATGGTAGCCAGCTTTCAGAAATAAGAACATCTAGGGTCTTAAAGCTTTGTCTTGAACTGAGCGGCCATCTAAGTGAGCTGCCGACTAAGTCTACGTAGAAGAAATACACCGTCCTGTGTGATCCAAGTATTGTAAATGATACAATCTAAATTCTAAGGAAGGAATGGTATCTATCAGAGCTTAAAATGCGAATACCTAGTTTGCAGAACGCTATGGAGAACAGTGGAAACCCAGAATTCATTTGCAGGGTTCACATATGGACTGAACCTCAGGTGACTCCCTCCTGACCATCGTCAACGTATGTGATTAGCCTGGATCATCCGACAGAAAGGATTTGTAAAGCTGGGTATGGCAGATGCAGTCTAGTCTCTTTTCTAACCCATTCTAAAGTGGTTTCAGTTAAAAACAACACAGAAGGGGAAATAGATGCCGATCCAGTCTCCAGCGAGCACAGACCAAGGATGTAAATAACTTTGCTATTAGGCAGAATATGCTGGAAAGTGAATTACTGTAGATACAAACAGGTTACAATTGAACACCTTGTCATTTAATCTGTCTTTTGACCAATTTTAAATTTGTTCTGTTTTTTAAAAATATGTTCTGCTTTCTTTTTGATTGATATTAACAACTCTGCTGTTGTTAGTATTTTGGTTGTTTTGTTTTTTATGCTTTTCTGAATATGAACTGTAGGATAGGTGAATCTATAGTGACAGTAGCAGGTTTCTTGAGGGTATGGTGGAGGGGAAATGAGTTGCTAATAAGAATGAGTGAGTACCAGAAACAGGAAGGAAAATGTTCTCAAAGTGGTTGTGATGATTGTACCATTCTTCCTAATATGACTGAGCTCATCAAGTGTTCGGGGTGTGAACTATAAGCCAATACAACTATTCAAAAACAGAAGGAAGGAACACTCTGCATCCGTGTACAAAACATAACTGATCGATGTTGAGCCTCTTCAGGAGGAAGCATGTGTTCCAGAGTTGACAGCCATGACGGCCGATTCCAGTTACACCCGAGGCACTGTCAGAAAACAAGGCTCCAAGAACCAATTGAATTGAAATCCTTCAATGAAGGGCTGCAACCTTGGATTTTTAACTTTCTATGCAATGAGAATTTGGTAGAAAGCCATCTGGCCAACTGACTGGAAGGTATCTGCATGGGTACCCATTCCAAAGAAAGGTGACCCATCAGAGTGTGGGACGTATCAAACAAGATGGTTAATATCACACACAAGTAAAATTTTGCTGAAGATAATTAAAAATTATTTCAGCCATGGAATGAGAAGGACGTGCCAAAAATTTAATCCAGACTCAAGAGGAAGTGAAGCAAAGGATGTTGATTCTGTTTCAGTTGCATCTTGTCTGGAAGTAAAATATACCAGAACAAAATGTTTACCTGTATTTTACTGCTTTATAAAAATACCCACTGTGTGAATCATAACAAATCATGGACAACAATTTGAAGAATAAGAATTTGAGAACCTTTCCCCCCCCCCCCCCCCTGTTCATAGAAGAGACAGTAGTTCAGGCAAAAGAAGGGCATACTGCATGGAAAAGTGATCTTCAGCATTGTAGCCTTTCACCACACGTCTTCCATTTGAATACTAAGAAAACCACCAAGGAGCCTAGACTGGAGGAAGAACACTGCATCAGGATGAGAGAGAGGCTCAGTAACCATCTGCAATCTGCCGATGACAGATGTAATATGTTGGCTGACAACAAAGTGTACTGGAAGCACTTACTGATGAAGATCAAGGACTACAGCCTCAGGGGTGGATTGGAACTCACTGTAAAGAAAACAAACATCCTCACAACTAAGCTAAACAGCAACATCATGATCAACGGAAACATGCCTGACATTGTCAGGGATTTCATTTCCCTTGGATCTACCATCAACATTCCTGGAAGCAGCAGTCAAGAAATCAAATGACTTTTTGCACATGGGCCAATCTACTGCAAAAGCCTTCTTTAAAGCAAGTGTTTAAAAGTAAAGATGTCACTTTGAGCACTGGGCTGTGTCTACCCAACCCACAAGGTTTTTTTGTGGCTGCGTACGCATGAGGTAGCTGGAAAATAAAGAATAAAGGCCAAGAAAAATCAGTACATTTGAATCGTGGTGTTGGCAAAAAATAGTACTGTGCTATGTGCTGCGAGAAGAATGAATTGATCCTCTTGGAGGAAATATAATCAGGGTACACCTTAGAAGCAATAGCAAGGAAAACTTCATCTCACTTCTTTGGACAAGTTATCAGGAGACATAAATCCCTAGAGAGCTAACTACATGGTGTCCAGTAAAGGAGCGAGACAGAGAAAAAGAGGAAGACCCTGGACAGAACGGATTGCCGCAGTCGCTACAACAATAGGCTCAAGCACAGCAATGACTGTCAGGATGGTGCAGGGCCAGGCAGTATCGCCCTCTGTTCTACAGGGTGTTGCTGTGAGTTAGAACAGACAACTAACTCTCAAAGAAGTCAGAACAGGCAGCTCACAAAGAAGAAAAGCTGTGTTCATTTTGATGACTTCTGATAAACTATTTAGTACAATTTAAAACTCATTTCTGGTAAAACCCCTTGGTGAGGAGTTAAATAAAACTTGTTTCATATAATAAAATATAACTACAGGAGGCTAATGATACACACCACACTGACAGCTGTGTGATATGGCAGCCTCCAGCCACATGTGGCTACTTACCATTAAAAATAAATTAATTAAAATTAAAATTTCAATGCCTCAGTCTCACTAGCCACATTTCAAATGTTCCATGTGGCTAGTGACTCCCACACTGGAGAGTGCGGACACAGAACACTTCCATCATCAGAGAAAGTTTGAGTGGACAGCGTTGCTGCTTAGGCAGTGCAGAAACAGATCCTGGGTACTCATGGATGAGATGTGCAAATACAACAAGAGCCAACATTTACTGAATTCTTCTTAAAGTGCCTCGTGGGATTACATATTAATGAGTATCATCTTCTCCCATTTGACAGCCAAGAAATCAATGGGACAGGAAAGAGATTAGACAAGTTAAAAGTTTCGGGTCAATTTTGAAGCAACACATTTGAGATTCAAGTCCATGATGTCTGACTATAGCATCACACTTTTAAAAAAATTTTATTGGGAGCTGTTACAACTCTCATCACAATCCATCCATCCATCCATCATTGGTGTCAAGCACATTTGTACTTTTATGCCATCATCCTTCTCAAAATATTTTCTTTCTACTTGAGCCCTTGGTATCAGCTCCTCATTTTTTAGCCTTACACTTTTATAACCATAAAGGGACATAGCATTTAGGGCAAGTATAAAGTACTAAATACTCTTTTGTCAAATGTCTATCCATTTGAAAAGGATAAATTAAGCTATATGCTCCACATTATTTACAAAGACAAAGAATCCTGGTCGTGGTGAGTCAGTTCCAACTCATAGTGACGCTACAGAACCGAGGAGAACTGCCTTCAATCTTCCTGAGAGCAGAGTAGTTTGCTCCCACAGCGTGGCTGGTGGGGTTGAGTCACTACCTCTCCATTAGCGGGTGAGTGAACGACCGCTGTGAAACTAGACCTCCTTAACCAAGGCAGATCCATACAGCCGATCATCCATACTGGACTTACCAAATATTTAATGTACAAAAGATATAAGGAGAAAACAGAATAGTGTATTTGAATGCTCTAAGGAAAGTTTAAAAACTCAGAGATCCTAAAAACCTGACAAACTTAGACACAAAAATTAAAAGTTGTCATTTGATGAAAGAAACTACAATCAAAGGAGAACAAAAGAACTAAAGAAAATATGAGAAATGTAAACAAATTATTAATAACAAAAGATAAGATCACACGCGTCTATTAAGAAAAAGACAATCCTGTCAAGAAATAAGCAAGTCATTTGGGCAGATACTTCTTTAGAAAAGAAACACAGATGACCAATAAATATACCTCCTGCAAAAAAAATTTCAAATTCAGAGATAGCCAGGAAAATGAAAACATAAAATAAATCACTCATTAGACTGGGGAACGTCAAAGGGTGATTATGTGAAGGTTATCATCACTAACGTGAGTTCGTAAACTTTCTCATGTTTAGCTGACAACTGCGCAAATTGACGTCTAGTCTAGTTTATTGGCTTTGTAAATGAGCATATCCCTTGGCCCAGCTATTTTACACTGGGGTTCTCAAACATGTACAAAGATTCATGCACAGGGCAGCATTGTTTGTAACATGGAAAAAGCATAAACAACTTAAGTAATTATCAATTAAACAACCTACGAGTAAATATCATTAAATAGATGTCATTTCCTCCACACCATGCCATGATTTGCCTTTCTTTACAATAACTGAATGGGTCCACTTGGCACCATTTCAAATGCCAGGCTCATCCAGGGTGAACAAGTTGCTGCAGAGCATCCAGACATAGAGCAGACTGAGTCTGTTGGGGAGATCTTTCTAAGCCTCCCCTGGGTGTCCAAGGCCATTACTGTTTCAGGGACTCTAACGTGTCCAAGGCCATACATCTGTATGGGAGCAGACAAGCATCATCCATTTTTTTTAAGAAGTGGCTGCTTTGAACAACTAACTCTGAAGTCAGCAATCAATGCCACCTGGGCTCCTGAAGAACTAGAAAAAATGTGCATCTGGAAAGTGTGGAAGTCTCAGCTTAATCCCTGCATGGCGCAAGTGCACATTTCATAAAATTTCTACGCTCGGCTACTGTTGTCCTCACCTGCTCCTGAGACCGTTTGAGACCTGGAGGTTGTTAATAGAATTTTGCAAGACCAATGAATTCTTTGTGGTAAATATCTTTTAATCAGCAACATAAATGACACCTGTACATGGGGACCTCACCAAGTAGAATACACGGGGATCAGATTAATGGCATCTGTGGGAAGAGGTGCAGTTCAGTATCATTGTTTCACACACTGTATCAATCCATTGCTCTTAGGGTCGTCTTTTTCTCTACCCTTTCACCAAGCATGATGATCTTCTCCGGGGACTGATAACATGTCCAAAGTAAGAGGAAATTAGCGACTCATCCTTCTAAGAAACACCCAGGAAATGCTTGCAGTCCTCGTGACTTTCAGCAAAGGGATCACCCCAAACTTTTCATCTAGAGATTATTTGCTCAGCATCCAGGTTCAACAAGTGCGCTGAATGGATCCAACCATGAAACATACTTTTCTTGATGCTTTTTAACCTGGCCTGATTTTAAACCACACACTGTCCTCTTGTTCTGTCGGAATGACTTCCCCTCGCTGGGCGCAAGTTTGGAAAGGTTATTCCTAATCTGCTGTGATTCACATCATCCAATGCCTTGGCATAGTTAACAAAATACTGCTAAACACTTTCCCGATATTTCTCATGTGCAGACAATATTCAGGTCACAGCATCAATACTGTGCCTCCTTCCAAACCTTCTTTGAAATTGGGCTTGAATTTCTGGCAGCTCCTTGTCAACATGGGTCGGCAGCCCCGTCTTTCGACAGTGAAAATATATGAGCTATGAGGCTGGAGAGAGGGAAGATATAGAACATGGCACATCGTTTTAACCTGTCTGACTGGGACAGGCAGCTGTGTGAGAGGAGAGATGACAATCATGATAAGAAGGAGAAATGATTACCAGGTCTCAGCTACGAGTTGAGGGGATTCACCGGAGGCAACTGGATTTTGAGCTTCCACTGTCAGCCATGACCTTCTGCACACCAGCAATTTAAGCTCCAGTGTCATTCCCTCTTGTAGATTTGGATTACATTATTTACAATCCTTGGATCACACAGGCTGGTGTGCTTCTTCGATGTGGACTTAGTTGATGCCTCACTTAGATACTGCTTGTTTGAAAGTAAGCCTTTAAGATCCTAGACACAATTCTTTCTGATGGTCAGGCATCATCATCCCCACACTTTGATGTAACACCCATTTCTTCAGTGATTTCACATAAGGTCAAGAACCAAGCAGGGGCCATGTCATAAGAACTAGAGTAATTGCTTCTAGGGTAGAATTAAGTGCAAATATGGGCCAAAGATTGAATGATGCAGGAAGTATCAGAAGAGGATGGAAATCATACACAGGGTTACTGTACCAAAAAGAATTAGTCAAGAAAGAGGCAGGTTCTCTTTTTACTCCTAACTAAAGTGTCATTTCAATGGCTAATAGAGAGGTTATATTAATGTTGCGATAAATCAGATTAAAGAAGACAATAACCACTGAAAATACTTCAGTTTCTGCCAAGTATGTGCCCTACTTTCTTACTCATGTTTTTCTTTTTCTATTTTTACCCAATTTATGAATAAGAGGACACAGAGGTTCTCAAATGAATTGTTTTTCCTAGCCCTTGCCAGAGATAAAACTAAAGTTAACAGGTTACTCTGTGACACTTCTTTGTGAAATAGTCTTGCAAACATCTCCAGTGGAGCAGCGTGGAAGAAAACTCAGTTAATGTATGCTTTCAACCACTTGAACAGTTTAGCAATGAAGTTTATTTTTCCATTCTTATCTGAAAAGTCTCAAGCTAGGTGTAGTGTTGGCTCACATGATTCAATGCTCCAAGGAGAGGTAGGCATATGAGAGAGGCTTCAGTGTCACCACCATGGATCTCAAAGAGTGGTGCAAGGAAACCACAGCGCCCTGAACCCGTCCAGCAGGCCTGACATATGATAACTATTTTCATAATAGCATCAAATTGTTCTTTGCCTCGTGGTTTAATGTCTATAGTGGATTCTCCAGAGTCTACATGGCATCCATAGGGGCATTGCTCCAATTACTAATGGGATATGTGGTTGAATCCTTGTGTTTGCACCTTCATTCTAATGACTAATGTGGAAAACTGCTGGCTAAAGTAGAGGGCAGTCAAAAAGCAGGTTCTCAGGAGATGCCTGAGCCTCTGGCTGACACGATGGGCACACGCACAGGGCTAGCGGTGAGGGTGGCTCACGACGAGACAGCTGCATTCCGCTGTGCACACGGTCTGTGGGTGGGAACCGACAACAACAGGAACATAGAAAAAAGCTGGGCGCTAAGCACACTGAGAGACCGAACAAAAGAAACAAAACTCATTGGAGTCTTAGAGTATAAAGCGGCCCCGAAATCACTACGCTTCCGTAGTGCCATTTCTTAACACACTTGAAACACATGCACCATTTATTAAACACATACACTGCAGGTGGGGTCGTGGTTATGCATTGGGCTGTCCACCCCAGAGTTCACGGTTTGAAGCCACCACATTCCCTTTATAAGACGACCGAAGCTTCCCCCTCCTGTCCAGCGACAGTCGCAAAACCCCACCAGAGCAGCTCCATTCCGTCCTAGAGTGTTGATGTGAGTTCAAACTGATTTGATTGATGGTAGGGAGTATGCTTTTAATCCTCTGTTTTTATCACATTGTGTAGGAAACATGTAGAGTTAAATTACAGAAGTTGAATATACAGTATCATAAAATCATAGTCTCAACATTGAGAGGGCTCAGTCCCTGTCCACAAAGGTTTCTCCCAGCTTCTTTACAACTAGAAGGGGCAAAGCCATGGCAAAGATGACATCTCTGCCCGAGCTCTGTCTGCATTTTCTGCTACCTGCCTGCACTTCACCCAACTCCCTTCTCCCACAATGTTCCTCAAGGTAACATGGTACTAACAACTACATCAAACCCACTGCCGTGGGGTCGATGCCGACTTTAGCGACCTCATAGGACGTGTTCGATATGCCCGGATGGGCTGCGGAGGCACAGAACACCCAGGGAGGGGCTGGCGGTTTCCAACTGCTGACCTCGTGATCAGTGGCCCAACTCATAAGCACTGTAGCACTGTGGTTCGAAGGAAAAAGGAGACTCACATAAGGACCAGCTCTAAGTAAAATGAGCAGAATTTTGGTTTTGTTTTATATTTTATTAATTTTTTAAAAAGCAAATACCTTTTTTAGTTGGTTTCCTTAAGTCATCATGTGACAAAAACAGAAAACAAAACGGTGCATTTTTAACTAGGTAAATTTTATGTCCTATAATTTAATAAAATTGCTAATACAAAAATAACTGAGTGAAGATTTTCTTTTTTCTTTTAGTTATTTACATATCTATTTTTTAACTTAAAAGTATAATTTCTATTTGATAACAATAGACAATAGTAGAAATGATCATTTGTAGAGCATATTTTTATCTTAGGCATTGTTAATGTGGTCTATATAATGGAATTAATTTAATTTGTATAGAATCTTTGAAAGATAAATGCCATTAATCTTCTTCTACTTCACATAAGGAAACTGCAGTGTAAAGAATTCACATAGGTGAATTGCTAAAGTCATGTTGGTAGTAAGTGGCCGAGGAACTACAAAGATAGTTATAACCCAGACCCCGTGGACAGTATCTGTGTTAATTTTGCATGTACTTGTATATACTGTACAAGCTGGTTGAAAATTTGGATAATAGGCAAACATATTTAGGACAAAACAATAAATTATCAAAATATTACTTTATAGCTATTACTATTTATTAGGAGGGCATTAGTATTCATTCAAGTATTTATATTATATTATATTATATTATACTAGAATTTCCTACGTAGCATTGCACTTACTGAATTTTTCATAAGCTTACCATTCCCTTTGCTCGTATAGTTAAGCTGTTTCCAAGTTTTCTCTATTAGAAATGTTACTGTAAAGGACATCTGTATGCACAATCTTTCATTGTGCCTCTGATTATAATATGTAGGCCAAATTTTTTAAGGAATAATTATACATTCATATAGTCCAACTCCTTTTGAAAAAAAAAATTCATTTGTACTCCCCTGAGTAGTGTTTGAAATTACCCACTCCTTAAAACCTCAATTCCACTGGTCAATTTTATTCCATCTGACAATAAGGCAGGTGAAAAAGTATTTCTTAATTGCTGTTTCATTCAGGGCTAATGTGCTTTAGAAATCAAACTAAATCGGGTCGTTGAAGAATGATCTGATGAGCACACATAACATTAGACAGAGGCCCAGCGACAGAGGCCCAGCGACAGAGGCCCAGCGACAGAGGCCCAGCGACAGAGGCCCAGCGACAGAGGCCCAGCGTGCCCTTTCCCTGTGCATTAGCCAGTCCGTGAAAAAGCATGTCTCATTTCCTAACCCATCTGTTTGTCTTCCCATTAGGCCAACTCTAATCCCTTAACACCCAAGGATGGTATTGTGTGGACAAATGCACGTGATTTTCCTTCCACCAAGCGAGTGAGAATGCCTGCTATTTAAAGTGATATAATTAAGTAGAAAGCTTTAGGAGTGGTATGAAAATATATCTATATTAATGTGTGAGAACCAATTTTTTACCACTAAGATGCTATTCACCATGAGTGATTGGCCTATAAATCGTTCCCTGCTGTGCTGAGTCAAATAGAAATTTTTAACTTGGACTTCTTTTTTTGTGGGTGTAATGTCTAATTGGACATTTAGATCTGTTATTAGATGGAAATAGCAACCTGGCACTACAGGCTCCCCATATGCTGCTATAATGTTTCCATAGTTTTGCTAGACCTAATCACATTTCATTCATAAAGATTAGCTAAAAATGAGGAAGGAAACAGGTTGTTCCCAGTTGAACGGGCAGCAGCACAATAGTAGGTCTGAAGAGGTTGATGAGGAAGAAGAAGGCTGGCTTTCTATGACTAGAGTAACAAAACTCCAGGGGAAAAAAATTTAAAGCACAATCAAGCTCCTAAAACCTGAAGGTATGCATTTTTCTTTTTGTGTATCATGCTTTCCTGATTATTTCAGTGCTGCATTGTTTGTTGTAAAACGCACACACAGAAAAACAAACCCAAAACTAACCTCATACTGCCATCAAGTCAATGTTGACTCATGGGGACCCTAAAGGACAGATTGAGTTTTGCGACTATAGATCTTTATGGGAGAAGAAAGCCTGCTTTTCCCCTGCAGAGCAGCTGGTGGTTCTGAACTGTTCATCTGGCAGTTAGCAGCTTAATTTATTACCAGTACACCACCAGGGTTCCTCTAAGACATACAGAAAGAGTGAAAATATTCTAAAATAATTGGTAACATTATCCATCGAGATAAATACTTTCTCTGAAAACAATGCTATTCAAACTTATTTTAAAAGCAAAAGATGATTTTCCATGTACATGAAATCTACATATTTTAATTGGGGAAGACACAATTATAGTTATACTACTAAAGAGATCATTTGTTAACAAAGAAATGGATCATGATAAAATGCTCTGTGTTCAGAAAATGTGTCAGTCTCTGTAGACTAGAGAAATAAATTCATGAAGACTCACATGTGTATAGGTGAAAGCTTTTTATACAAGAGAAATTGAATATTGAGAAAACATCCCAGCCTAGTCCAGATCAAGTCTGTGTCCAATATTAGCCCATATGTCTGATACCAATCTATAAAGTCCTATTCAGACTCACAAAACACATGCAATGACACTGGATGCAGGAAGATCACAGGCCAGTGGGTGGGGAGTCTTGTGGCTCCAGTGGCTTTGTAACCATCTCAGCACTGGAAGGGTCTCCATATGGCATCTCCAGCTCAGGGCACCAATGCAGTTCCAGGTGTCTTATCAGCTGCAATGTCTCCCAGGGAGTGAGAAGAGAGAGAAAGTGTCTCTTGCCTCCAAGGATGAAATATAGGAATTCCCAGTGTTCTCAGAAGGCCATGCCCACACAGAGGCCTCAGTGGCTCTGACCCGATTGACAGACTACACCCCATACCTTCATTCCTAATCCTCTTAAGTCCCAAACTGACACTAGATTATGTAACTACACAGACAGGTTAGTCAGATCCAGTTTCCCTTTCACAAAAATTAGGATACTATCTGTGCATTATCCTGGTAGGAGCCCAAAGGTCAATGGCTACAGAGAAAGTCCTTCCCAGTATAAAGAAGAACACAGCAATGAAATCTACGTATATCTTCTTTACATAGCCCCACTTGCTATATCCCTTAAATAGCAAACCTGTTTTAAAGGGGATTGGTTTATAAAGTACTTGACCCTTCATTAACTCCATTTCTCTGTTTAATTCTTTTATCTATTCAACCTATAGATACAGTCACTGTAGATCTAGTCTAGTGATTGTAGATTAGTCAACCTGTAGATCTAGTCACTATCCCATTTATCTGTATGTTGTCCGTGACTTTCAACTCAGCGGGCTCCCTGAGAGTCATCCGATTCTGGGGGTCATCCAGTAGGGAAATTTCTCACTATCTAAGATGACTTGGGTAGTAGAGATGCATTGTGAGCCCTCTGCTACTAACAAGATAGATCACAACACATTTTTCTACCAATTTTAATCAAATTATAATAAAACTGATCTAGTTATTCAAAACCACCTTCAGTTCCAATTTTTAAATTAGATTGAAGTTTGCATTCTTTGTTTAGGTTTATCTTGTGGGGAAGGGTCTTTACTAATCCAATCAGGAAGTGCCCCCCTGGGCAAGCCGGTGGTCTGTACTGTCAGCAATAGCCAGTCACTGAGGTTCTTGTTTTGCTCAGGAAAAGTCAAAGGGTTATGTTCTACTACTTGGCAAATGCTTAATTATTCTCACAGGCCATCTGATGCATAGCATGACCCTCTGACTTCCTTTTTCCACAAACCATGCAGGAGAGGGGCTACTTTTTGCCAAGGTGATAGAGCACAAGGGTGACTTTTTAGTGAACATTATCTTTTTTCTTCTTAAAAATTTATTTCATATGTCTTTATTGTGTCCAATATTGATTTAAAACATTTTTATTATCGCAAACAATAGTTCCATTCTTTATCTGGTAATTAAGCGTAGTCTAAAGAAGAAAATATTTTTAGATATATCTGTGCTAGGAACTGGGTAAAGTTGTTTACATAACACCTTTAATTCCACAACACCACTGTGTAAATGGCATTAAATTGTGGGGTTTTGGGTCACTTGAAGAAACCTATGACAAGGTCAGCAGCTCGAAACTGCTGGCTCCTCCATCGGAGAAAGGTGAGGCTTTCTATTCCCGGAAAGATTTAGAGTCTCAGAACTTCACAGGGGCCATTTCTACTCTGGCCCATGGGGTCTTTATGAGTAGGAATACACTCAATGGCAGTGAGCTTGCTTTTCGTTTTTGCTTTGTATGACCAATGAAGAATCATTGTTGAGCTCTGAAGCACACTGGCCATGAAACTAAAGGTTGGCAGTTTGAATCCACCAAGTGGTACTATGGGAGAAAGGGCTCGCGATCTGCGTTTGTAGAGACCATAGCCCTAAGGAGCAGTTCTCGGGGTAACCCAGTGTCACCGAGAGTCAGAACTGTCTTGAAGGCAATGAGTATTCTTTCAAGCAATTAAATATTTATCATGCAGTATGGCCTCTAAAACTGTCTACAGTTTCATGTATTTGAAGTTCAAAATCACCAGAGGATCTATGGGACAAAGATAAGGCGTTCTGCACGTGTGCAGATTTACAGCCTCCAAAAGCGACCGGAGTGCTTCTACGAAGCCTGTGGGGTCACCGTGAGTCAGAATTGATGACCATGTATCTAGGCACCACAGCATGTCACTCATTATCATTTCCTGTTGACATCAGTTCCATAATAAAACTCACTGTGGTGATCATATTTGCACATGGAAGAAAGTCAGTCTTTTTTAAAACAAAAGTATGCTTTGGGGAATAAAGTATTTCAATTTTTATATGAGAAATTTTAAATGGTTTAAAATGGCAGAAAACTCAGAAAAGAAACACAAACGCTTAAATATATCTTTGAGATTAATATGTGTGTACTTGTCACATGTTTTTCAATGTGTTTAAGTTTATTTCTATAGTGAATTGAGGATGGGACTAACAAAAATCTTTGTCTATCTCTGGCACGTTTCTCTTTTGATGTTTATAAGTTTTATTTCTCATAACTTACGATATAGATATTATTATCCTCAGCTTGCATGAGTTGCTTATGGTTAACAGTCAGTCTCCCTTGCTTTTGGGGAAGTTCTGTGTCCAGGCTGGTATGTGAGCGACATGAGCTTCCTCTAAGTAGGGCAAGTCAGTAATCAGCACCTCTGTTGAAAGGGTGCTCTTCCTTTCTGTTTTCAGGGACCACTATGACCCATAGCTAAAGGACCTTAACCAAAATTCAAAACTCACTGCCGTTGAGTCAATGCTGACTCATCGCGACCCTGCAGCACAGGGTAGACCTGCCTCGGTGAATTTCTGACAGTGTTACTGTTGAAGAGTTGAAAGCCCTGTCTCTCTCCTGCTGAGCTGCTGGTCGTTTTGAACTGTGGATCCAACTACTTCATGCCTTAAAAAAACCATAGCTCATAGAAATGTGCTTGAATCATAGCAGGCACACACTACTTGCTGAGTCAATGAATGAACTCCAAAATAATGGAACGATCACTGAAACTCCTCACCAACGCCTCCACGCTGCGTCCCTCCCCTCCTTTCCTCTTCTTTTTCTTGTCCTGGCCCTCTCTTCAGCTAGTTTGTTTTTATTTTCCTGCCAAAGCAGGTTTGGTCAAATTTCCTCAAAGCAGCAGCACGTGTGACGTCAGGGCTGCCATGCTGGACCATGGAGACAGGGCCACGAGTCAGGGAGAGAAGCTACATGACAGTGCTTATCACACTGACCAGCACTATCACGCCAACTCAAGACTTACATATCGTTTCTAAAAGGATCAGGGCATCAATGATCTTTATAAAATCCTTTCTTTTAATCTTAAGGAAAAACGTTTAAAAACATATCAAAGGGCCTCAAGAACCTTCAAACCGTAATTACAGAATGGGAAGGTGTTGTTACACTGAGAGCTTCTTTGTTGGAGTTCCCGCCTATAAATAGAAAATAAATATCAGCAAGGAACTTTCTTCTTTGCATGGAGTCTAGCTGGTTGTACTTTTCTCAGGCATACCACAGCCATGAGAAATTAACACTCCATGAGTTGATTAATGAGTCAAATAAGTCCTCATTCAAGTTGGAGCGATTTTATATGAAAAAAAAAACTTCTGAAAATGTTCGATGAATACGTCCCATTAAACATGTAGAACATTTAGAAAGAGAGAAACAATCGGCCTTGCCACCGTGAAACCCCAGGTGCTTTTTTCAGGGCCTTTCCACTCACACCCCTGGCCTGCGTTGTGATTACATGGATAATATGTACACCAATAGGACATAGATGTAGTTAAATTTGACAAATTCAGACAATACCATTTTCTGGAAGCTGTGTAACTTAGACAGCATTAGAATCCACCCCACCTCCTACACACGTACACACCATTGAGGGGCTATTTGAGCAACCAATGTTATTCATGTTGACTGCTCTCTCTCTCTGAGTTAGGACGCAGATTCTAAGAGTTCACAAGTATACTTTGAAGCACTCTGACTCTCAGCACAACAGGATTTGATAATGTAATGGGGCCATTTCCTGTCATAGTAAATACCCCATCATTGGAGAGATTCAATTCAATTCTTTAAAATCAGCTATCATTTATGTATCAGAGAGGTCTTAAAAATAATGAGTGCCACATTCTTTTCGCTCAGGCTCAAAGGAGTTATCTAGCCCAGTGAAGGATATTGTTGGAAATTACATGATATTTTCCATTAGAACATTTTCAAACGTGTACATGGATCAAGAGATAGTTGTATGAACAGGAAAGGGGAATACTGCATGGTTTAAAACCAAGAACGGTGTACATCAGGGTTATATTCTCTTACCACACTAGTGCAATCTGTAGACTGAGTAAATCATCTGAGAAGCCGGATTAAATAAAGAAGAGTTCTGCATCAGGACTGGAGAAAGGCTTACTAGCAACCTGCTGTCTGCAGCTCATAGCACTTTGCTTGCTGATGATGAGAAGGAAGTGAAGCTCCGGGGGATGGAGATCACGGACTGTAGCTTCAGGATGGATTACAACCGAATACACAGAAGACCAGAATCCTCACAAATGAACCAAGAGGTAACATCATGATAGAGACAATATTGAAGTTGATAAAGGTTTTGTATTACTTGGATCCACAATTAATGCTCATGGAGCCAGCAAATCAAGCCAGCAATCAAAAGATGAATTGCTTCAGGGAACCTGGCTGCACAACACCTCTTCAGTGTATGGAAAAGCAAGCATGCTACTCTGTGCACTAAGGTGAGCCTGACCCAGCTGTGGCATTCTCCACTGCACCACATGCATAGGAAAGTTGGACACTGAATAAAGAAGACCATAGAAGAATCAATGCATTTGAATTGTGGTGCAGGATAAGCATATTCAAAGTACCATGATATGCTAAAAGGACAAACTGATCTGTACTGGAAGAAGTAAGGCCAGAGTGCTCCTTAGAGTCAAGGATAGAGAGACTCCATCTGACATACTTTGGACATAATGTGAGGAGAAACCAGTCCTGGAAGAAGGACATCATGCTTTTTAAAGTGGAGGGATGGTGAGAAAGAGGAAGATCCTCGACTTGATGGATTGATGCAGTGACTACATCAATGGGCTCAGGCAGAGAAACGTCGTGAAGATGGCTCCGGACCGTGCAGTGTTTCATTCGGTTGTGCACAGGGTCGCTATGGAAAGCGGACATAGTGGCACCTAACAACGTGGTTGTTGTACCCAGAGAGTAAATCAAGGAAGAAGATGAGATGGGAAAGTTGTGACATCCCAAGGTGATAGGTAAGCAAAGTTCCAGAGTGACAACTTCCCAGAAAGCCTACAGAGCATGTAGCTGAGATTAGAGTAGAAGATGGAAGACTTCCAGGAGGATGGAAGAAAGAAATTCCACGATGAAAAACAAAGTGAAAAACATTTAAATTTATTTTTTAACGAATCATTTCATTGGGGGCTCTTACAGCTCTTATAACAATCCATACATCAGTTGTATCAAGCACATTTGTATATATGTTGCCATCATCATTTAACAAGGTGAAATTAATGTAGGTTTAACTTTAATAACTTTGAAAACAAAGAAGAATCAGTGGTTGGGAAATAGGGCCTTGGTGATAGAAACAATGCTGGAGATCCCATGATAGATTTTGGCAGAAGTGGCCCCTTACTCATTGCATCTACCCTTTTCTTAGCAACATAAATGGTCTCATCAGATGGAATGTACATAAAATAAGCAAATATACTATTTTGAAGACTACGGTGAACCCAACTTGTGGTAGTTACATCATCTCATATCAACTGGAAGGTATAAGGTGAAGAGGTGGAGCTTAGCCTGTCAATCAGGTCATAGCCTGATGATACCTCCTTGTGAGCATGACCTCCTCATATCTCATAAGAAGAGTTCTGGGAACTTCCACCACTACCCCCACCCCACCCCCACCCTGCTTCACTTTCCTGCCGGCAAACCACTCAGAGACCTGCCAGAAACTTGGAGATGCATCCACCACTATTGGATCCACAAGGCTTTGCCCCTACCAGCCTGTGATCTTCCTGCACTCTGCATCATTGCATGCAGCCACATGAGTCTGAAGAGGGATTTATGGGCTAATATTGAACTTATGGACTAGTTTCAGACTTATGAAGTTGGTCTGGACTGGGCTGAAATGTTTTCCCTATATATATAATTACTTTTTGATATAAAGCTCTCTCTCAACAACAAAAAAAAGGTCTCTCTTACATAGAAATGAGTGTCTCTGAATTTGTTTCTGTAGTCAACCTGGCCTAACACACAACCCAAGGCATAGTATTTTGAGACACTTCATATGCATGTGAAAGACAGATGATGACTAAGACAGACCAAGGCAGAATTAGTGCACTTGAATTGATAAAGAATACTGGAATATCATGAACAGCCAGAAGAATGAACAAAATTGTTGTGGGAGAATTACAGCTTAGAAATAATCCTTAGAAGCAAGAATCTCACGCGCTCTGGACATGCAATCAAGGGGACCAATCCCCGCAATCGGAGAGTAAAATAAAGGGAGAGGAAATCTCTCAGGGAGGTTTGCACACTGGCGGCACCAGTGGTCTCAAACAGAATAGGAAGGTGTAGATTCAGATCTATTAGAATGTACATATCTATCAGAATAGATATGAATCGACACCAACTCAAGGGCACCTAATAACACATTTTAGAAATTTAGCTCTGACAAATCAAAAAGGAAAATATCTATAGATTTCTAAAAATACAAGAAAAACTCTGGTACAATGATTAACTAGGAGAAATGAAGAATTCTTCAAGATAAAAGGCGTGATTGCAGTGGACTGCTTGGCTCAGCCGTGCACTATTTTTTCCCTGAGTCATTACAATCTGAATATAAAATATAAGTTGTGACATAATGACACAAGATGAAGCTGGATTCTTATAAATATTTTAAAAGGTTATGAATACAAATGCCCAGCACCAGTGCCAATAAAAGATAAATTTCACTCTGTTAATCTCTGAGCGACGTGCTTTAGGAGAAAGAACATAAACTCAAGATGACGGAGACATCACATTCCAGCTGTCAGTCATTAATTTCAAGATGTTTAACCACTAACATAATTTGTTACTTCACCAAATGCGCATAAGATACTGACTTCAGGAAACTGGCATAAAAATAAAACACGTTCCAAATGGGTATCAGGAAAAAATAGAAGCACGGAAAATTTTATTCTTTTCTTTCTATCACCTAAATTTCTAGTTGCCGTTGAGATTCGATATGAAAACATGACATTTTCAAGCCTGTGCTGGGTTAAATATCACACTAAAAATAGCCAGATTATCATGATTAGAAAACAATGTCCTTCACCACGTACAGGATCAGCAAGCAATCCTTTTGCCAGACAGTATAATATGAGCATTGTTCAGCTTGCCAAAACATCGCCCTAACCTTCCTCATGCAGTATTTGGCCCAGGACTATTCATTCACAATCATCTGCAGGAAGATCCCGGTGTGTGTGTTCATGCGTGTTCTTCCAAAGTACAGAGGAAATCGCTAGGTTAGGCGAAAGTTTGCTTCTCTTCCTGGGATTTGGTCACGGGAGAGGAAGGCATTCGTAACCTTCTGCTCAGTAATGTCAGAGGGCTCTGTAAGTTCAAGAAATGCGGAGGAGAGGATACGTGAGCAAACCGAGAAGGATGGAATTGAGCAGCAGCAAGAACTAAAGCAGAATTCTTCTACCCCCTGATTTCTGGCCAGCCCCCATTTTCAAT
Organism: Tenrec ecaudatus; assembly: GCF_050624435.1. Taxonomy (NCBI): domain Eukaryota; kingdom Metazoa; phylum Chordata; class Mammalia; order Afrosoricida; family Tenrecidae; genus Tenrec; species Tenrec ecaudatus. Next base: position 107,961,321 of record NC_134537.1, read on the forward strand.
TTGTTAAGTTGAAATGATTGGCTGCAAGGTAGACAATATGCTAATAAATATGTGTCCCAGATGTGTATGATTGTGCGACTTTTGGCAAATGCTTTTGCATCACACATCTCTGAAATGTAAAGCCAGGGAGGAACCTTAGACATGATCTTATGCAAGTGCTCCCTCTCTGGACAAAGAAACGGAGACCAAGAACTAAGCAAAAATGCCCAAGGCAAAGAGTTGGGCGAACTTGCAGGCACACTGTGCCCAGGCTAGCCTCAGGGGTGCATAGTCAGAGTCATCAGTTCAGTCTCTGACTCAGCCTTTGACAGCGAACATTGGAGAACAAGTGCAAAGCCAAAGTGGAGCTCCCAGGGGCGGAATGTAGATAAAAGGAGGAGGCTGAGGGCCAGCTGATGATCCTGTCCATGTGTGTGAAGGAGAGGATTTATAGACGACTCTGATGCTTCCTCCCTCTTAATAATGGCCTCACTATGCGCCTGGTAGAAAATCAACATTAAAAACATAATTTAGCTATCTCATTCGAAAAATCTCCAGGGCATTAAGCATTAAGAGAAAAACTGAAATAGAATAAGGTCATGTTAGAACATAAGAAGACTATGAACATGCCTTTGGCTCAGAGACCTGGGGTATTTTTGAGACATATTGTATAACATCCTCGAATCTATAATCTTTGAAAATACACCACACTGCAGCCCTTGGAAGTGTCAACTTTTTTTTTTCTTATTGGCCGGCATCATTTGGAAGCTAATATTCTAATCAAAGTGGTCTCCCTCTGTATTCACAGAAAAGCCTGCTATATTTCTGCTTTTGTTCATACCCAACCGACCCAGAGAATGGATTCATTGTATGAATTGGAGAGTGTCACTTTCTCATCCCTCTTTGTTTAATCTCTGCCATTCACCGTGACAAATCTCTCACCCTCAAGTTCTAAGCATAGATAATAAAACTGTCTTTTAACCTGAAAGACTCTTTCCCGTAATGCCTCTGTGTTCATCAGTGTGGACCCACGTGCTCGCGTGATTGTGTGCCATCCATGGAGTGGAGGAGCCTCATGAGAGCCTCTCAGCAAACCCATAGGGACTCTGTGTGTTAACACCATCCACTTAGGGTGTGTCTGCTACAGTACCACTAGATAACTAAGGCCCAGGGTCAGGTAAACAGAGAGGTTTATTATGCTAGGGAGGGCATACCATGTAATTGTGTTAAGATCCTATAAGCCCAAATGGTAATCTTAAGACAATTTAAACTAGTTCATACAGAATACGTACATTTCTTAAATGTGGTATACAAGTCTCTAACTTTTAACATCTAGGATTATGTGCCTGTGTCTGTCTCGGGATTTAAAGGTCATGAGTAAAACTACGAATGACTGAGTTTCAACAGTGGAGCACGCCAAGTCTACTGGGGTTGGGAGGCCATTTCTACCCATGCTTAATGACTTGGCATTATTAGTTTATTATTATTATTCTTTGAAAAGATTTTCTGATTTCTGTCTTACATCACTTGCTTCTAATGTAAATTGGTAAACCACTCAAGTCAGTATATTAGAATACTACCAGACAACAAAAAAATATTGCCCGTTACAAATAGGTTTTATCTAAAAATCAAAGTTCATGTGCATTCATGACCTCTTCTACCTGCGCAGGGGCCACTGACCTATGTACGTACAAGCATCTGCTTTCATGTACAGCAGTCCAACTGTACCTCCACTTCAGACATATTATGGAAAATTCTATTGGTGATTGTTGTCCACTTCAATAATATTGAAAAATCTACATATAGATACACTAATCCTCCTGGTCACTTCCTAGAAATGAGCTATACTTTAGAGAAATTGTTAACTTTATCAGGACACTGAGGATTTTAAAAAAATTATACTTTATGGGTTTCATTTTCTTCCAAAGAGTAACTTCTGACCTTCAAATAAGTCATCTTTTGGAAATCATTTGCTTTTTTTTTCATTTTCAGGGACGTGGAGTGAAGAAATAACTTCCAAAGGTAGCGGCTGCTGTAAATGTGTTTCCCAAAAGGGAAGGCTTTGTAGAGCCATGGTTTTCATTGACTTGCGTTTTACTTTTCTTTTGGGCCAATTGTTTCATCCTTGCACATTTAACACATAAAGTAAGACAATGGGGAAGAAAGTACAGCGGATGCGATGATTCTGAATGTCGTGGCGCTGGGTTCACTCCCATCCACACCCTCACCCTCACCCAGACAGTGTCCATTGTTGTGATGGTATGTCAACCAGTCCGGTCCAGCTTCCCAGAGTGACAGAATAGTACTTGTTCCATAGGATTTCTAGACATGAATATTTTAGAAGCAGGTTGCCAGCTGTTTTCTCACATGTAGCCACTGGTGGGTTTAAACCATCAACCTTGGGCTTCTCAGTCAAGCAATTAACCATCACATCCCCAGAACTCCTGGCAGTGTCAACTGGGCTGAATCTGTTTTTACCAGGGGAATATCTGCTTTCCCTATCAGTACATGGAAGTCGAGTGCAGGTGGGTGGTGCGTGACTGTATTCTGCCAACAGAAGTAGAGATTAGAGCCAGGCTATCACAATATGCTTGTCACTCTTGCTCCATCTTTGTGTATGTGTGTGTGTGTGTGTGTGTATAATAATGTTAATGCTCTGAGGATTTTTTCCCCTGGTTTTCACCACTACCTTATTTAAGGACACGAGGGTGCTGTCAGGAGTACTACTTAACTTAGAAAAGCAGCGTTGAGGGACAGTTTATGTGGGGAGGTTTTGCCATGGAACCTTAAAGCAAGGAAGAACTCTGCTTTCTAGTTTAGTGATAGAGAAATTGCGGCTTAGGAACGAGAAAGAATGATAGGAGCTACATGAAAACTTTACCAAACCCAGCCTCCTAACGCCCAAGTCCGTCCTCCTCTTAAACACACGCTGTTTCCAATATTTCCATGTTGTTTTCCCTGATAAAAAGGCTTCTGAATGCATCCTAACATCAAATGCAAATGATTTGGGGATTATTTCTTTAGCATCAGCACTCCATTACTGTAGAGAATTAAAAGTTGATTCCAGCAGGCATGATTTTTCATTTCCAAAGCCTGCATTAAGATGGACTAGCCATTTTCCTAGAAGGAATGGGGATAATTCATCACCCTGACACTGAAGGGAATTCCACACAAAAACTAGGTAGAAGAGGCATAGCACTATATCAATGTGATTCATTATCATCATCAACAAGGTCACTGATGCTATGCTTCATTCATTTCTTATTAATTAATATACGCAAATGATAGATTCATACCGGCCTTTGCTGTTTCAAAAATGGTACATCAAATGCATGGGTTCATATCCCTGGGAATAAAGCATATAGCAATGAAAGATAATATTAATGTTCATTCCATCCAATCAGCGAGTGTTTATTGAAGGCCGTTGTTTATGTATGTGCAAGGCACTTATCTAAATGCCTAGGAAACAACAGTGAATGAAACAGACAAACACTCCTGTCCACAGCACTCGCCCAACTTAAACTGTACTCATGTTATGGACAAAAAAGTAGAGGTTGGTATGAGAATTGAGTGGAGACCCGGGATGGTGAAAATGGTTGGATTTTGGGATGCTTATGGAAAAATTGTCAGCTTGAATTCACACAGGGGTGCCTTGTAACAAAGGCCTCATGACTACTTCCAAAAACATCGGCCATCGGCAATCTTAAAAAGCACAGTTCCACTCTGACACATATAGAGTCAGTTGAAGTTAAAGTTCACTTAATAACGACTGGTTTGCTTTTATTTTTATCAAGGGACTTGAATGGTCTAGTATTTATAGAAGTGATTGCAATTCAGGGTGGGTCACTAAAAAGAGTGACATCAAAAGCCATTGCCAAGGGTCTGTCCTTCCGGACATGCATGGTACATTCCAGGAACAACAACGAGGCGGGTATCAATGGGCCAGAAGGAGCTAGGGGAAGGGTTGGAAGAGATGAGCTCTGAGAAGAAGTCAGGGCCAGACCTTTCAAGCCAGTGGCTTTGACAGGATCACTGACCAGTGTGAGAATAAGTGGTATGGGGCAAAGGTGAGTACTGAGGAGTCAGTCGGAGACGAATGCAGCAGCACATGCGAGCGGCAGCATTGGCTCAGCTAAGAGAGCTAGCCGAGACAAGAAATGGACAGACTCTACGTTTGCATCAAGCACAGAGCCCAAGATTGCTTGGTGGAAAGAATGTGAGGGTTCAAGATAGACAGGAGTCAAGAATGACGCCTGGTTTGGCAGCAAACCATTGGGAAGAGAACAGCTAACATTACTGAGTGTTTAGTACGAGCAAGCATTGTTCTGAGGGCTAGATATGTATTATTTCATCTCCATATGAATGTTGTGAGGTAGATAGTCTTATTAAACCTTGATAAATGTATAAATGACATAGCAAAAGCAAACAAATTCACTGCCACAGAGTAGATTCTGACTCATGGCGATCCTGTAGGGCAGGCTGGAGCTCTCCCTGTGGGTTCCTGAGACTCTTTACAGAAGTAGAACACCTCCTCTGTCTCCTGCCAGTGGCTGGTGGTTTAGAACTGCTGACCTTGCAATTAGAAGTCTAGCTCTTTAACCCACTTGGTTGGGTTGAAGACATAGGAAGTACTCGCCAGGAGGTATGGCCTACCGAAGCTTTCTGAAGTCTTTTTCTGTAAGTATACTACAATATTGCCCCTCAATATTTGAATGTCCATTTATAGAGTATCCACTCTCTGCCGGGCCCCAAGGTAACTAATTTTTAAAGAGTGATTGCTTAGATGAAGAAAGCAAATCTCTATGAGGTTAAGTAACTTTCTGGATGTCACATAGGCCAAATTAAAATCCATACTCAAAGCACTACCATGTGAAATCATCAATGACTCCGGTGGCAGAGATCTGATTGTGTTGTGTATTGGTGCTAGGTCTGATTAGGTTTGAAAACTCCGGCCTCTGGGAGCTTCCTTAACTCTCTTCTTCTTCCAAGTCTGAGATCTTCTGGACTTTTCTTGGCTCTCTTTCCTGGCTGCTGACCAACAACATTAAAATGGGCAGCAATGTGCAAAAGAAAAAGTACTGCTTTGTTACAAGGAATCTAATCTCTTCTCTGTCTTCTCCAGCCCCATCACTGGGCCAAGTAAAAACCTGTATTATTGAAAAGATAAATTTTTTTCAATCCAATTGAGCCAAAAAGAAAAATTCATACATTTAACCCTTTGTTCTGCTAGGGAGGTAAAACTTTTGTTATAGAAGAAAAAAATTGTTAAATGTCTTAAGTGTTTCATACTGAGAAATTCTTACCAGTACTCACAGGGAGTCATTTGCACCTAAGAAACTCATGGCTGGGAGAAAAATGTTCATCTTTCAATACCTTTTGTGAACAGAAGATCTAATACTTTTGATTCCGGCTTTTTTTTTCTTTCCTCAAGAAGATTTCTATAGTGAGAACCCTGGAAAGAGAGATGTAGGGCCTTCTCTTGAGCAAATGGCTACTTGCTCACTGTTTATTATGATAAAGCAAAAATGTTCCCCTCTGGACCTCAGGGCCAGTAGTCCTATGCAATACCCCACCTACTTTCCGCATAAATGGGCATTATTCAGTTCTTGTCCATTGCCTGCTCTCCTTGCTGCAGTAATAAAGTCCCTTTCCTCTCTGAGCCAGCAGCCTTGTGTCTTCTTCCATTTGGCAGACTAACTTGTTTGCTTTCAGTAGCGCAACATCTCAAACCCTTTCCAGTGTTCACATTGACTGAAAAGGTCTGTATGAAAGCAGGCATAATAAATGTTTGCATCCATGGAGACATTGCAAGAGAAATACAATTCCAGTAATTTTTCTGCCATGGAATTTTACAAGACTGTTTTTTGACTGTCCTATAGGGCATGTAATAAAAATAGAATCGAGAGCAATTTGTATATGTTAATTGCTTTCACCCTTGCTCCGCCAGCTGTTGCTGAGGTGAACATGGTATAGATGGCCTGAGACCTCACAGCTGTGTCTTTATTTGCTGAAGAAAAATAAAACTCAGGATTTGGATTCCAGTCCAGAACAGAGTGAACCAAGAGTCTCATTAAGAGCATAGGAATATAATAATGTGGCACAGTGCCTTTCAGTGTCACCCTGAAGCCTTTTGGGCCGTTAGAAATATTTTCTCCTTTAATAGGAAAGGTCCTGGAAGAAATAGATACAGAGATAACTTTTTTCTTTTTAAGTGGGAGTGAAATACATCTTTATTTATAATAATATATTTTGATAAAAGCATTTAGATGTATTTCTAATCTTTTGTGAGTACATGCAATAATTATATAGAGTCATACATATATAAATGGATATATAGTCAGATAACACCTTATTTTTCTGAGCAATGTTGAAAAATACCTACTCCAATGGATTAATGTATTCATTAATTATTAATGTATTCATTGAAATTATTTACTCGATCCGTTTGAATAGAGAAGAGGAATGGGATGTACAAAGTGCAAAGGTGATTAGGAGCAGTTTATATCATTCACTAATTGTATGATTCATTTAGTATAAGCATTAGTCGTGTCTCCTACTAAACCATGATCTGCTGAGTACGTCTCGAACCATGAGGGAGCAAAACAAAACAGTTGTCTGAGTTTAGTCCAACGCATGGCAACCCACATGTGCCAGAGTACACCTGCACTCCATAGAAATCCTGATGGCTAACTCTTTGGAAGTATCTCCAGAACTTTCTTCTGAGATGCCGCTGAGTGTATTTAGATAGCATCCTTTCAGTCAGCAGTGAAGTGTGTTGAACATTTGTGCCACACATAATCTACACCCATAGTTTACAGGCAATCTTGGCGATTGGTAGAGACTCTCTAGCTAATGGAGATTCTCCAAGGAACACTGTAAAGTATAAAGTAAAAAGATGCAGTGAAAGGTCACTTCTTGCCTACTACACCTGGTATTTTAGAGAAAGCGATGAAGGAGCCTTATAGGAAAAGAGAAGTCACTGAAAATACCATTAAGCTGTACAGAGGAACCATTTTATAGAGACAGAGAGAGAAGTCATATTTTTTGAGCAATCATAACCTGGTATTGCCTCCTGATACTTCCTACTACAAGGAGGAAGACACTAGGAGGGCTTAGTGGGTCTCGTCTGTAGATGAGGAAAATAAGACGAAAACCTCACCAATGACACATGCTCACAGACATAGAATCAGCTCTACTGGGTAGGCTCTAGAGCAGTGCTCTCAACCTTCCTCATGTGGTGACCCTTTCATACAGTCCTCATGTTGTGGTGACCCCCCCCAACCATAACATGATTTTCATTGCTACTTCTTAACTGTACTATTGCTACCGCTGTGAAAGGGTCGTTTGACCACCCCCAAAGGGGTCGCGGCCCACAGGTTGAGAACCGCTGATCTAAAGGCAGGGTTTAGCATTCTACCAACTTTACCGGTTTTCTAGTGCAGTAACACATTCCTTCAGACTAACAGACTTAAACAACCCAAATTTCTTAGATTACATTTTTTGGAGGTCTGAAGTCCAGCACAGGTCTCACTGGGCCAAAATCAAGCTATTGGTGCGCTGCATTAATTTGTGGGGCTCTTAGATCCACATTAATGTTGCCTCCTTGCTTTTTCCAGCTTCTGAAAGCTACTCACATTCCTTGGTTTGTGGTCTCCCCCCGTGAAGAGTTACAGTCTGGGACGGTTGGACCATGTCCGCCAAGGACAGAATCGACTCCGTGGCAGTGGGTTTGCTGCAGACGGTCTCCGTTTTCATGACAAAGTCAACAGCACTGCATCCTTCCAACCACTCTGAACTGCATCTCCCTATGGGTCTTTCTGCGTTCCTCAAAAATATTCTTTAAAAGTCTCATAAGTCTTTCTGATTACATGGGTCACACTCAAATAATCCAAGATAATCCAATCACTGCCGATTAGTAAATTTAGTTCAATCCCCAGCCTTCCTTGCTCTTCACCATGTAATGCAACATAATCACAAGCCACCGAGATTAAGAAAACATCTTCTGGAGGTATTATTTTGACCAACACACCCATGCACCTCATCTAAATATCCAACTCATAAATGTCATGCAAGAGCATCAGAAAGAGAGATTACCTTGCAGCTCAAATTCTGCAGTCAAATTCTGTGAGGTCTGGCCATTCGAGATGTGTTACAAGTGCAGTTGGTATGGAACATTCTTAAACATAGGCATACATTCCCCTCAGGAATGGCAAGGGAGGAGGGGTGGTGGAAGCGCACGGACTTCCAGAAGAGGAGCATTATCATTAGAGATGTCAAAGACAAGATTAAGACGGACTAAAAGCCATCTGCTATTTTTCTTCTCATCATGAACTGGATATTCTAAGTCATGTCATTGATAAAATGCTACTCTTTCCGGATTGGACTGCTTCTGAAATGCCCTGCTTATCTGATACATCCCGACACCACAGAAAACCATCGTGTTTATTCTTGATAGTGAAATCCTTTTATTCTGCAATGAGTTTGGTCCAAGAAAAACGCATAAACTTTTGAAACAAGATGATTGACTTAGCCGGTCTAGGCATATTTCAATACACAGGAGGCAGCTCTCTAGTGGGTCCTACGGATCAATGGCCGTGGTGATGCTCTGTCTCCAAGGCTCCTCGTGATTTGTCTGCTTCAAGTCAGAGATCTCAATACCCCTTTGATTAGGGTAGATTAACAGAATTAAGTCTGTGTTCTCTTGGTGTTTGGATAAATAATTCCAGATTAAGTGTCTTAAGGAAACAGCTCTCCCATTCCTCTGTACCCCAGCAATAGTTTACACAACATGCTGTCTGACCCCAAACGATTATGTCATGAAACCCTCAAACAGCACTGACAGACAGGCAGACACCAGTGACTAATGTATCCACCTTTAACCCTCTAGTAAGTAGTCACAAAACCTAAATAAAACTGTCAAGAACGTGGTTTTCACAATAGAAGTGATTCATTTCATATTCAAACTGGTCCAATTCCCTTGCCATTTGAATGAATGCTTCATTGAAAATAACAGCCATAGATGTTCTGGTACCAACTAAAACATTCTGACCATTTTCACATTAACTCATTCAAAGCAGCACGGCAGAGTGGGAGGAGTACCACTTGATGGTACAGTGGGTCACTGCACGCCCGCCCCACATGTCAGCAGCAAGAGCTGAAGTTGAACTTTCTGTGTGTGGTACAGAGCAACAAACCAGTCGCAGAAGCTGCAAAGGTTATGGCCACAAAACTCACCAGAAATGCCTTCCACCATGAAAAAAATTTTACTTCCCAGCTTGGAACAGAATAACTGATATTTAAAACGAAAAGATCACACTCAGGTAAATTGTAATGACTTCCAATTTTACCTTTTTAAAAATTAAACTGAGCATTGTGCATGGTAGCTCAAGACATTCCACAGTAACTTTTCAAGCACGCCTCTTTCTCACATTCCAAGGATGTCCTTGGGGTTCCAATGAAGTCCCTTTGAAGGATCTGCTGCAGAACCAAGAACTGCAGAGGTAAGGTCGTTTTGAAAAACAATCCCAAGCAAGAATTCTCTTATAAGCATAAATAAGCTTTGCTAGGGGAATTTCAACGTGGTTGGCAATTTAGCTCGCCAACTTTCCATGTACATCTACCAAGATTGTTTTGTTTTGTTTTCAAGTGGGGAAACCATAGTAATGATATCATAGCATCACAGCCATTTGAGCATTAATAGGCTTTCAGTGGCGACAGCAGTAGGGCAAGAAAGCAAAGGGAGAAATGTGCGACTGACTCATGGCGCAATGGCAATGAAGTTGGAATTACCGACGCAGTGGACTAGCAGGCAGCCTGGATGATACTCGAAGCTTTCCCTTTAGTGCTCTGTGATGGTGGGAAGAACATGCAGACTGCGTGGACTTCAGCTTTTCCTTAGACACAAGAGGCAAACGGATAGTCCCTTTTCCTCCACTTTGCACTGCTGTAAACCTGAGTGCCCTCCTACAGAAAAAAAGTATGCTATTTTGATATTGCTTAAGGTTCGAATTATACTGGCTATGTTTGGATTGGACCTTTAACTATTGTTGGAATTGAGTTTGGGACAGTAGCATGCAGCTAAAAAGATCTACTTACAAAATAATATTAAACAGAAAAATTATTTGCAAGAAATAGATGCACCGATCTCTCACCAAAGGAAGAAGGAATTCCTGGGTGATAGATTAACATTATTGTAGCCTAGTACTCTAGAAAGACATGCCCGTATCACTGTCCTGTGTGCTTTTATTCCATAGCTTTCTGCTGTAAAGGCTGAATATACCATCTATAGTTGAGTATAAGCCGACCTGAGGCACCGAATTTTACCACAAAAACTGTATTAAAAATATGCTGCAAAACTCGGCTTATACATGAGTATAATTGGTATATGTCCATGTGTGAATGAGAGTATAAGGCAAGGATTTAGAAGAATCCCTTTCTGCATAGTAAATCAGAATTAGGAAAAGTGACAAATAAGCCATGGAATTTAAAGGATTAAGCTATACACAAATTTCTTCTAGGATGCCGACTCTAGGTAGGAATAGAGTTCGCAACATAGAAAAGTACCCCTGGATCACTCCACTAAAAATTGCTTTCTTTGATGTCATAAAATCTTTGACAAAAAACAGCTTTTAAAGCTTTCCCAATATCCTGGAAAGACCACATCCTTGGTATCACACACTAGTGTCCAATTATACCTTACTAGTATTCTAAAAATTAAATATATGCCTGCACTTTAAAAATAGCCAGAGAAATTCTACTAGGAATAAAAATGAAAAGTGTGTGCAATACTCTATAATGTAACTGCTGTGACCATTAAAGCATAAATCAAGTACTTTTCATCCTAGGAAAATAACGTTTGGTCTACTAGATATTTGCTTCTTCACCCGAAGCTTCTTATTTTCCCTATGAAACTTAAAATATATGGAGCAAATAGGTATTGAGGGGGTCAAAATAAGAAGCACATTTGTGGAGGCTGAACAGGATTTCATGATTGCTCTCATTCGCTGAGATGGACTGTGCAGGTCCACAGCGTGTGCTTTTCTTTAAAAACCAAATTAAATAAATGATTACAATTAAAAGAGCACAGAGAGAAAGTGGAGGCTCATGGCCCCACTAGCCTTCTGATTCCTCACCCTCTGATCTAAACAGCAGCTGAGTCACTAACAAAGGAGGAAAAGTCAAACTGACGTGGACTTGGACCTTTGGGGACATACAAGTGCATTGCAAACGCATGGAAAAAAATAGTGGCAAAGAGTAGTCAAGAGTACTTAAACATATTTATAACAAAGCCAAGAGGGGCATAGTGAATGCTGTACACTCTTATGAAAGCTTAGCCACTGATTAGAACCAAGTATATACTACAGCCAAGGCCCATGATGATTTTAAAATGTAATTTTATTAATGTACTTTAGGATCAGTGCCATTCTTATCCTTTTTTTTTTTCCTGGAGAAAAATGCTGCCAATTCTAAATAATCTCAGGAAATTTTTTATTAGCCTGACACTTTTTGGGGGAGAAGAGGAGACAATGCTTCAATTGTTCATTTTTGCCATACTGCAAACACAAACCCTTGAGTTTAAAAGCAACACTGGAAAATGGTGTTTCCTTTCAAATGTTCCTCATTGCAATCTTATTTAACATGTGTGTAACTAATATGGTGTAACACACCTACCTGGTTTTGTTTCTCAGTGGCAGTAAAGTATGTGGTCAGGAAGAGTCGAAATCTCATTTCTAGTTTGTCTAAGCTAGCCCCCATTTTAAAAACACAAGTTCTTCATATACGTTACTATATCAAAAACACATTTTAACACACGTCACAGCTCATGTAAAGCTTCCATTTACAATTATCTCTGTGACAGATTTCTAATAAGCAATGCTCACTGGGCAGCCAGGGTTCTGTATCAGAGATGTGGTGGACCTTCAGTGCAGTGTTTACTTCTATTAATTCTCTAGTGCCGTGTTTAATTCTGTTAATAGTATTCTTTCAAGGATTTCCTAATTTTCTTTTCTATCTTCATTTTTAAATGCTTCACTTATTTCCTTTAATGCCTTCTCTGGTAGGGAAGTTTGATTACTGTATACATAACCATTTGGACAAAGATGATAAGTAAGTTACTCTAACCCAAACATGGTTTCAGGGTGAACATATTGAAAAGTTAATTGCAAATTCAGAACAGCCACCAGGGTGGGTGATCTACAGGAGGATAACAGTTATAATTTCTCAACCCAAAGGGTGGATAACCGGAGAACGGGATGAAAAGTTTAGTTTCCAAAAGGATCTCTGGAATTTCCTGCTTCTGCGTTGACAACTTCCATTCACCTGCCCAGGGCCAAGTCTCCCATGGAAGGGCTACGTGTGCATGCATTTGTCCGTTTAAAATGCATCCGCAAATCTCTTGAGGGCTTCTTTGCTCAGTACATATCTTGCTCCTCTGTGTGCCCTGCTGTACAAACACCCTAAGCCTTCTCCCAAAGTCAGTGGGTGTTGTAGGGCCATGTTTTGAGAGAAGCAGTTCCAAATTGCCTAGAACAACCTTAAGTATCATCACCTGCTTTCATAAACCCATCAGCATCTTTTTTTTCTTTACTCAAAGCTAATTTATTGACAGAACATAATTTGAAGAGTCCTGTTCACAGCCGGCGACCACGGCGACCCGCATTCCTGCGGGTGCTGTCAGAGTGGATGGGGGTGACATTCTCAATCTTCATCCCTGAGCGAGCAAGGGCTCAGAGCACAGACTGGGCTCCCGGGCCAGGGGTCTTGGTCCGATTGCCTCCTATGTCTCAGAGCTTGATGCGGAGGGCAGTGAGGCCCAGCTCCTGGCACCTCTGGGCCACATCCTGGGCAGCCAACATGGTGGCGTGGACGAAGATTCATCTTGATCAGCCTTCACTTTCATCCCAACCCCCGTCACTCGGCAGATGGTCTCCTTGCCAGAGAGGCCAGTGACATGGACCCAAGTGTCACTGAAGGACGCAAAAATGTGACAGACACTGAAGACGTTCTCTCCTTCAGCCACCTGAGGGCCGAGAGGCTGATGACTCGCTCTTCCTTCTTGCCCTTCCCCTTGCGAGGTGCCACGTCTGTTTGTCTTCTCTAGACTCCCATCTGCATCTTCTTAATGATGATCATGAACATGCTGAAAAGCTTTAATGGTTCTCCAACACAGTTGGTCACTGCCTTCCTTCATTTGTAATCCCACAGCTGGAAAATCTGTGTTTTCTTCCGAACTCATAAACAATACTCTGTTACAACCCTCGGCTCATGGAGATTAGATATGTTGGCCTCTTCTCTAGATTTTGAGGCCCTGTCATTACCCAGTAACTTTCTGGTAAGAGTTTTTCAGACATGGCTGAGTTCTCCTTTGTGTGTTTGCAGCCATCTGCACTGAAGTTCATCGGCTCTACTGATGATTATGCCCATTATTGTCTGAAGGTCTACCGTGGGGATCATGATGAAGAATACAGGCTGGGTCTCCCCCCTGATCTCCCAGAAAATTACTAAATAGCTGAATGCATTTTTTAAAAAAACATTTGATTGCTGATCATCAGAAGAATATTTAAAAATTCAGCCAAGACTTAAAGGCCATTTCCTACGTGCATTTCTGACAACAGCGTTCACTCCCTCTTGTCCTCCTGAGGATGGTGAGAAGCCAACACCTGGTCAGGTACCTTCCCTCCTCTCTGCAGTTGCCAAGGTTCTTTGGCTGTTGGCCCAGCCTCTCCATGCCACTCAGATCAGAAAGTGCCAGTTCCAGGGATCCTGGCAGCAGTCAAGGCGGCCCTGAACTCGCTCCAGCCTGTGTGCACTGCTCCTCCCAGAGCGTGTCCACACCACACTGTCCATGTCTTTCTTTGCATCGTTCCAGCGTTGGTCAGTACTTTGCCCAAAGAATACTTCAGTATTTCAATTCAATACCTGATCTTTTTTACTCAGTTAGTTCAGTGTTAGAAATGCCAAGCATACATTCCCTTTTGATTTTCTCACTTCACGTCTTTGCACACTTTGTTGCAACACTTTATGTCTTCTTGAAGCTTCCTATGACATCGTTTGTTCGGCACTTGACTTGGTCACATCTGGCTTTCCTTTGAGCTACTCTGCATCCGAGAGAATACGTCAAAGTATTTTCTGACGTTCTTGTTTTTCTCCTCCTTCTTCCTATTTTAGTGGCATTTTGAAGTCTTCATGTATGATTTCCTTGATGTCAACCACAACTTGTTCTCGTTTTCAGTACATCAAACCTATCCTTGGTCAGATGCGATCTATTCGAGGTTGTACTTTGGCTCTCAGGAGCTTATTTTAATTTTCTTAAGCTGTAACTTGAACTTCCATATGCATGATTGATGTTCTCTTCCACGAATAGTGAGCTTTTCCATCATCTCTTGGCAACGATGGAATTAATTTGATTCCTGTGTGTTCCATCTGGTGAGGTTCTGTATAGACTTGCCATTTGTGTTGTTGAAAAAAGTTATTTGCCATGAAGTTTTGTGAGATTCTAAACTACAAGCTCTAATGATCTTAGAACTTATTTGAATCCATCTAATCAACAATGTTGTTGTTAGGTGTCACCAAGCCAGTTCTGACTTAGGTTGACCCTATGCACAACAGAACAAAACACTGTCCAGTCCTGTCCCATCCTAGTCACCAATTGGCAAGGTTTAATGAACGTCATTTAGGATGACCAAAGGAGAGAGATTTAAGTTGTTTCTTGTGCCAGTTCCTTCCTTTTTCAAACCTTAGCCCAACATGTAATCCATAGATTGAAGTGCTGCATAAACTATCTGAAGTACCTAAGGAAAGCTTTCTTATAGCTCATAATACATATGGTTGGAAGAAGTACAGTTAAAATGCTCCTTAGAAATGAGAATGGCAAGACTTGTCACTCGTATTTTGAGTATGTTAATAGGATTGACAAGTCATTGTAGAAGGACATCATCCTTGGTAAAGTGGAAGGTCGAATAAAAAAAGTAAGACTCTCAATGAGATGGCTTGACGTCATGGCAATGAGCTCAACTGCAGCGATGATCCTGAGCATGGCACACACCCTTTTAGTTTGCTAGACCACAGGTCTCTATGAGTTGAACTAACTCAAAGGAATCTAACAGCAACAGTTGACACATAGGTAACGAGCTTCTTGTAGGGTGAGAGCTCTTAGCACGAGCTACTCAAGGAGGCTAATTTGAGACTAATGAAGATTAAAAAATCAATTTGAAAACTACAAGTGGCTAGCGTCTTGTTAATGACTTGACTTTTGTTTTGTCAGAATCTCAAGTGAGTAAATCCAGTGGCGCTAACGTTGGTCAAAGACTCGAGAGACCATGCGGACCGTTTCCTTGGTGAAGCTGTGATGCTTTTACTGGCTGTCACTCTGGATTTGGTTGCACTACTTAATCTTCCTAATCCCTGCAGCATTTTGCCCTGGGCAGGGATACAGGCCTTGAACAGAGGAAAATCAAAACGGAATACACTCTCTGGTTAGGAAGAGAGAGAAAGAGAAGGAGGTGGAAGGGGCAGAGAGAGACTTGACCTAAGTCCTGGGCAGCTTGAGAAAGTCCCAGTAGTCATGTGGTCAGGTTGACTATCTTGGCTCTGTGACTCACACATCACTTTAATCTCAATTTGGGTTTGTAAAGAATTCTCCAAGGCCAGAATGTACAGTCTACTGAGCAAGAGTAAAGATACGATGGCAGCTCCATTATTCACTGAACTGCATCTTCTTAGTCCTCTCTACAACTTAGTGGCTTTTTCTGCCCTGTTTCTTAAAATAAGCAATCTAAACAGGATAATATAGTTAAAAGACTTAATTTTGCTCAATATTACATTATCTCATTTATCTTTGCAGATTTTCACTTGTAATTTTTCTCCCATTTACTTGTTAAAATTTTTAAAAAACCACTTAGATCTTCAAGTGAAGCAGGAAGTGTTGCTGCTTTATCAATATTGATTTTGTTTAGATCAATGCTTTTCTGCATTAAATATTTTCATAGCATAAGATGATTTTTTTAAAATTAAAGTCCATTGTAGACTGACATTAACTTTGTTTCATACACATTTTATATTAATTAGGATGTATCATTAGAATGACTTTGACGTCACACTAGACCGCGTAGGAGGGATCAGGATAGTTGGGATGGGGTGGGGAGAAAGAGGGGGACATGAGTTCTTGACTGGCCACACCACCACTCTTAAGGGTCTGCTCATGCTGCAGTCTCAATAGGCTCTACCAGCTGCCCGTGTGGTGATTTTGAAGCATGGGGACACCATCTGTGTGAAAGCAGACCCGTGGCCCACGGGGTTTCCCATGACAGTGTTTTCAAAGGTAGATGGTTAGGTTTTACTTCTGAGTCTCTTCTGGGTAAATTGAACCTTCAAACTTTTGGTTCACAGACAAGCGTGGTAACTGTTTACATTTTAGATCTCCAAATTCCCCCTTGTATGTTTCTCTTTATGATTCCCTGCTTGCATCCTGTCATGATGTCAGAACTCATATAACTTACAATTTATCAGATACGATGCTCACTTTTACCTTTCAAGAATAATGGAAACATCATATCTAACCTCAGGTTGTTCTTTAATGTCTGACTTTATATAGAACTGAATTGGCCAATAAGGAAGTACATGCTTGCTAAAGGTAAAGAGTCAATGAACGAGAGGAAGGCCCTAAATGAGAGGGATTGACACAGTGGCTGCAACAATGGGCTCGAGCAGACCAAAAGTGTGAGGCTGGTGCAGACGGGAGTAGCGTTCCTTGTTTTGTGCAGAGTCTCCAGGACTAAGAACCCACTTGATAACACCCAACAATAACAATGGTAAGTTTACCCACATTCACTGCCACTGAGTCCATCCTGATTCTTAAGAACCGTATGTAATTTGCTTATGGAAGCAGAGAGCTTTGCCTTTCACCTGTAGAGCAGCTGCCTCAACCTTCTCCAGCAGACACCATGGTGTGTTAGAACTGCCAACCTCGTGCTTAGAAGCTTCATTCAACAGAGCTCCTCACCTTTATATTGGTCAGAATACATTTTCCTATCAGCATATATTTTTAATAATGGCTAAAATTACTTTTAGGTTCACAGAAAATTATTCAGAATAATTTTCTCATATGTGATCAATATTCAGTTGTCAGTCTTTTCAGTGGTAAACAGAAATATTTGTGTGCTGGAATTTTTATCATACATATTTGTTAGTAGGGTTGAAATTCGATGAAATTCTCATTATTAATCAAAAGCTATGCCTTCATGTGTGATTGAAACAAAGTAAAAATGTAAGGTTATGTAAGAAGATACTGTAAGAAGCACACTGTCATTAAAGGTCAAGGCTGGTACACCATACCCTAGGAGGAGCCTATAAAGACCATGTCTGGGAAAGTTGCCAATAGCGATCTAGTGTTTTAATTCACTTATTACACAAATATTTACTTAATGTCTAGAATATGCCTGATAATGTCTTGGGTACTACAGAAACAAAAGTAAGTAAAACACAGATTTTTACAAAGACAGGGGAGACACCAAAAACATATCATAATAATAAAGCAATAGTTCATAATATGAGGGGGTATCCCCCAAACCAGATGAGATGTGAGGAGGATAGTGCATTTTGAGTTCTTTCCACCATGTCAGCCTGTTAATCAAGCTTCCTATTTAGAGGTTTTGAAAACTTAGCGTAACAGAGTACAGTAAAAAAGGCCTGATTTCCATGACGATACGTGCTCACGCAGCCATCTCAGTGCGTCAGTTTTTGCCAAAAAACAGCATGCCTCTTGCTCTACCTGACCTTGTTCTGTGAAACTTCTTTTTGTGTCTGTGAATGCAGAGAGACATTAAAGGACAGATATTTGCCAACACAGCCGAGGTGAAGTAAAAAACAAGGGAGGTGCTGTCAGACATCCAAACAGATGAGTTTGATGAATGTTTCCAAGAATGGAAACACACGCAGATTTGACAAATGCATTACGTGTAGCAGAGAGTACTTTAAAAGTGATAAGGCTTTTCTGTAAAAAAAGTAAATACATTGCTTTAAAAAAATCCATGTGGTTTTTTTTTTTTTTGGTCCCCCCTCGTATCCTATGAACACGGCACTAGAAGAAAAGCTTAGATAGAGAGAGATATTTACTGAATTTAGGGGAAGTGTTCAGGAGGTGGGTCTTCCAAATGAGTCTCAAAACACATATAATTTCTAGTAGAAAATTATTTACCTAGGTTCTAGAGACTTCTTAAAACTCTGAGACCCAGGAAATTCCATTTCCATTTAATGATCTGTTATTTCTTTTCCTCTTTATGCGTGCTGGTAGATTTTAATTGTACATTTAAAGACATCATTATAAGGAAAGGTCTCTAGGCGTCGCCAGATTAATAACTGGATTGAAAACCTCCACAAAAGGTCTCTGCTACAAAAACAGCAAATGAGGTGCATTAAGGAGAAGCTCAACAGGCAGAGAATAGAAAGTTCAATGTGGGCAATCGTAGCTCTGTCAGAATAAAGACAACATTCTTTTGAAGGGGAACTACAGAAAGTGCCCGACAAAAACCCTGTAGGAGAGCTTCCTCACCAAGACCTGAGAAAGAAGTAGGCAAGGTGAAGCAAACGTTTCCCTGACAAAACGTAATAAACGCCAAACCATCAGCATGCCGCTGACTCTTCCTCACGGAGCCCCATCCAGGGTTTCAGAGGCTGTAAACCTCTAAGGTGCAGCTCCACCTCTCTTTCTCCTCACAAGACCTCCGTAGCAAGTACTAATACAGAGAAGAGTGGAAAGGTTCAAATGGCCCCTTCCTGGCTGGATGCAACAAAAGGAGAAGTCCAGAGTAGGAACATCATCAGAGTGGAGGGAGGCTGGTGCGGGGCTGAGGGATCGCTGTCGCTTCGTGCAGCTCTTGAAGCACCTGTAAGGCACAATGGATCACACATCGATGCGGAGCTTAGATGTAGAGAGCTGAGTGCAAAACTGGGTGGCAGCTGCATGCTCTCTAAGAAGAAAAGCAACGCACTACAAGATCATTGTCCTTGAAGGGGGGACGTCCAAGCCCCGTGCCGGTGCCAGTGGTCGGCTGAGCAGTCCTAGTCAATGGACACTGGCACGAGCTATTGGTGTCCCCTAAAAAGAGATGTTCATATTCCCACTTTGGTAGCTCTGAATGTGACCTTCTCTGGAAATCGAGTCTTATTTGCAAATGTAATTAATTAACACAGGTCTCATTGGAGTTGGGAGGACCCTAATCTAATCTGACTGGGGTCTTCAAGGAAGAGAAGAACCAGAGCGACCTAGACAGAAGGTGGCCAATGTGAAGATGGACGCAAGGATTGCAGTCGGGCAGCCTCAAACCAAGCCATACTGGGGGGCACCAATCATCACCCGACCTCGGGAGAGAGGCATGGAACCCGTGTTCCCTGCCGAGTCCTCAAAAGGAGGCAATGCAGCGAACACGCAGATTTCAGACTTCTTGTGTCAAGAACTGTGGGAAAACAATTTTTGTTGGCTTCAGCAACCCTGTTGGTGGCAAGTTGCTGCAGGCGATCTAGAACATGGATGATGCAGGCACAAACATTGGCTGAACAGGAAAGGCAGTCAGTTCAGTTTGAGATTTGGTAGTGGAGAAATGACAGGTTCAAGGTTCGTCTAAACCTGAAAGCCAGTAAGGGATACCTGGAAGCAAGTATTTCGAGCTTCAAGATATTGCACCAGGGTCCTTGGTAATAAATGTTATTCTGTCTGATGCTTCAGTGGCACCTCCTATGTTTTCAGCACTTTTCTAGGGCTTGTACAGAAAAGGTTGAATCATATGGCTGTTTGTGCTCACCTAGCTAGTGAGTGTGACATAGGGGTGGGGACATGAACACTTCCTGCTCAGAAACTGGAAAAGGATCTTCCACAATTAACTTTGAGACGAGTGAGCTGGCAAAGAAGAGCTTAGTGTGGTGCCAATGGGGGTGGTCGACTCGTAACCAAAAGGCTGCCAGTTTGAACCTACTGTGGAAGAAAAGCGGGCAAACTGCTTCCGTAAACATTTCAAAAAACCTACTGCCATTGAGGTGATTCTGACTCAAAGTGAGCCTTTGGGGCAAGATAGAACTGCCCCTGTGGGGCCCCAACTCCTTACAGGAACAGGAAGTCTCATCAAACTGCTGATCTTGCTGTTAGCAGCTCAATGCCCAAACCTACTAGGCCACCAGGGCTGGCTCCCCATAGAGACCGGAGCCAAGGGAATCCTATGGAGCAGATTTCTACATTGTCACAGCTGGGACTGCTGCACGGCAAAATAGACCTGGTGGCTAGAGGCTTCATTTATTTGTTTTTGTTTATGTTGGCACAAGCTTCCAAGGAATTTTGTTCGTTGCGGCAATTACCACCTGAAAAAGTTTCTCACTTTCCACAAATAAGTAGATACATTCAACTCTCGTTCCAAGGGGGGAAAAGCAAGTGATGCTGTCTGGGGAGACATTTACTTTCAGATGCTTCGCTGGCAGTCATTCCTCCGTTGAAAACGATGACAATTTCAATAGAGGAGGTGTTAGGAGAGCGCTAAGGGACGTTCTCTTTTCACGGAAGTAGCAGAAGTACTGCTGGCTATGAGTGCTGCCCCTCCTCTAGACTGTCGTAGCTACACAATTCCATGCCAACTTGAAGAGATATGAAAGTGTAAGGGTGGAGTCTAGCCTGTCAATCAGGTCACAGCCTGATGGGGCCTCTTTGTGGGCATGGCCTTCTCTTACGGACCACCTTCTCATAAGGAGACCCTTCTCATAAGGAGACCCTCTCCCTCTCTGCCGTCACCTTCCTGCTTGCTGACCACTCTGAGAGCTGCAGGATCCCTGCCATGTTTCCCTGGGCCTTGGATCCACACGACCTTGCATCCACCAGCCTGCTTTCGGCATCATTGCATGTGCCTGTGTGAGTCTGAAGAGGAACTTAGGGACTAGTATTGGACTTATAGACTTGCGTTAGACTGGGATGGGATGTTTTCTTGATATATTATTACTTCTTGATAGAAATCACTTTCTTACATATATATATATATATATATCTCACTGGGTTTGTTTCTCTGGTTAACTCAACCTCACACAGCAGCCATAGAATCCCTGAAACACTGAGTGAATGACAACACCTTTGAGAGTGGATCACTCATCCCCCTGCAGGTGTACTCTCCCCTGTCCCTGTTTTGTTGACCGCATGTGACAGCGAGAACTATTTCCTAGAGTCTCATAGGCCGTACTCTTTCAGATTGTCAGATACCTTCTGCCATGAAGCAGGTGGGAAGGCTTGAGCCACCTTACAGCAGTGGTTCTCAACCCTCCTCAGGCCACGGCCCTTTCATACAGCTCCTCATGATGTGTGACACTCCAACCATAACATCATTTTCATCGCTACTTCATAACTCGAATCTTGCTACTATTATGAATGGGGTGATCCCTGTGAAAGGGTCATTCAACCCCCAAAGGGGTCACAACTCCCATTTGAGAACCTCTGTGTTATAGTATACCAGCCTTTAACAATCATGGGGGGGGGGGTCTGTATGACGATAATATATAAAGATCATAAAGTCATAGAAGACAGGAGAGATAGCAAAGATAAAATAAAGGAGTCAGACACATTTCATGGCAGCAATGCTCACCTCCACCCCTCTTTGTGATACACGTAGGGCTGGGAGAAGAGAAGAAGCGGGGTGGGGTCGGGGGGGAATTTTAACCAAGGCTTATGTATACTTAGGGGGGCATGTGAGCTCCCGATTGCAGGTAATCACATATATAACAGGAAGGGGTTGTGCCACAGGCAATACAAGCAATGGGAAGGGGACAATTTAGGGGTGTACACGCAATAGGAAGGGGAGGGATGAATGGTACACCTGTGACAAGATGGGCAGATCCTAGATTCTAGATAGCAGCCTAACCCAGTATGCCCCACCCACAGGGACAAACAATAGTGTCTGATTTGGCTGGATGACTGATGCCCTCAGGGAGATGATTTCTAAGCAGCTGACCTCATGATGTGCTAGCAAGCAGCGTGACAACCTGGGAGAAACCTTTCTGTCCCACAACCTAGCTTCCTTTGAAGCAGCTGCTTGATAAAGTGTTACATCAGCATGAGCTCTTCCCCTGCACCTCCCCTCGTCAGCAAAAGAGCTTAAACCAGAAGTTAGTAATAAATGGCATGTACAGAAAGCAAAGATGTGCCCCTCTTTGAAATGCTAGAAGCCTAAGGCCTCTCCACACAACACCAAGGATCGAGGTCTTGCTGGCTTCCATGTGCTGAGCCATTTCTATCATGTTCTGCTAATAGTGGTTCATTCCGCCTGGAGCCATGCTAGAAAGAGAGGGGCTATGCTCATGTCCATGGCACCCTAGGTGCGGTACTTTCTTCTCTTCCACACTTGATGACTCGTCAAGGTCCATGGATCCTGCCTCCTCCTGTCTCTGAAGTTTATCTCGGTTTGAACTGCCATTGACACTGTCTATTCTAGGGCAGAAGACACATCCTGGCCTAATTGACTGTGACCTTGTTCTCCACACAAGAGTCAGGGTGACCTTTTTAACAGTTATTGGCCTGTTTCTCAGGGGTTTCCAGAATAAAATGGGAACTCTTTAATGGAAAACACAAGGCATTGACAAGATCTGTCCCTGTCTTAGCGTCATCTCACTATTCTTTCCTTCTTAATTTAAGCAGCAGTTCTAAAAAATGATTTCAACTTTCCCAACATGCAACTTCTTTGAATCCTAACACGCCATTTCTTCTCCTGTATCCTCATCTTCCTGCCCTTTCCCTAACTTATTTTTCTGGAGAAAACCTCTAACTTAAATTTATAATCTCAAGCACTCTCCTTGGCCAGGACCAGCAATTTGGAGCAAAATTCTTCTCAGCCCACCTGTGTGCGTGTCCCTGGTAGACAAGGCCCAGAAGGTCAGGGACTGTGTGTGTGTGTGTGTGTGTGTGTGTGTGTGTGTGTGTGTGTTCCTGTTGTCCTCACTGCATTGCCAGCTCCTGTCCTAGTGCCTGCAGTACACAGGTAGTTCAGTGGGTAGAATTACTGCCTTCCACGTGTGTGAGCTGGGTTCCTTTCCCATCGAGTCCATCTCCTGTCTGTCAAAGGAAGATGGTGTGTTTCTACGAAGGTGATAAGGTTTCAGACTAAGAGGAAGATCTTAGTACCTCCTTCCAAAATTAGCCAGTGATCTCTGAAAAGGATCACTGGAGGAGGTCCTGGAAGAGTGGGAGACAATGTAGTACTAAACTCAAAAACACCACATAGAACAGGCTGACTGACTGGGTAAACACTGTGGAACTGCCAAGACCATGGTCCTTAGTCACCCTTCAGGTCTGAAAGCGAACTCCTCACCCCCCGCCCCTGCCAAGAAGGAAACACAGCGAGGAAAAAGGATAGGTGATGGCAGACGGAGGGGATTGCAATGGATGAGTTGAAACAAAATGTGTGTGAAGTGTTGAATGTAAAATTGATAATCAGCTCTATAAACCTTCACCTCATTCAGATTAAGACAAAACTTCTTTAATTCGTTCAGAAAACCAGCCAGTGGATAAAACCCTCTGAGTCATCATGTTGTGATCTGCAACCAATCCTGAGGGTGGCATAGTATGCAGAAGTATTTTGTTTCCGTGTGCGTGGTGCTGTCATGAGTTGGGGTCCAAATACATGCCAACTCACCACAGCAGCACAGCATCTGGTACACACACTCAGTAAATAGGTGTAAAGCGGATACATAGGTATGATTGATTTGTCAAAAGGTTTGCTCTTTAAAATAAGTAATTTCCATAGGGCAGCAAGTCCCCCAGCTAGCCTATCTATATCTCCATTTCTTTAAAACATTGCAAATGAAAAGGGACCATTGTGATGTTTGGCATTCTGATCATGAATATTCATAGGTGTCTCCTAATTATATGAGTAACAACGCAGAGCAGTCTTCCACTGCCCTGGGCACAGCAGGCTTGTCTTACAAATGTGGCTTCTCCCTTGTTCCTTCCGCTCCGCTCCAGGCCTTGCAAACTTCTCAGTTGCTCAACAGCACAAGGGAATGGAAATGTACTGAGATTGTATGAATCAGACAAATGATAGGAAATGATGAAGCAATAGTGTAATGAAAGGTTGTTGAAGGTAATAAACGTTTGATGCAAAAGAGGCTTCTTTTACTGAAAGATTATTATTTGTCTTTTCTTTTATAAAGTATCTCTCAGCACTTTTTCCTTCTCTGAAATAAAAATATATCAAAGATACTCAAAAATCTTTATTAAAAAAAAAAAGCTCTGCTCATCCTTTCCCTCCCATAACCCTAGATTGCTTAGACACGGGCAGTAGAGAGACTTCCCTGATGGATAAAAGTACATGGTACTGGAAGAGGGCTAAGTGTGACGACTGCAGAACACACGTGACAGATAAACCATTTGCAACCAGCTCAATTAATTTATCGCTGATAACAAAGCAAAATAAAGGCCTGTGGGATGTTTTTTTCTTTCATTTCGCCAGAGTCCCAAGAGAATTAGAAATTGTCTTTAGGGCAATCCTTTGGGGAGTCAGCTACCCCAGATACCTCATACCCTGAACAGAACCTTCTCCTTTTGCCTTCATGCTGCTCCAAAGTTCGTTAAAGCCTAAAGACCTTAAATAGAAAATTGGCAGTTGCGGCTTGCGGAAATGCAGTAGCTTGATTGTTAGACATCAGTGTCATGTTTGACAAATAACAGGGGTCTGGCTATAAACAGTGCATTTAAAAATAATTTTAGGGTCAGTTCTGCTTCAGCGGCTCTAGACTAATCCCAATTGGACCTCTTAAAGAAAGTCTATTGAATGACTCTTCGGCATCTCTGGGTGGTGTAAATGGCCAAGGTGATCCTAAAGGTTCGGGGTTTGTATACATCCAAACGTGACTTAGAAGAAAATAATCATGGTAGTCTACTTCTGAATGCTCAGTGATTAAAAACGCCATGGAGAACAGTTCTACTGTGACACAGATGGGTTTGCCAAGATTGAAGTTTACCCACGACCGGTAACTGGACTGGTCGGGAATGATGCCTCTTCCTGGAGGGAAGCTTGGGCAACGGTACAGGCACCTCATCTTGGCTGCTGGAATCGCACTTGTTGAAAGTCTCTAACTAGCCCTCCTTTTCCTTGGGGACTGCACCGATTTCTAGAAAAGGCCAGCCTCCATCTCTGCCCCGAGTCTACAAAATCTTACTTTGGATGAGACAGTAGAGTATCCACTATTTGAACTAAGGTCCCAACCTTCTTTTCGTCCCCATCCAAGTCCAGGAAGGATAGAAATAGTCATTCCAGTTTGATTTGGCAACACTCATAGTTTATGTTTTTGAATCATAAGATTTCTTTTTTTTAGTTAGAAATACTCATACATGAAGATAATCAATGACTAATTTTCCACTGTATTCCCAGCCTCCCTGTGAGCCAACCATATCTGACCCTCCCATTTGAGTTGCTTTCTGAAGAACACACACGGAATTCCCACTAATGCCATGAGTCAATTCATGGCCAAACAGTAAGCTTCCAGACTCAACTCCAGAATGCCTAGCCCTAGTGAAGCTATAACAATGATTAGTAATGTGGGGATTTACTTTATTCTGGTCAGTTGGACACACTATGTTCACCCTCACAAATCACAAATGCCTACAGGCTGCCTCATTGAGACCTATCAACCTATCCTTTCAGGGAAGGCAATAGAAACCCAGAATTAGTGAATTGGTTTTATGAAAACCATTGTGCTAGCACTCTGACATGGAAAGGGCTCTAAAACAGACCTATGGCAGGAAAAACAGTTATATATTACTTGACCTTGTGACAAGTTTCGTTCATCAACCTGAGATGCTCCATCGTAGGAAGCTAAGTGACACACTGATCAGTTCTAACACTCCATCATTTGCTTTGGAAGCTTAATGTAGTTCCATTTCCCACAAAATCTGTGACACTGAGACTGTGTCATTAACTGAAGGAAATCTCAATTTGCATGATGGCAGGGACAATGGTAAGACACTGGCAGGATATTAAAAGGAATGTGGCAGTGATAAGGGGTGACTCTTAGCCTTACATGGAAGAACTGTAAAATGCCTCTCTCCTGACAGAACTGATATTCCAGAGAGAAGACACAGACAATAAATAAGTAAACGCAAACAGGCATTTGTGTGCTTCACATGGTACAAGGCAGACATTAAACAAAAATGTCTAGGAAATGGCTGAGCTAGGGAGGAATTAATATTTTATATTGAACTGTCAAAAGAAAGGTCTTGCTGATAAGTTAGCATTTGTGTACAATTAGGAGGAGGTGAATGTTTTATCTATTTATTCAAAAAGGATCCTTCGATTTTATAAAATTTCTCTTCATAAACGTTATGTTTTAAATCATTTCACTTACCAAGAACTTAAATTCTTGGTAACTTATGAGAATTCATTCTCTGAAAAAGCATTCCTAGACATGCATAGATAAAAATCAGGACCTTATGTTTCATAGCAGAAGTCAAGTTTAACCAACAGGATGTAGGCAACATAATCTCACTTCCAGGTTCATTCTAGTCCTTAATTTCTATAGAGATGGTGCTAATTTAACCTGAAGCTAGCCCTTACACAGAGCCTTCTGGTTCTAGTTTAATGCAACTTGTAATGCTATAGATTTACCTAGAAAATTGTTGTTGTTAGTTGCAGCTGAGTTGATTATGGCTCGTGGTGATCCACTTGTCACATAAAACCACTCCATGTGCTTTTCATGGCCTTCGGAAGCAGGCCCCCATGTCTGTCTTTTAAGATATCTCCGGGTAAGTTCAACTCACCAATCTCGCAGCTTGTAGTCCAGCACCTGGCAAGCTGCTCCGTTCAGGGCTTTGTAATGTTATGGACATGTGTGCTAGAACATAGGCACCAGGAAGCCAAGAATCATATTTTGTTTAGTGACATATCTCAGTGCCTGGCGCACTGTGGGCGTTTTTGTTGCACTCGATGGCTTGAATTCATACAATTTCTTCCCTGGGAGCTTTCACTGGTCACTGGTCACTGAGATGGATGCTCTCACTCAAGAGATGCTCCTTCCAGGATTACCACAGCCTCTGTTTCTCCTCCCTTTCATGTTGCCACCACACCACTGGCTGTGATTGTTCTTGGAATTGAGTTATATATCAGTGGAGCTCAGATGATTGACTGTGTCCGAATGACCAGGAAAAAAAAGTGATCTAACAATGTGGGGTGTGGACAGGGGAGGGTACATAGTTCTCAACACAGAGTGCTTGGGAAAAGAGTACTCCCCATAGCAAAGTGCATTTTAGAAGAGTTAGCTATCTGGGGGGAGGGACATGCTACTCAGAGAATATAAAGCCATTTCCTTTTTATTCCCCTTACTGATTTGGGTTGTATCAAAAAGACAAACATGGAGGCCCTCAAGATCCAGGACCCAGTCTCTTATCGCTTGTGATTTGAACTGTAGGATTGCAGAAGAGTAGATATATATTCCAATTCATCAATTCCTGTCTCTATCTGTACCAGATACCATCAGCAGGGCGGGGTTTCTATTATCCCAGCATGTACTTCTGATAATATTCTACTGCTGAGAGCTATTATTTTAAATTCTATTTTATAAAGCATGTACTCTCTTCCTTAACCATTTTATAGCATTTTATCGTATTCCAAAACTATCATTGACGGAGACAGCCACAACTCTCTGTGGTTCACTCTCAGGAAAGACGATGGGAAGATGGGAGAGCTGGAAAGAAAATCAACCAGTGATAAATTCTCTCAGAGATCATGTTTTGTCCTCTCCTGAAAGCAGTAACTTTCAATTCCTCGGAAATAAAGCAAAGCTACCTCACTCAAGATGCGTTATATAATGATTAACAGCTTATGTTCAATATTGCTTGAATATCCTAGGCATTTTTCAAGACCGGGGGATACGGGAATGAATAAAACAGGTAAAAACCACAATTCTCCAGGCATTTATATTCTTATATCCACAACATCAGGTGACATCTAAACCCCAAATTTCTACTTTCTGGAAGGGTCAAGGAATGGGGGTACGGCCCGCCATTTTAATGTGCATGTCTACCTTTCTCGAACTGGATTTTGCAACTTGAATGTAAATGAATAAATCTGCATGACACTTAAATTAATGCTTTGAACCTTCATTGTGTACCACTACAAAACAAAACAAAACAAAAAACAAGCCATGTTTAAACAAAGGAGTTTAAAGGGTTTTCCCTCCTTCTCCTACCCCACCCACCCAGCTGCTCCCACCCCTGCTTCCTAGCACAGCTTTTACAACATGGGTTGCTCACAGACCTACCTGGAACAGGAAGAGAAAGGCTTGCCTTGTAAGGAAACCAGCCACAGTTTAACGTGTATTTCGGATGGTGAAAATCTTCTTCCCTAAAGTTCACCAAGTGTCCTTTTGGTGAGTTCCTCCCTCTCAGGCTGTCATGACACAAACCATTAAACCTAATGTGCCTGACGGTGACGGTGACTTTACTGCCAGTTATGCCCACGGTACCTGTAGACACAGGCAATCGACTCCGGGGAAACAGCCCACCATTCACAGGCGAAGGGTTATTCACACACGACCGTGGCTTCTTCCAGTGTCGCAACAAGAGTGGCTCGAGTACGCGGGGCACCATGAGGGCTCACCCCCCAGACTGGGAGTACTTCATCGCATAAGGTGAAAGTGCAGCCGGTCACACATGTAATGTTGCTGCAAGTGGATAATTCCTGCCCAGCCGACACATGTAATGTTGCTTCCTCTGATGTCACTGGATCACATAGTTCACTGCTGACAGTAGATGGCGGGGGGGGAGAAAAATGAATCTGCTGAGGAATGAGAATGAGGGCATTTCTGCATGAGTGTGCATTTCAAAAGGCAAACGGTAACCTGGACGTGTATAAATATCTTCACACCACTGTCTCACCCAGGAACCTGCACCCAGGTGTGGGTGTGAGCTGAGCTCGGTACATACAGAGCTCTGCAAGTAGTTACTGACTCGCCCCAAGCAGATTGCTGCCCTCTTGCCCTGTCCCTTCCTAAGCAGTACATGGGAACAGCAAGTAACATGAATCAAACCAGCCTCTAAAGCAACTGCCCAGCACAAGTCATTACTGGGCAAGCAGCTTTAACATTTGTCTGCAATGGTTCTGCACAGCATGACATCCGCGCCCAAGGAGATGCCTGGATAAAGATGACATCAAAGACCGAGCTGAGTCGAGGATGAAATGATAACATTTCAGAATGAAGGATGTCAGTATGACTGTCTATGCTCTTGCACACTAGCAAGGAGCTGATGGCACACATCTGCCATGTCTGGACACTTATCTGCTTGGAGCTGGTTTAAACACAATAAACGGAACAGTGATGGAAGGATGGTGCTACTTTTTACAGCACCCATTTCATCATTCGGGAAATTATTGGGTACCAGGTGCTTGGCTAAGACTTAGATATGGAGTTTAGCACACGCGAGAGCCACTGCCCCTCCTAGAATTTCTATTCGACAGAAGGGGAGCAATCATTGAGTAATTTCACGCACCGTCTTTGTAAACGCCTCCTGTATTGTCTTAGAATTAACCCTGCCTTCCTCTGCACTCTACTAGTACCTTTCCCATTTTCTATTCACCATTTACTTCTTTCTCTCTTATGAGCTATATAGATGTTTGCTTTATTAGAGCGACAGATATTTGAGAATACACCTTATTCATATTTATGTCTCCAACTTTACCCCACACCCACTCCAGTCTACCCGTGCCCACGTGCCACGCTCATGGTTTCCAGCGCACTGTCGGCCTCGGAGGGAAGGAGATTTAAAAGGAGAAATGAAAGCGGACTCATTGACTTGCTTCTTTCGTGTGGAGCAAATTCATTTCATTTCACGTCTTGTGGACTCTTCCTGTCTATAAGGGCTACGAATTTACCATCAGTGCAGTTGAGCTCATGCCTGTATGGATGGCATGGGAGTCCTTGGTAGCGACTTTGAAAGGCAGAGAAATCGTCCCCCAAATATAACCATTTCTTTGGGAAAACATCAAAAATGTTGCTGAACCTAAGAATGTGAAGTTCAATCAGTGCAAGTGAGTAAGCATCCCCAGTCTTTGATAAAATGAGAAAATAAGGGCAAGATTGTGGCGCTTCCACAGGCTAGATTCCCCTCTGCACCGTGGGGTTACCACGAGCAGTTGACAATACATCTCCTTCCTAGAAGGTCCTTTTCTGACATTTTAGCTACAATGAATAGTACCTGCAGAGAAGTGCCCTCACCTGACAACATGTATGTAAAACACAACATGTACTACTCTCTTATTTTACTTCACTTTATTGTACTCGTCATAAAATCTGAAAATCTGACCCAGGTTCTCTGCTCTCAATGGCTAAAGCCGCCAGCTACAAAAGTTAACTCTGACGTTCAACATAACGTCAGGAGGCAGATTACTGGCTGGAGTGCAGTTCTGAAGACAGCAAGATCCAAGGAGTTTTAGATAATTTTCTTGTCAGGAAACCCTCCCCAGTTTAAAAAAAAAAAGACACTGAAGACAGATATATTCAAAATCTCCCTCGTAAACAATGTTTAAAAATTGATCATATATGTATCAGACCGTGGTATCAATTGTTACATATATTTGGCGTTTGCAGCTGATGTCAGGTTTACAGGTCAAATTAAAGGAGTGGAGGGGATAAAGCGTAGCGGGAAAACCAAGGCAGGAAGGAGGACAAAGATGAAAGCACATCGTGTAAGGAAGCGTTGAAAGGCTGGGCTGAGGGAGTAAACTGAGAAAATAAGAAATACAGAGAGAAATTGAATATGCACACACACACAATTACCACTGCCAGGATTGAAGGCATGGAATCCATTAGGAGCTGGTATTACATGAAGTACATCTTGCCCCTGCTTCTCTTTCTTCCATTTACCAAGAATAGAAAATCACTCTTACAATTCAACCAAGACTTCTGAGCCAATGAGGAAAGCACCAACACTCAAATTCAAGTCTGAGAATCTATTCCTCACAGACCACTATCTTCACCATTGCTCTTTCTGTTTTCTTCTTGGGCAGAAATAAGTTAGTTACACCCTTTGGGTGAACCCCAAGGGTAGGCTGCTAACCACGAGTTCAGCTATTGGAAACCACTATCTGCTCCAAGGAAGAAAGACCAGGCTTGTTTCACCAGCCAAGATCTACAATCTCAGAAACCCACAGTTCTACTCTGCCCTACAGAGTCACTCAGAGTAGGAATCAACTCAATGCTAATGATGGCAAGTTACACTTTAGAAATCGATGGAAGGCTAAGATCCCATTCTTGGAGACAAAGAGATAAGATCATAGTTCCATGCCATTATTCCCTAAATTACTGAAGGTTCCGAACAAAGGGGAAAAGATGATCAAACCAAGAAAACAAACAACAAAAACGAATCTCCAAACGATGCTTGCTCTGAAACCTTTCCCCCAGCTTCCTTTAGCATCCAGGCAAGAATTAAAATAGTTATTAATATGCCATCACAGACATTTATGTGTGTATACACTTTCAACCTAAAGAAAATGTCCTTTTGAAGTTAAAAAATCTGTGCACGTTTGCAAAACCAGCTCCTCATAGGCTATAGTAATCTCTTGGTGGTGACGATGTTCAATGCGCTTGAATGCTAACTAAGAGTGGAGGCTGGAGTCCACCCAGAGGTGCCTTCGAAGAGAGACCTTTGTTTTATTTCCCAAAATCAGCCACTGAAAACTCTCGCGGGCACAGTTTCACTCGGAAGCACATTGAGTCACAGTGAACCAGAGTCGATTGATGGTTGGTTGGTTAAACTTCTGCCATACTTCAGTGAGACCACCGACTGATACTGATGGAACTCAGTAGAGAGACGCTCTGTCTGGAAGGGCCTCCTTCCTATCTTGCCAGTGGTTAAATAGCCATGTAGGTCCATTGTCATCTCCAGATCTTTCGGCATTTGCTTTTCCTTTGCAGAAGAACTAAATCTTCCACTCACTGGGTTCAGCATGCCTTGCATCTTCTAAGTCTAAGTTAGGCTGCCGTTGGCCGTTGAAAGGAAGGGTCAAGACCCAGCCTGCAGGACTGATCATGTTCTAAGCCCCACGATGTGGATGGGTCATGTTGCATGCCTGCTCACCCTGTGGGAGGAGGCAGGCTTACTTCCCATGTAATAAAGATTTTACCCAGCAGGTGGGAGTAATTCCACACAGCTCGTATTTCTAAGGAGCAGTTCTCCTTCAAGTTTATAATCCATAAGAGCCCCATAGTAGATATCGTAATTTTGGTACCAAAACCAGCATTGGCTAAGTAAGTCGCTCTCCAGATCTCTAGGCTACATGATTTATCATAGCTCACGAGTCTCAAACTTACCTATTCAAGTTGTTCTTAAGATGGGAGTGACTGGCCACTTTACACCACCCGGAGATTACCTTATGTATGTGAAACTTTTCATGACTAACTCTCACATGTCTCAGTATTTAACATTTTTCCCACACAGGTTAATTTTTAAGCTTAATTCTTTTCAAACTTTTTTTCTTAGTCTGATAGTGATTTTTTCCACAAACCAGAGCTTTGCTCGATGTCCTTCTAAATTTTAGCCAAACTGTAGCTGCCTTTTGTTTTTTAATATATCAACAAAACTAAATCCAAGGTAAAAGATTTACACACTCATTTAAGAAACTGCAATGATGGCTTAACTTCCCCTCTTTGGCCCAGATAATCTGGCTGCCAGCCTTTTATGATGATGGATAAAATGTTTTTAGAGATGCAATATTTCTGATTTTAAATGCCCACATGAATATGTCTGATCAAGATAAGGTTTTGTTTTCCAAATGGAAACTTTTATTGAGATTTTGGTAGAAGTTTTTCACAAATTGGGCTCTTATTTGACCATTTTCTGCAGATATTTCAGCGACATTAATAACATTTCTCACAGCTCATCAACATTCTCTTTATTATGTTGTTTCTTCCCTTTCTAGTTTCCCTGTTTCCTTTTTATTTCTGCAGTTGACTAGCTGTTGCCCTTCGGATGATGTCATAGTGACTTCTAAGCGTAGCACCAATCATCGTTAACGTCCTATCTGGGACTCACTACTTGGCTCTGGTAAGAGTGGTCAGTGGTGCTAGCTGGGAATCGTCTTGTTCTTCCAGTCTCAGGTGGTTACAATTGTAGACTTGTCTCTCCGCTGTGGCTTTGATTACACGCTTACTGTGTCACCCCTGCTGAGTGGAGAAACCAGATGCTATGCAATTCACTAGGGTTCCGGTCATGATTTTTGTGCTCTGAGGAGCTCTGGAAGGAACCTTAGTGGTGCAGTTGGGCTGCTAACTGTAGCAGTTCGAAACCAACAGTTGTTCCAAAGGAGAAAGATGAGGCCTCCTGTCCCCATAAAAATTATAGTTTTGGATACACAATGGAGCGATTCTACTCTGTCCAATAAGGTGGATATGAGTCAGAATCAACTTGATGGTAGTGTTTGCATTTGGTTTAAGGCGTCCTGCTGACCGATTTGAGCCACTACCACAAGGTCAAAGGTTTAAAGCCAGTGATCAATCTATGGTAGAAAGATGAGGTAGTCTACTCCTATAAGGTTTTAAAGGTTCAAAAACCTAAGGGGGCAGTTATATACTTATAGGTTGTTGTGAATCAGAATTGATTCATTGAGAGTGCATCGTGTCATGTCAATCATCAGAGTTGTCTTGTAAGATGATAGGCCTAAGCCTTCAGACCCAGAAACCAATGTTGGGAGGTAAGTGGTCATGCCTGAGGCTAGCCATATTCTTGTTCTCAATGACTATCTGTGCTTGCATTTGCATCTTTGTATTTATGGGCACCTACAGTTCTTTTGAAGCAGCCACGGTGCTCCTGTGGTGAGGCTTTGACGTGCTAGCCACCAGCTATTTCATGAGAGAACCGTTTCCTGCCCTTAACAAGACCGAGTCTTGGCAACCCCAAGGAGCAGTTCTGCTCGGTCCTACAGGGTCAATATGCTGGAGTTGACTTGACGGCAGTATATGTATGTTTTCTATGTGATCAAATAGCCATTCATAAAACTGAAATTACACAACAGGATAACTACATAATATTAGCACTCTTAAATAGAATACATATTATCAATGTGAAGAAATTTCATCACACATCAATACATGGTAACTTGAAACAAGCACTTTACTATTACGTGATTTAAAAAGGATGCGCTAACAGCTAAAGTAAATCACCCCCCAATTTTAATGTTTAATACAAATAAAATTTGTATCTTGCTGGTTCAAATTCAGTGCAGCTTTTGCTGGGAAGACTGGAAGAAGCAATGTAAGTCTCTATTTCTCCTTCGGCATCCTATCAGAGAAAGATGGCTCTTTTAACTTCAGATCGGTAATTTCTGGCTTTATGCAAATATATAATATGTTTTTATCTAACGGTTTGGAAGTGTCTCCCCCTTCTATTCACATCTCCCTAAGTAGAATTCCTCACACAGTCTTGAAGTAGCCACAGGGGAAGGAAGTGTGGCTGGACTCCATGTTCAACAAGAAGAAATGGGTTTGGTGAGCATCGAGTCAATATCTGAGAAAAGACTTGTTACAAATACTCTACTAGTAAAGCAAAAATCATTCTGTTTATTAGATTCTGGGAGAGGGATTATTTAAATTTAAAATCATCTAACCAACAAATAAACTACAGAGAGAGAGAGAGAGAGAGAGAGAGAGAGAGAGAGAGAGAGAGAGAGAGAGAGAGAGAGAGAGAGAGAGAGACATACAGACAGACAGAAATGCAGGAGCTTTAAAGGGTTCACGAAAAAAAATGGAATTAAAAGTAAATGGAATTTTCCCACAAGTTTTTTGAAGCCACATACGTACATATATAGATTTCTATAGGGGGTCACCAATAGCTATTGATGTAGATAATAGATATAGCTAGAAAGAGAAAGAGGAAGAAATACACAGGTTTTTGGTTTCCCTTAATGCTTAAGGTGTGGGTCATCCCCACAATGACTACTGGTGTGACTGCGGACTGTTTTGACAACACAGGCTCGGGTCTCATCTGAAGGGTGAGATGACAAGCCTGTCTGCCTCGTGGGTGTGTAAAAGAACAAGTGAAACTGACCTAAGGGACAACAGTGCACTTCCTGACCGCATGGCCAGTGCTCACTAGTGCTTTTTATTCTCTCTCAGTGTGCCTGTTTCAATGGGTTGTTTTATGGTTGCCCGTGGCATAGTGCTGAGACCAGGACCCGCAGGAAAGCTGCTGTGGGTCACTGCTTTGCCCTCATCGTTCCCGCGGGGCCTCCCTGATCGCTTCACTATTTCCCTTTACTTGGCTGCCTTCACAGCCTTCTAGGGAAGGAATGCATAGATCCCCGGGCCACACTCATATGCTTCTTAAGATGCCCAAGGTAGTAGTCCTTAACATGTTTCTTCCCGAGAAGGCAGTGGAGAAAATGAATTCCCCTTTTGTGTTAACTTGACTGAAATATCTCATGTAGCCCAAATCACAGCTCTACGACCACATTTTTTTCCCCGGCACATCATGAAAAAGTTTGCCTCTAAAAATGCATGTTATTGGAGTCATAAATATAACGGAGGCTGATTTGTTCTACTAGGACAACTCAGACTGTTAGAATATTGTACAGATTAGTCTGCTCTTAACCATTCTAGGCTAAAGTAAGCCTTTGGGAAAGGCCATTATGCATTGATCCAATTGTTCTAATGATCACACATCTGTATTTTCATCAGCTAAATGTTCATTTGAAATATTGAAAAAAAAGAAATATTGACAATAATTTGACAAAAGTAGTCTATTCCAGCACTACCGCTAATGTTGGTGTGGTTGCTGCTGAGGGCAGTGCGGGATGCTGCATCGCCTGTAGCGTTTTACTGCTCAGTGTCAAGTCCATAGTAGGGCCCGCTAAAGGCATTTTTGTGAACGGTGCATTCTTTGCTTCAAAAGAGCTGTGACTGAGAGCTGTCAAGTACCTCAGGCTCCTTCTGGATCCCAACCCAGCAGCACTGACCCGTTAACTCTGTGATGGGAAGAGGGGGGTCAGCTAGGTGAGTGGATTCTACTGTCAGGATCGATGTCACTAGAATAGCTTACCTTTGGGTCTCAACGTTGGTACCTTCAAGATGCTCTGCTTCCCACCCTACCCTGAACTCCCATCCCTTCCAGCAGGCAGGCTAGCCTCTCACCGTTCCTCCTCCCCAAGGCTGTTATGTGGGGGCACAATCTGAATGCTTGTGTTGACCTAGGAAGAGGAGTGAACTGGGGAGTGGGGTGTTGTCTCTTATTTTGTCATTGGCTTCTAGTCTCTAAAGACCCACTAAGTGTAGTACATGGGGTTGGAGTAGTGGGGTGCAAGAAAGGAAGGTGTCTCTTTCCGAGGGACCAATTACTCCATCTCTCTTAGAGAAACAAGTTACTTGCTGCTGGCTCGTTGTGATAAACAGCTTAACGTCTCCTTTGCTTTTGTACCCATTTTGAGGGAAACTGTATCTATTGTCTGACCTGAACAAACATTTGTTTGACTTTTGGTGGTCTATGTTTCAGGGAGAATAAACAACTATATTACCCTTCCAGAAATGTCTGTCAATATTTATCTACTCCCCCCACCCCCACAATTTATTAGAATAAAAACACGGCACCTTCTAAAAGGATAAATGAAATGTATGAAAAAGCACGCTGGGGGATAACAGCCTCAGAAAGCTATTGCCACACCTTGTTTGAAGGAGTGACCCGCTGAGAACTGTTGTTGTGAGCTCGAAGGGGTCATCCCAGGGAAAGCGCTACCTTCAGAGGAGCAGCTGGCTTCTGCCAACCAGATCAGAAAGGAGTGTGTAAGTAAACCCCTCCCATTCCTTCTTTCCAACCTCCAAACTCCAACCAGGTGACCCATCCAACCTGATGACAGAGGCAAAGGAGCCAAGTGATAGCCAAGTGAAGAGTAGATGTGGAAAAGCAAATAGAGAATGAGCAACCTATCAACAAATCCACGAAAAACAAGCCATCCAGGTCCCTGTTCATAATGGAATCACTTTTCTAAGTGTAGCTCAAATTCCCGCTTCTGGGGGCATTTCCTGACGACCTTATTCTTTAATGGCTTCTTTGTTGTTAACGGGTATCACAACTTGTGTTGATACTTTTTATTTTGCATTCAAAGAAAGAGAGTCACAATTTAATGCTTGAGATTGGGGTTTTGCTGGAGGCTAGACAATAAAATCAGTAGTTTATAAGCAACAGTTTTGCACCTTATTTTATTTTTCTCTTCTGAACTTCCTCACTTAGTAAGCAACTGAATGCTCTTAAGTGCTATCTTCAACATTCATTATTAGTCACCTTATGTGGTTCTAACCCTTTATGTGGGGATGAGGATATTGAACTCCAATATAGGAGAATCCATTCTTTTTATTTTCATTCATTAACTAATGAGGCTGATTATATTTGCTTCCTTTATTCATCACGTTGTGAGCCATGAATTGGAATCAACTAGATGCGAAGGATTTTCATTTTTGTTTCGTCAGCACCTCCTATGGGTCAGAAGATGAACACAGTGCTCCTGGAGTTACAGTGGTATTGTATATTGTATTTAGAGTGTGGTGCAGGAGGAGCACTAAACATACATTTTAAAACATCACACGGGCAAAGGCAAGATTACACCCTGATGATTGCAAAACAAGAAGCGGCATTCCACAAACGGATATAACAGTGAGTTGAGTCGGGGAAGTCAGGACAGGCTCTTCTGAAGCCATGGTCATAGCAACACACTAGAAAGATATGAATTTAACTTACAGGGTTGTCAGAGGGAGCTTTCTAAGTAGAGCAATATAATGTACCATATATACTCGAGTATAAGCCAACCCAAATATAAGCTGAGGCACCTAATTTTACCACAAAACTGCATAAAAATGTGTTGAAAAACTTGACTTATACCCGAGTACATATGGTATAAAGCCTGTCTTCAAAGAGAACCTGAAGAAGAGTTAGTTAAAAGAGGGAAGTGGGTTAGTATGACTTCCTATAAGACTGAAATCCCAGGTAAGAGCTAGGAAGTTCATGTCCTGTAGGTCTGGTTACCACCACCTACCTGCCAGCTTGTGTTCATACAGTGTAATTCTATGAGGTATGTCACTGTGATACTGTTGCTGCGATTCCAGAAGGCAGGTCACCAGACTTGAAATGCCAGCAGAGTCACCCACGGTACACTAGCTTAGCAGAGGCCTGCCAATCTGTACTAACTCCACTTCCAGATCTTAGCCAATAAAAGCCCAAGTTGATCACAACAGTACAGGTCCAACACAGCGATGAAAGGGTGGCTCTAACAATAGCCACAGCAGACCACGGTCAGGAAGATGGTGCAGGACCAGGAAACTTTTTGTTCCATTGCACGTGAGGTTGCCTTGAGTCTGGGTTTACTCAATGCCAACTAACAACTTGTCAAAGAGTCTAGTCTGCATTTTAAGACAGGTAGAAAGTAAGTGGGGGAAGGAGCTTAGGCAGTAGGGTGATATGATCACATTTGTGATTTAAAAGGTTCCCTTTGAATGTGTGCAAAGAAAAAATAGTTCGGGTGAGAGGTGAAAGTGCCTTGAACAAGACACAGCAGAAGAGCTAAAAAGAGGTAGATAAATTAGAAAAACCCTAGGGAGATAAACTGATGCGAACTTGGTGAATTATAGAACAGAGGTAGAAAATGGCAATTTTATCTTGCCTTAATAAAATGAATGAAATGCTAGCTGATCAATGTAGGAAACACTTAAATACAAAAAAATCAGTGGGCCAAGGCTCAATACAATCATTTACCACAGTGGTGGGAGTTATAATAATTTAGATAAAATATGATAAAAGCAAAGAGGAATAACAATGTTTTATCTATACAATGTTTGACACATTGGAATGATAGTTTTGGCAAATAATAGTGAATATACACCAAGGCCTGCCAGTTGGTTTTGCTATTAGGTGCCATCAGGTTGGGTGAGACTCATAGCGATGCGCTGTGCTGCAGAATGAAACATTGCCATGTCCTGCTAGGGCCTCAGCTTGAGGCCATTGCTGCGGTCACCCTGCTAGCCCACCTTGGCAAGGGTTTCCCTCTTTTTCACTGTCCATCCACTTCCCCAAGAACGATGCCCTTCTCCAGGTACTGATCTCTCCTGATGGCATGTCTGCCTGCCAGCCGCTGTACTGTGGAGGCTTGTGTGCGACTGTGATGCTGAAAGCTATTTCCTTGGTATTTTAAACACCAGCAAAGTCACCCAAAGTGACCAGGTTTCAATGGTCTTTCAGATCAGATGAAAAATGATTGAGACACCGAAAATGCTATAGATAACATTGAACCATTAGACAGAGGAATAAATAAATCCATCTTGGAGGAAGTACAGCTGGGACACTCCTTACAAGTACGGACCAGTCATTGGGCAAAGGCATCATGTTCGGTACATGGTCAGCTAAAAAAGAGGGAGTCTCACTGAGATGGATCGGTACAGTGGGCTCACATACAGCCATGACTGTGAGGAGTGAAGGACTAAGAAATGTCTGCCCTCATCCACAAGGTCGCTATGAGTCAGCGCAAGCTGAAGGGCACTTAAAAAATGATAGTGTTTTATAACAAAACCAGACTCAGAGACCTCGCTTTCTTCCAGCATCCGTGATTAATTAAATGTCTATAGCTATAAAAGAGTTACTGGGACTTCTGAAGTTAATTTAATATAAGATCATTTAATACCCCAATGTAATGCGAGAAAAACAGAAGAACATATTATTCTCCTTTTGTATTTGAACAAAGAAAAAGAGGAAGATTTAGTAGTTCATAAGTTAGCCACGGCTATATACTCCGTGTCAGCAGAAATGTATGTGAAAGGGAAAATAAAATCAGGATCAAAAGAGCTGCAAAGAAATTT
This sequence comes from Tenrec ecaudatus, assembly GCF_050624435.1. NCBI lineage: Eukaryota > Metazoa > Chordata > Mammalia > Afrosoricida > Tenrecidae > Tenrec > Tenrec ecaudatus. The sequence continues at coordinate 108,001,137 of NC_134537.1, forward strand.
AGAGATCATTTCCCGTAGACTCTTCAATGGACCAAGAATTGAAATCTTTGTTCAGTTCTGACAGGTGAGTTACAGAGTTCTGACTAAAATCGAGATCCCCAGAGTTTCCATCTTACATTCTATTTTCATCTCTTACCATGTACTGAATGCCAAGCTAATGCTCCATTGCATAAAGATTTGGCCTGTCCCAATAGCCAAAGCAACCTTTTATGGAAGCAGTGGAGGGCAAAAAGCACCATGGAGCAATTGAGGCCTGAGCTGATGTGAACTTTGGCAAATCGGAGGAGTAGACATGTGAGAACAATTACAACAATTCCTTGTGATCTCAATTTTTTCATCTATAAAATGTGAGCGTTGTGAATAATTATGTTCTTGCTCTATGAAATTACAGTGCTATATATAATTCCCCGACATCCAAGTGTTTTTTTTTCCCTGGACTTGGGAAAGTAACTCACCTTTCACTGTTTGGAATATGTTTCCTGATGAAAGTGGCTCGTGCTGGTTAGTATCAGTGAGCATGTTTTCACGCTGAATGCCAGGGAAAGTGAGAGGAAAGCACAAAGCAGGAAGCATCTGTATGTTTCACTGGCAGGGCAAGTGGAATTTGATGGGACTGCAACATTTTCCCTGCCTTATATTAACAGATGGCTGGAATTCAAAAGCACTTCACATCGGAAAATAGGTGAAAACTGTTAAGAAGGCGTTATTTTAACAAAATAATGAAAGGAAGGCAGGCGGGCAGGAGGGCGGGAAAAGAGGAAAAAGAAGGGGGGCAGAGGGAAAAGGAGAGGAAGAGAGCAAGGAAAGAAGGCGGGTGAAAGGGTGGCCACGCAGAAGGGTCAAGGAAGAGACGGGGAAATAGAGCAGAAGCCATGAAACATGTGAGTAAATTCCTGTCTGACAAGTGTCATGGAGGCGGGAAGTGGTGGTGGCTGAGAGAGGGAGGAAGAAAGGGAGACCCAACAATGGGCAATCTTGCAATGAATGGCCTTGGGATAGTTGAGAGATGGGGGCTCTCAGAGGGTAAATCTGTATCATCTCAGAGAGCCTCCCCTTTCTCCCCAGGAGTGGCTGCTGGTTTAAAACAACTGACTTTGCAGACAGCAGCCCAGAGCTGGCTCAATAGGGCCACCAAGGAGGTAAATTTATTTACATAAACTATGAGTAGCTTTTTTTAAAACAAATACAATTACTTTGGACCTGAAAATGGATATGGAAACTTGCCTCTCAGCTTAATTAGTGCAACGTGGTTTTGGTTGTTTTTTTGGTTTTGTTTGTTTTGAGCTGACATGAGGATTCCATCAGTATTTATTGCTTGGGATACATTTAATACTCATTTTATTGGCAGCTCATACAACGCTTATCACAATCCATACATCCATCCATTGTGTCAAGCACATTTGTACATCTGCTGCCATCATCATTCTCAAAACATTGGCTTTCTACTTGAGCCCCTAGTATCAGCTCCTCATTTTATCCCTCTCTTCCTGTTCCCCCCTCCCTCATGAACCCTTGATAATTCATAAATTATTATTTTGTCATATCTTACACTGTCTGACATCTTCCTTCACCTACTTTTCTGTTGTCCATTCCCCAGGGAGGAGGGTGTATGTAGATCCTTGTAATCGGTTCCCCCTTTCCACCTCACCATCTCTCCACCCTCCCGGTACCGCCACTCTCACCACTGGTCCTGAAGGGATCATCTGTCCTGGATTCCCTGTGTTTCCAGTCCTTTCTGTACCAGTGTTACATCATCCAGTACAACTGGATTTGTAAGGTAGAATTGGAATCATGATAGTGGGGGGAAGGAAGTATTAAGGAAGTAGAGGAAAGTTGTATGTTTCCTTGTTGCTACACTGCACCCTGACCGGCTCATCTAATACTCATTTTTAATACTCACACTTTGAGATAAGTGCTTCTGATTCCAAAGAGCTTACTTAAAATCATCTTGTGGAATATGACGTATTTTCATAAAGTTAGAGAGAATGCATTACTGAGAATAGTTGTATATACACTAATGTATGGATTAAAGGCAGTAAAAAAAAGTTTACAGAAATCCTAAGGAAAATCGCTTAATGATCATTAATGATCCCCTACAGGATCTGAGTTATTCGTACTTAAGGAAAAGAACACATGGCCAAAACCAGGAGGTTCTGTCTAGACTGTCATACATCTTTCGCATACTCACCACATTCTCTTTCAAAATAAAAGCAAAACTTAGAATATATGGCAAAGTTACTGATATTTCTCCTAATAGAATGACCAAAAGATGTCTACAGCTTACAATTCTCCATTAGTAGTGGAAAACCACATCAACTTTTACTTTGATGTAGCAGTTTTTCTCTCAGATGGAGTAACTGAATAACCTAAGCACGGTTCAGACGGCTAAGTGCAATAACTTAGTTGAATAAGATTATGATGTTCTCTGAATACAAAATAAGTTGCTAAACTATGAACAATTGGAGTCTGATTTCATCTTTAGTTAGTTGGCCTAATCCACTGACAGAAATAATCATTTCTTTCCTCTCTGCTCCACTCCTATGAAATGTTCATGATTCCTCATTGTAAGCTTGCAAAGAGCCTGGCACCTTTATAGAGGTTTCAATAATGATCTCTGAGATTACTTTGGATTCTCAAACTATGAATACCACCCAGTGACACCGGCCCTCAAACAGGAGAGCTTGGTTCCTGAGAAACTGTGCTGACTCCTGTTCTCCCAGCTCATGCTGCCTATTGCCAATAGGCAATGACCATTCATTATTGTACCTTCTGGCTCGCCCCTTTTCTTTCTGCCCCCTGCCCCCCCCCCCCATTTACAGGCACTCGGATTTCTGATCATCAATGAGCTTTTCTGGTCAACAGCACAATTTCTGTTCAAGCAATGCTTGCCAATATCTAATCTAAATACAATTTTTTGTGTGTGCTAATTGGTTATCTGGAAGTTTTTTTGTTTTGTTTTGTTTTTCATTTTTTCCCAAAGGAAAGCCCATTTTCTTAATTTCTCATTTCATGGAAGAAGCACGTTCTTTTCTGTTGAGTTTCTACTGTCCTTTCTCTCAAATGCTTTCCGGAACTTCTAGGAAGGCTCTAGGCTGTCAAAATATAATATTTTTCCACCTTGAATTCCTAAAATTTCTCCGGACTTGCCTACATCATTCTTTTCCTGCTATGTGCATTAGTCTGGTTCAGTCCCTACTGGAGGAATTTTTCATTCTTTACCAGCCATCTTGCTCTTGTCAATCATACATGCCATTTGCTGTAGACCTTCCTTAGCTATGACACATCTTCCGAAGCAAGTGATCGATTTCCCCCCTCTCTATTCCTGGGCCCTGTGTTTACCAGATAAAAGAATGACGGGAAGGAATGACGGAGACAACATATTAACTCATCTTCTTTTCAAAAGCAAACATTGGTAGAATATTGACAAAATAAGAAAACATCAAGAGTACCCTACATTTTTAACATGGTTTCTGACTACCAGGGAACAAGTTAGTTGACTTGGAGTAAATATGGGTGTGGGCGCTTCTTCCCTCACCCCTTTCTCTGTCACTGGAGAATGTGCTGAAACTGAACGACTAGGTCCTTAAATCTTTGAAGGGATTGTGATGCTAAGAAGTCAACAAATCTGTCCTTGAGGTTGATTCTAACCCCTGGTGACTTTGCGTGTACCAGAGTGGAACTACGTTTTGTAGGGTTTTCAATGGCTGAATTTTTGCAAATTAAATATCAGGCCTTTCTTCAGATGAAGCTCTGGGGAAACTTAACCACCAACCTTTAGTCAGAAGCCAAGTGCATTAAAGATTTGCGCCACCAATGACTTGTTTAAGGAGCCTACAAGTCAGACTTCCCTCCTTTTTTTACTGGGCTACATTTGTTCTCAGTGGAAGATGTTTTCAAATGAAAATATTATTCTCCACTGAATTTCTACATTTATCACTCTTTTAGCTCTTTGTTCTTATCCTTCATAGCATAAAAGTGAAAAAATATGTAGATTGTCAATTGCAAAATGAGGTTTGCTGCTTTTCATTATTTGCATCCATTTGATCGTCTTTTGAGACTTATGTTTGACATATGAGGATGCATTCCTATAAGCAAACGAATATGATAATAAAACACCCTAGTAACTTTAATCAATGCATACATAAACATATTTTGTAGAAAAATTACAGATTTCACTGGAGCTGCCAAGAAAACCAGCTGTAGCAGATGAGAGACCTTTAAAGTCGAACTATGTAGTGATCAGTTCCTTTACTTAGTATCTCCTTGAATTTCATTTTCCAGAGAGCTTGCAGTCATTCATTGTGTTCCCTTATATTTACTCTGGAAAGCAAACTATATTGTCAAACTCAGTCTTCTAAATTGAGAAACTGTGATATAGAGAAGGTAAGTCCCTCTTCTCTAAAGCTACAATATGGTAGCTCACTGAAGGAAATGGAAACATGAAATGCTGTATTTTTGTAGCTTTGACTTGAGCTAATTATACAAAGCCCCTGGCACAGAGAAGAGGGACTGGGAAATTGTTGGTTACCTCCCTGTATTCTATTTTTCTCTCTAAAATCAAAATAATTAATCAATCCCTCCCAAGTGCCTTCTGTACTAAAACCCTAAAAACAATCCTATTGCTATTGGGCTGATTTCAACTTATGGAGACTCTATGAAAGGGCTTCCACCACTGTACATGTTTACAAGTGTCAGACAGCCTCATCTTTCTCCCATGGAGCTAGGATTGAACTGCTGACCTTGCAGTTGTAGCACAATTCCTAACTCTCAGCACCAACAGGGCTCCTTGTAGTATACACTGTGGGCACATAATGTTTTATCTTCAAAGAGTTCATAACCTTTTTTAATAACAACATACACAGCAACATACATAAGTGCCAATGAAATTGGTGTTAAATGACCTGATCAGGGTTATGGACTTGCTGAAGAGAAGGAGGTGGACGCCACACAGTGCAAGTGGTCAGAGAAGTTATAGCTAGAAGGTGATTAAAATGCTGAGAGGGGAGAAGGTATTCTGGGACACAAGCCAAACGACACAAGCCAGAGACCAAGAGAGTAGATGTTTAGTTTACATGGCGAGGAGGAGACCACCTAAAGGTGGAAGAGACCTTTCAAGCAGAGGGAACGGTCTACATTTATTACAACATATTTGGCATCACAGATAAAACAGGTTGCGCCATTTCGAGAAATGCTTATAACCGACATTTTAACAACTAATTCTTAGCTTATTCTTTGGAAGCCTTTGTAAGTACTTACATGGTACTTTTGCAAGAATAATTGAAAAGATATGAAGGCTAAAAGTCTCTTCTGAGAAGAATACATTTTATTATTCCCAGAAAGTTAAAAAGAACTGATGTTTAAAATGATACGTTTTATCATGCTCAGAAAGTTAAAAAGAACTGACCACACAACTGGAAAATTGTGAACTAGGTTTCACACTCCAGAGTAGTTACCATGTCAAAGTCTTTCCTTTTGAAGACTATGCGGCGACACGCCCCTGAGGGCCAACTGCCACGGGGGTTTAGATTATAGATTCAGAGAGGCAGTCTGGACCAGAGTCTTGGGGCTCTCAAGGGGTTTCTAATGACTATCTAGCAGATGCAAAAGCCTGAGTACATTAGTTAATAAATCCACATATAAATTCCATTTTCTAGGTGTGCAAAAACATACGCTTAGAAATGACATCAATTCGAGGGTTCTGAGCATTCAGTGGGATGATTGTATCACAGCTAGAAAGCATTAGATATGCCTCAAATGTTAACTCTCCGCTTTTCCCCCATATCAGCAACCTCTCACACCTAAATGCATTTTTTAAAAACAGAATATTATTATCTACAAAATACTCTCTATTCCAATTGATATATTTGTCAAGCCTGTGATTCCCTTCTTGTAAACATTTTTCAAACTCATGTTTGTATGGCTGACAGCACCTCCTTTTCCCCCCTCCACCTCTTCTATGTTGCCAAATCACTGTCCCTTGTGTCCTTCCGGCTTCTTGAAATAAACAGAAGTCTCATGGAGCAAGGTCAGGTGAGAGTAAGGTGCACGGGGCAACAGAGGCATGTTTGTTTTTGTCAAAAACTGTCACATTGAGATGCTGTGTGAACTGCTGCATTGTTGTGGGGCAACACGAGTCTCCCATCTGCCACAAATCAGTTTTTTTGTTGCCCTGTGTTACACTCTCTTTTCAGAACCTCTAAATAGAAAGCTCGAATAATAGTCTGACCTGGTGGAGCGAGCTCCTAATATACTATCCCCCTCACATCAAGAAAACTAATGCACATAGTCTTGATTTTTTTATTTCACTTGATGAGCTTTTTTTGGACGAGGTGCTGGCGGCGTCTTCTGGGGTCATAAGAATAGTTCCATATCTCATCACCAGCAATGACCTTGGAAAAAAGTCCGAGTCCTTTTAGAGCTCTTCTTTCAAAGCAAGGCGTGTTTCCAGTCGACGCCCTTTTTCCTGGTCAGCCAGAACCCAAGGCACAGATTTCACAGAGACCCTTTTCATTCCAAATCTTCGGTTAACATTTGCTGCACTGAGCTCCAAGTTAGTACAGATAACGTTCCCAGCTCTTTCATGGTCTATCGCTGTTCTCTGAGCACATATGAACAAACTTCGTCAACTTGACGGACATCCACAATGAGGTTTGGCTCAATCGACATTTCACCTTTTTTGAAATGAGAAAACCACTCAGAAACTTGAATTTTTCCCATAGCGCTGTCCTTGTAAGCTGTGTTCCACATCACAACAGTCTCTGCAGCATTTTTCCTGAGCAGGAAAAAAAATATCACAGCCGCAAGCTTCTGTTTTAAATAAGCCATCACAATAAACGAGGTTCCAGCAAAACTGTTTTCACAAAGAAATTCACTGTGACCAGAGAGAACCTTCCCAGGTGACGTCACTGGGTGCACTAACTCAGACCAAGTTGTTTGATGCTCATAGAGCAGAAAAATGTGTACTATGAAAGCTTTTTTGTGTTTGTTTGGGTTTTGTTTTTTTGCGGGGGGGGGCTGGGGGTGAGGGAGGGGTGGTGGTACTCCCTCGTAGGGGGGAGGTGATACTCCCTCGTATAAGCTACTAATCTAGTTCTAAAATGGTCACCAGGCATAATCCCCAAACCATTCAGCCATGTCCAGAAATCTTTCTCAATCAGCACAGGCGTTAAAGTAATGCAGATGAAATTCTCTTTCGATGCTGCAAAATAGCATCGTTATCTCTGCTACTTCTTCACTGACACAGTAATTAGCACTTGGACCCTGGGATTGGACTAAAGGTCCTGGGTCCACTCTACTTACTGTGTTCACCAGGGTACTTTCTATTAATCTATTTCTCCCTTAGTGTCTTCATTCCGAAATGAGAACATGAATAGTGCCATAGGCTTCTTGTGAGGCTTAACTATGCTAATGTACTAAAAACAGTGGGCACATGCTAAGTATGGGAAACTTCACAACTATGCTTGATTTTTATTATTTAAACTTTGATCCATTGTTCTCTATATATAAAATCCATAAAACAAAATTTCTAAATATAAAATTCCTAAAATTCAAGACTAATAAGCTTATCAGGAAGTGGGGTTGGGGTTGTGGGGGCAGCAAAACCCAAAGCTGCTCCACATTTTTTAAAGAATGTCAGAGAGATGGTGCCATCACCTCCAGGTTAATAAACTTGCCTTTTACATGTTTAAAATTAACTCTAACAAAAATGATAACCTTGTTTATCGTACCCCAAAAGACTTTCTCAAGCACCAAATTATTTGAACCTATATTTTAAACAATAAAAGTTATCATCACCAGTTCACCAGCGCTTTACTATGGGTGAGAGAGGTCAGTATACATACCTATTTAAGAAATGGCCAAACATTACAAAGACACTCAAATAAAAAAAGAAAAATCATATGGAATCTCATCACCTAACAGTAAACTCTGCCGAGCAGTTGGGTGAACAGCTCCTCCAGGCACCTGTCTCTTCACACGTACTTGTGGACAGGTGTACTTAGGTTACAAAACTGGCTCATAGTCAACGGTAATTTAACAACATTCATTGCACAGTAAGTTGGGGTCAGGCAGTCACGGTGACCTTGGTCTATAATGGATATTGACTTACTAAGCGAGATGAGAAAGATTAGGTGATCGTGATAACTTTCAAGGTTTTGCCTTGCATCATTGGCTAAGGTGGCGGATATCTACTTAAGAAGGAAACAATGTGATTCTGTAGGTTTTTTCTCATATATATGTTAGTATTATCTACCCCTACTGAACTTTCAATGAAAATATAAAAATATCTTTTTTGCTTTGTACTTATTTAAATATCCCTTTAGAATAAATTCCAAAGTAAAGGACGGGGTGACCCCCAACTATCCCAATATGCCTTTTATTGCCTACTGCCACACTGTCCTCCAGAAAGCCGCATCAGTTCAAGCTCAGAGCAACAGCAGAGGAAAGTACCCATTTGCATATTTACTCTGGACAACACTGGGTACTAATAACCCCTATCTTCCAATACACCCTTTTAAAAATAGAACAGGGGAAGCTCAGCGAGGTTAAAGAGCTGATAGGAGCTGATAGCTAGAATACTGATTCCACAAAGAAAATCCATTTTTCCCATTTGTGAACTGTTTGCTTTATTTAAAATATAATTTTACGCATTAATATCAAAATGCAAATGTAAAACATAAAAGTTTAAGCTCTTCACTGATACCATATCTTAAGTCTTAATCATTGTCCTGAGGACCGGGAACAAATAATGCAGGCATGATGAAACTCCTTGAACAAGGGCCCAATAGAATACTTTTAAAGAGCTAATACCGAGCGGGAAAGGGGCCCTGGAGGTGTAGTCGTTATGCATTGGGTCTCTGACCACAATGTCAGCAGTTCAAAATCCACCCGCTCCTCTGAGGGAGAAAGATGGGGCTTTCTACTCCTACAAAAATTTAGTGCTAGAGCCCTCCAGGAGCAGTTCTATTCTGCACTGCAGGGTTGCTATGAGGCAGAATGGACTTGATGGATGACAATGAGTTTGGTGGGTTTCGTTGGCTTCCCCTAAAGACTTCCCAAACAAAAATTTCTCTTTTTTTCCTGGGCCTTGTACTAAAATATTTATTTAAAATGTATTATTTGGGTCCAAAATATTAGACATCTAAAACTCTTTTGTTTAAAAAAGTAAAAAACTAAAAAGTCAAAACAAAACAAAACACTCCTTCTTATGGCAACAAAACTGCTGCTCATTAGCAGTCTGACATCTAGAGATCACACGATCTTACTTGCACCATTAAGTGAAGCACCCCGTGAAGAAGACCGAGGATGCACAAAAACACACCTTTTAGGTGCATTATATCTCAGCACACGGGAAGCAAAACATTTTCAAAGCTGAACCAAGAAGCAACAGCCTGCTAAATGGAAAGAAGCTTGAAGTTGCCAAGGTTTTCATCTTAGTTAGACCAACCATCAGTGCCATGGCCGTAATAATCAAGAAATCAAATGCCGTATTGCACAGGCCAAATCTGCTGCAGAAGACCTCTTAATTTTTAAAAAGCAAAGACATCTCTTGGGGGACTAAGGTGTACCTGACCCAAGCCACACTCATTGCTTCATATGCATTCAAAGCTGAACAATGAATATGGAAGACTGAAGAAAAATGGACACATTTGAATTACAGTTTTGACAAAGATTGATGAATATACTTGCAGATGTAAGAACAAGTTTGTCTTGGAAGAAGTAGAGCCAGAATGCCCATTAGAAGCAAGACGATGAGATTTTGTCTCATTTAATTTGGACACATTCTCAGAAGGGACCTACTTGTAAGGCAAGCGGCCTGCTGGGCGGTGTGGAGGTTCAGTAAGGACAACCAGGAGACCCCCACAGTGGCACAGCACTGCACTCAGCTGTCCCTACTGCTGGGAGAAGGGCACTGAACGGAGCAGCGCTTCATTCAGTGTGAACAGTCACTAGCCATCAGAACCGCCTTGATGGTGGCTAACAAAAAGGACAACAAACATATTTAACCATTGCTCCTGTGACATGATTTCACAAATGATCCCATTTGCTGTGGGGACAGTCAGACACAGCCAAGACAAACTCAATTCCTTTCCCAGTGAAGCACAAACTCAGCCCAGAGTGTTCAATACAATTTCCTCAGTTCCGGGGCATTTGTGCCTCCACTTTATTTCTCTCCATACACTCCTCTCAAATACATCCCCATGAACCAGAGGTTAGGTTTCAACTCCACAAAATATTCTCCCCAAAGAGAATAACATAGAATAACCAGTCAATTGTTTTTTCACAGCCAATAAAGAACAAGCAAACATCCTTCAGGTATTCTCACCTTTCAGCCAAGACCCATCTGACATCAGCAATGACAGCCCTTGTTCTAAACCCTCCTCAAAATCCGGCCTGCGTAGTATAAGGTCTAGAAAGAGATTGTAACAGGCACAGACTATAAAGCATCTCCCTCTTTTCCACGGATGTACTTTACCACATGGGCTGCCCTCCTCCTGATAACAAGTTCAAATTGAGGCACTCACAGGAGTAATTCTGCCCTGTCCTATGAGGCTGCTATAGGTCAGAATCCACGGAAGGGGCGTGAATTTTTTTTGAGTTCATACACAGTTTACATGCTTAGCTCCTAACTGAACTGTAAGGTGGGAGGCTTGAGCCCAAGCTGCGGTCCCTCAGAAAAAAGTCCTGATGATCTACTTCCAAAACTCAACCATGGAAACCTCTGAAGGGGAATGCCTCTTTGAATACACGGCCAGATTCCACTAAAGTCCAACTGGCCTTCTTGTCCCTTAAGTCAAGCACAACCAATAAATTGAGTCAGTAGGAAGGTCCCATCCATACACAATTTTATCATTTTACAAAGTTTATAAGGAGGAGGACAAAGGAGCCCTGGTGGCTGTTCGTTATTCCTTGAGCTAGTGATCCCAAGATGAGGAGTTGGAATCCACTAGGCCCTCTGGAGGAGAAAGATGAGGTTGACCATTCCCATAAATATGTAAAGTTTAGAAACCTAGAGGGGCAGCTCCACCCTTTTGTATAGTGTCCCGTTGGGTTGGAATCCAGTCAAGGGCAGTAGGATCATTGGATTATTAGGAGGACACAGAATTCTGCAGACATAGCAGGTTATGCATCAGGCTGCTAACAGGAAGGTCAGTGTTTTGAACTCACAAGCAGCTCTGCTGTCCACTCTTATGAAGACAGTCACAGTCTCAGAAAACTAAAGGGACAGGTTTACATTGTTCTATTGGATCACTACATGTAAGACAGAATTGATGGATCTGGAATCAGTTTATTAGAAGGACCTCAATGATTGGCATTTAAAGGAACTCATAAGAAAAATGCCCTTATGCAAAGTGAAGTAAGCCAAGCACAAAAGGACAAGTACAACATGAGTCCGCCGAGGTAAGCTTAACAATGCACAAGGGGCATAGGGAAAAAGCTACTGTACACATATATTCCTGGGGTGAAGTCCAGGTAGTATGGCAGAGGCCAGACCAAATCCAGGGATAAATATGGTAAAGAGACGGGTAGTGGGGGAACAGGGCATAAACCCACCCAAGGGGAGGATATTGTTTATACCTCCACAGGGAAAGAGGGACCAGATTTCAACCTGGTCCTCCAAGATGTGAATGCAACATACCGGCATGGAGAAGGGAACCAGTGGAGAGGTCTGAGGGGCTGGCCCCAATCCAAACTACATGGACACCTGCCCCTCCCTGCAGAAGAATTCACTTCAGAGGACAGCACTGAAGTTGCAGCTCAGGGAGAGGGACATGTCTGATCAGAGCACACAGGAGCAAATTAAGAGGGAGTAAGAGAGAGTGGAGGACATCCTGGCCCACCAAGCTCTAAGGACGACATTCCTGCTCAGAGCAGCCAATGCACAGAGAGGACCATAAGGTCGGCCCCACTATGAAACACAACATCCCTCACTGACCCATAGTCCTATGGGGGACAACACTGGAGACACAGTTTGGGAATTGTGCCCGATCTGACCCTACCACACCGAGGTGAAACACTAAGGATGTGCAACAGAACAGCAAGGGGAACAGAGCAAGAAAGTCCAGAGGGAATACCAAAAATAGACTACGGGGCCAAGATGTGGTAACCCGTCAGACTCGACCAGAAAACACTCCTAAAGGTCAATAAGCAAACCTTGAAATATTGTGTAAGCTTTTCATTTTTTGTTGTTTTTTTGTTGTTACTATTGTTTTGTTTTCTTTTGTTGCTTTTGCTGTCTTGTTTTTTGTGCATATTATTATCTCTGCAGGTCTACATAACTAAGATAGGCAGGATAAACTATCTGGAGGAGAAAGCAATGGGACCAACTGTTCTGGGGGATGGGGTCACAGGAGAGGGGGTTGTGGGGTAAAGGAAGTGAGTGTTAACAAACCCAGGGATAAGGGAACAGGTGATCTAAAATCAATCGCAAGGAGGGGGTAGGAGTTCTGGCAGGGCTTGATCAAGGGCAACGTAACTGAGAGGACTTAATGAAACCCAAATGAAGGCTGAACATGATAGTGGTACAAGAGGAAAGTAAAAGGAATTAGAGGAAAGAGCTAGGAGGCAAAGGGCATTTATATAGGTCTAAATACAGGCATTTACATAGATAAATATATTTCTGTATGACAACGGGGAAATAGATCTATGTACATGTATTCATAGGTTTAGCACTAAGGTAGCAGATGGACATTGGGCCTCGGCCCAGCTCAACTACTTCCTCAATGCAAGAACACTTTGTTCTATTAATCTGGCATTCCATGATGCTCACCTTCCTACACGATGATTGAAGAAAAAGTGGGTTCATAAGTAAATGTGGTGAAGAAAGCTGATGGTGCCCAGCCATCAAAAAATATAGCACCTGGGGTCTTAAAGGCTTGAAGATAATCAAGCTGCCATCTTTCTGAGAAGCAACAAAGCCCACATGGACGAAGCACACCAACCTGTTTAATCATGAGGTGTCGATAGGATCAGGTATCAGGCATCAAAGAAAAAAAATCATATCATTGTAAAGGAGGGGAGTGCAGAGTAGAGACCCAAAGCCCATCTGTAGGCAACTGGACATCCCCTTACAGAAGGGTCACAGGGAGGAGACGAGCCAGTCAGAGTGCAGTATAGCAGCAATGAAACATACAACATTCCTCTAGTTCCTTAATGCTTCCTCCCCACCCTACCCCCCCAGTATCATGATCCCAATTCTACCTTACAAATCTGGCTAGACCAAATGATTTACACTGGTACAGATAAGAACTGGAAACACGGGGAATCCAGGACAGATGAACCCCTCCCCCTTCTGCCCAGTGGTGAGAGTGATGATACCAGGAGGGTAATGGAAAGGTGGGGGAGAAAGGGGGAACCAATCACAATGATCTACATATAACCCCCTCCCTGTAGAATGGATAGCAAAAAAGTGGGTGAAGGGAGACACTGGTCAGTGTAAGACATGACAAAATAATAATAATTTGTAAATTATCAAGGGTTTTTAGGGAGGGAGTGTGGAGGAGGGAGGAGCTAATACCAAAGGCTCAAGTAGAAAGAAAATGTTTTCAAAATGATGATGGCAACAAATGAACAAATGTGATACAATGGATGTAAATGACACAATGGATGTATACATGGATTCTGATAAGAGTTCTACGAGGGCCCAATAATATGATTTAAGAAAGAAAAGAAAAAATCCCTTAATTGCTGAATGCGCCAAAGGCCACGGTAAATATGATTTTGGTCGTTATCTTGCACTTTGTACCAAAGACTTAGAGTAAGTTAGATTTCTTATTTGCTCCATGTACTTCAACCTTAACATTTCCAAGTACTTGAACTCTACCCTAGAGAGTAGACAGTCCAGTTGTTTCTTCCTTGGCTGACCCAAAATAAGTTTGTTTTTAAATCATCTATTGTTGTGTTTTGGCTCCATAACAACTCTAGTCACCAGGAGAGTATTTTGACATCTTATGACAACTTCTCAAAAACTCCAAAGAACTAAACATTCTGCTTCAACTTCCAAAATCTACAGGGAATTAGTTGAAATTCACAGGACCCTTAGTGTCAAAAAACACATCAATTTTCTGGCTTGTTCATAAATCCATGAGCACCAGGCACAGCAAGATCACGTCCCATAGTGGCTGATACCCACTTGAGTCCTATAAAAAGGGCTTCCTGTTCTGTGCACACTTTCAGAGCTGGCCCAGCAAAGCTTATTTGCGAAAATCAGAAAAGGCCAAAGTCGCACTGCCATAACTTGTCATTTTTATTTATTTAATATCTGTAACCTTCGTTTTATTGCGTTATTTTTCTTGATTTTATTAATCACATAATATGCGTTCACTATAGTTATTATTTTATATGTGTAATAACTGGATCATAAAATATACTATTATAATAGTATTATAGGAACTAACATAATATTGCTTTAAACTACTTATATGCTAATTAATTGTTGCCGTTAGGTGACATTGCGTGGTTCCAATTCGTAGGGACTGCACAACAGCACCAAACACTGCAAGGTCCGTAGTCACCTTCACAAGTGTCCCATGCCAAGTACATGGTTACAGCCACTGTGTCACTTCATCTCCTTGAGGGGCCCCCTTGTCGCTGCCCCTCCATTTTACCAAGCATGATGTCCTCCAGGAACTGGTCGCTCCTGTCAAGTATGAAAGTATAAGTCTCACCACCCTTTCTTCCAAGGAACACTCTGGCCATACTGCTTCTAAGACAGATTTGTTTGTCACTTTAGCAGTCTACAGTACTTTCATCATTCTGCAGCACCACAATGTAAGTGCATCAAGTTTTGTTCGGCCTTCCTTATTCAGTGCCCAATTTCACATACATCTTAGGCAACTGAAAATACTTGGGCTTGAATTAGGTGCACCTTTGTCCTCAAAGTACCATCCTTGACCTTTAATATTTTAAAGCGGTCTAGTGCAGCAGATTTACTCAGTGGGATGTGTCTCCTGATCCCTTGACTGCTGCTTCCATGAGCACTGATTGCACATCTAACATGACAAAGGCCTTGACAACTTCCGCCTTGTCTCCATTTATCAAGAAATTCCCTATTGGTCCAGTTGTGAGGATTTTGTTTCTCTTTGTATTCATTTGTAATCCACACTGAAGGCTGAAATCCTTGATCTTCATCAGCAAGTGCTTCAAGTCCTCCTCACTGTCAGCAAGCAAGGCTGTGTCACAGGCATATCGCAGAGTGCTCATAAGCCTGCCTCAGATCCTGGTGCCCCATTCTTCTCCATAGAATCCAGCTTCTCTGATGATTTGCTCAGCATACATATTCAACAAGTATGGTGAGAAGAGACAACCCTGTAACACACCTTTTCTGATTTTAAACCTTATAGTATTCTCCTGTTGTGTTCTTGTAATCCATGTAAATTGTTCTTTATGCGCACTGTCAACGTGTTCTGGAATTCCCGTTCTTCTCAAGGTTATCCATAGTTTATTATGGTCCACACAGTTGGAATGCCTTGGCATAGTAAAACACAAGTAAACATCTTTCTGGGATTCTCTGCTTTGAGCCAAGGTCCGTCTAACATCAGCCATGATATCCTTGTTCTATGTCCTCGTCTTAGTAATTTTTAATTAATAATTGCTAGTAATTTTAGTTAATAATTGCTAGGCATTTTAATTAATAATTGACATTGGGTCCCACTGAATCAATTCCAGCTCACAGTAATCTTATTGGCAGAGGAGTAGTGTCCCCTGCCATTTTCTAGGCTGCAATCTTTATGAAAGCCAATTGCTTTCTCCCACAGAGATGCTAGTAGGACCTAACCTCGAACCAACTGATAAGCTGACAAGTCTTAACTGTCATGCTGCTGGGGTTTCTTAATAATTAGGAGCCCACACATTTCTTAAATTATTACAGGATAAAATCATATATTCTGGATTGAGTATTGGATAAAAAGTGGTATACAAGACTAATTGGAAATGTGTTAACATGACTCTATGGGAGATGCAATTCTTACATATTTGGATGAATGCCTGCTTCATATCAGAAAAAAATTAAGTTCCTAAGAATGAAAATCATATTACTCAGTGCCATCAAGTCAATTCTGACTCAGCGATTCTAGGAGAGAGCGTGGCACTGTCTCATAGGGTTTCCAGCTGCCAACCACGTGACCATTGTGCCACTAGCCCCTTGTCATCTCATCAGGGCCTTACAATTAGAAGGAAATACTCCTGGGTTTTGGCTTAGATATTGCAGAAAATATAAAAATCTTCCTCGCTCTCCCTCTTATATCTTTTTTTCACATTTTTCTGAAAAGCCTTTGCTTGTGCCTTTGAGGGCCAGCCACTGGGTATAAGTAGAAACAGGTGAAAAGTAGAGAGGAAAAAAGCTTTGTTTGAGTTTGATTAGGTCTAACCCCCTGGATTTTTCCATACTGCCGATGAAGCCAAGTGTCTCCGTGAGGATGAGGCTGTCTCACACAAGCTGTCCAACTCCAGTCAGACACGATCCGCAGTCTTGCCCAGCCAGCACTCCGCACTGCCAACAGAGGAGAGTAAGCCCCCAAGATCAAGGAGAACACGGGCAACGCTTTTCACTCAAACTGCAAATTCGGTGTCAAAAAAGTAACTCACACACTTCAGCCCCCAGCAATAAACTTAGAAACTAGAGCTGAGGAAAATAAACAGGCAACCGGGGATTTGGTGGAGGTCCAAGAGCCTATTGTGATTATTACATTACTTGCAACTGTGTTTATGAAGTTATGTTAAGGGAGTATACTCATTCTAGAGGGCATCTGGAGGGACCAATCTTGCCCAGGCATTTTTCACAAGCTCTGCAGCATCAGATGTGGTACAGAAAGAAGAACCCTGTGCTCTTTTTGCGTGATGTCCAAGGAAAGTTTATTCCTTGTAATGTAATCGCAAGTTTCAGGGCAGGCATGCTCTAGGATAGCAAGTGTTCTCCATAACATTTCACTAGAAATGTAATTAAAATCGGTTGCAATTTTTGTTTGTTTTTGACTCTTGGTGTGCCAGAAGAGAAGTGAGCTCCACGGGATTTTTAATGAATATTTTTTGAATCAGGCCTCTAGGACTTTCATCCAAGGCAATTCTGGCTGGATTCAAACCTCCAGCTTGGGGGTTGAACAAGAGAACATGACAAGAAGAGAGGGACTCTAGCGTGACAATTGAAACAAGTTGACTGGATCAGATCCCACACCAAAAGACAGACCACGCCAAGCAATTTGAGTCTATCTGAAAGTCACAGCTCTAGATCTTTACCAATTCAAAGCAGTCGATATTCACTGCATACTGAAAAATAAAAAATCCTCAGTGCCATCGAGTAGATGCTGACGCACAACAACCCTGTGGGACCAGGCTTAGCCAACACTACTTAGGACATTATTTACATGACATTATTTAGAACATGCGAGTGTAAACAAACCCAGGTGCTCCTGGGAATTGGGCCATTTAAAAAAGATGCAGATCAGAAGGTTTATGTGATAGTTTAGAATGTAAACACTCTGAGATAAAACAGGTTCTCAGCTCACTTCATAATCTCTGTCAGTTTATGCCAGATTCTTAGATAAATTAGTAGTTATGATGAAGAACAGTGCAAGATGGGAGATCAATAGGCTTAAGATGATCTACTTAGTAACAGGATGGATTTATCAAGGAGTACATTTTCTATGTTCTGTAACACGTATGAGCTTCTATAACTTTTCAATATTCTTGTGAGGAAGGCGTCTTTTAAAAATTTATTTTGTGCAAAAATTTGACTAAATCCCACAAGGTTACTGTAGTTAGGAACTCAACAAGTAACCACTCTGCTCCCAACGTGCCAGGATAGCCAGGTTTACACAAATACAGCATTCCGTAACTGCCCTTGAACCCAAGATTGAGCTATTTGCTTTACTATGCCTCAGAATACTGAAAAAGAGCTTATGGGTAATAAAAACCTCTAAATCAGTAAGGCATTTCAGCAAACATTCTAAGACACGGTATGTATAGACTTTTTGAAACTCAGAAACGTAAAGGCCCAGTGAAAGGGGCAATTCCTATGCAGGTTAAAGCAGAAATGTGGCATCTATTGCTACATCTGAGGCTTGCAGAGAAAAGATCATTGTATTTATCTTATAGGGGGTGTCTTGATTTTTAAATGCCTGTAACTACTGCATTCCAAATAAATAAACCAAAGAAAAAACATCTGAGAGCCATCTAGTCATGGTCTGCGCTCTCTGTTTGGAATGGCGAGGCCCTTAACCTCCGGCGGGGTCATGTTACCCTGTGAGAGCTCCATGAAAGCGAATCCCAAACACATATTTGCGTGTCTCACACACAACTTCCCGGAGGTTATTCACACTGTAAAGGTTACTCATGGATCACTTAGAGGTCCCTGGCTTCCCAAAGTAATCTTTGCTTTGAATCAGGCAGCAAGTAGCCCTTGTATTGGTCCATGCTAGCCTGGCGGCGTAGTGAGTAATGCCCAGCCACTCTGGGTGGGGAAGATGAGGCATACATTTCCATGAAGATTTATGGTCTTGGGAACCCACAGACGCAGTTCTACTCCATCCAGACAGCTGCGATGAGCTGAAATCAACTCAATCACAATGATCCTGGTTTGAGCGCAAAGTACTCCTGGAGGAAACAATAAAGGCCAACTTAAATGAAAGAATAAATTGGTACTGATTCAGTGTCTATAAAGGAAATCCCTATATGCATCCCATGGATACACTTTCCAACTAGTGACAGCAGTGCTGGCACCAGCATTCAGAATAAGGTACTGAGTCTGGGCAAATCCTGGATTGCAGGCCAGTGCTGCATAGCTGGGTGCCGTGCCCCAGCACACAGCGCCCCACAAGCATGGACTGTGCATGATAGCTCTTCAGATTCCGACATTTCACCAATGACCCTCGCTCTGTTTGACCTCTGTGGCTCAACACGCTCTTCTGCACACAAGTATTTCCTTTTGCCTTCTTCTTTTTTCACACTGTCATTCAAAGAATGATTCTTTTTGCTTTGAAACTGGCTGAGTAGATTCTAGCAGATCCTGCTCAGCCTGCAGACTTGCCTGTCAACAGAAGCCTCAATGTACTCAGGGTGACTCCATCTCCAGTGCTGATTGGCCTGAGGGGACCACAGCGTCCACAGTTTCTCCAATCCAGCCTTCTGGTTCTGTCCCCCCTGACTCCTCACCAGCTGGTAGCCTCACCGGAGGGGATGAAGACACCAACAGACATGCACACGCACAGCAGGCAAATGAAGAGCCTCTGCCCTGCAAGACAATACCACCGTGTGATCACAGTACTGAGCACAGGGATTCTCAACCAAGCACCACAGTTTCAAGAACAATACCACTGTGTGATCATAGTACAGAGCACAGGGATTCTCAACCAAGCACCACTGTTTCAAGAACAATACCACTGTGTGATCATAGTACTGAGCACAGGGATTCTCAACCAAGCAACACTGTTTCAAAAGAAAATGAACCCTTCGGGAGATTTGATAGCACACGGGAATACCTGTGTGCATACAAGTATGTGTGTGTGTGTGGCTGTGTTCTTTCCGTGGGTCTGTTGCTTTCTGGATAGAGAGAGGATGTCTGTAGTTTTAATGGAGCCAATGGAGAGCGTACGTTTTACACAGTGAGCTAACTCAGGTCACGAACCTAGCCCTTGTGTTGACCCACAAAAGACTTAAAATATGCTTGTTCAATATAAGACTCTGATTCTAGTTCCTGCTACATAATTCACTGCCTATCAGCTGGATATTTGGAAGGCACGGTTGTAAGTCCTGAGTCAAAGTCATCAACCAGCCAAGGATGGGCGCTGCCTCCACACAGCTCACAATTGGATAAGGAACAGGTAGTTCTTGAATACCTCCATTGTTTCAAATTTTAATGCAGAATATTTGAATACAGAATAATCCAGTATCAAGAAATTATTTTAATAAGAATTTGATGTATTTATGTTGTACTATTAGTACAAAAAGTCAGCAATACAACACACATGAAACTCCTTTTGAAGATAAGAAAGTATTTCCTCTTCTAAAACGCCACAACAGTTTGGATCCTTAACATAGCCCATCTCTTTTGTGATCGCTCTAGACCAGGGGTTCTCAACCTGTGGGTCACGACCCCCTTGGGGGCATTTCATAGGGGTCATTCAATTCATAACAGTAGCAAAATTACAGTTGTGAAGTAGTAATGGAAATAATTTTATGGGGGGGTCATCACAACATGTGGAACTGTATGAAAGGGCAGTGGCATTAGGTAGGTTGAGAACCGCTGCTCTAGACAGAGGCAGTAACAGACATGACACGAGGCTTCCATACTGCCCCAGCTGGCAGAAGCTGGGCAGATATATCCAGCTACCAACAGACAGGTGACAGTCTATATACCACACATGATAGTGAGATACCTCGCAGGGGCCTTAATGAGAGTACAAAAGAAGTCACACAATTTGGATTTCCTTTTTTGGGGGTGGGTGGGGTATTTAAGGGAGCTTCAAAAAGCTCATGGGAAAAAAATATCCCATCATCTTTTAGTTCCATACAGAGAATCTGCTTTCTTAAGGCTAAAATGGACATAAGAAACCTGGTCACGGTTCTAACGTGTATCCTTGTCATTGGACTCCATATCTTACAAAATACATGCCTCTCATAGCTCTGAATTTGTATGGAGGCATTAGCAGTATTAAACAACAACAACAAACACCATCCCACCCCCAGGCTGAGTCTAGATTGTCCTATCACAATGATCTAATGTATAATCTATAAATATAAGCTCAAAAATAGCCAAGCAAACAAACAATCCTGGGGTTCTCCTTTGTTCTGTGAAACAATCCTGGACACAGAAAAATCATTCCTAATAGTTCTCACTGTATTTAATCCTCTGGTCCTTTCTCATTTGCTAGGCAGATCCACTCATCCCCACCACCAGTGTTCGCAGACTCAGCCAGGAAGGAGGATTGTTCACGGTTACACATGGTTTCACAGAGTGTGAAGTCTGGGCTTCAAGCCGTAAGGGGGTTCAAATGCGCCCTCAGCTCCGTGGCCGAACCATGTGGCTGTCTCCTCTTCTAAATAGTTAGTCTCAGAAACCCTACACAGAGCCACTAAGAGTCAAAATGGCCTTAGGTTCAGTTCTTTTTTTTTTTTTTTTTGGTTTAAGCAGATGTTTGGAAACGTAATGCTTATAGATTTCAGCTATGTGGTCTCCAAAGGTCACGGGCATCTGAGTAGAGGAAGGAATTTGAAAACCACTGATTTTTCATATTAAGTACTGACAGGCTCCTTTGGGAGATGACACAGCATAGATAGTTGAAGGAGTGACGTGGCACATTCTCAATTTTTACATCTACCGGGATCGACACCCTATTATTTGCAATAATGAAAATGCAGCACAATACCACACATCCAAGTCACCTTCACCATTCTCAGATGATGGTCATTAAGGACTTTCAACATGCGAAGGTGTTGTGGCTGAACAGACCCACGGATACCCATCTTACCAGATAAACCTCCACCGGGAGTCAGGCAGAATGAGGCTCCTGGGGCTTTGGAGAGGGGACTCATCAGTCTCTTTACATTAAATTTTGTTTCCATGCTGTGCAAACAGACACCTAATAGCTGGTTTGATCCCCTGCCCAGGAAGCTGATGGAAGAGGACTGCCACTTTCAGGGATGGCAACAGAGTCCAAAGACTTCACACAGAGCTGAAGATTGCTAGCAAGGCTGCAGCAGGGGGACTTCCGGAGCAGATTTGTCAGCATTGGGAAAATTCGGCACGGAGACCAAGCAGCCATTCTTCATTTTCAAAGTGGAAAGGCAGTGAGTTGTAATAGCCAGAGCTACAGAAAGCTTCTCCCTGCTTATTGTGCATTGCACCTCAGAGTGGACCAGATTTTGACAGGAGTCTCGGACACATAAATGTCATGTTCATCCTGATCTTTAGTCAGAAGAGACCGTTACTAATTTCTAAATGTTATTCAGTGAATTAGTGGAAAAGTCATGCTCATTTGGCCACATGGAGGTGCATGTGACCTAAGCTTAAGGAACAATCCATCAGGTGTCACTGTTGCATCTGTGGACACACGCCTGCAGACTGATTCCTCTAAAAGGGTCATTACACAGGGTGTCCCTGGTCAATTTTAAAAATTTATTTCAAAAATATCAGGAAGACAAAAACGTTGCTATTGTCTTAAAGGTGTTAGTAGTACATAATGAAGAATACTATCTTATTGTTAACATTTGCATAGGAGATGATAGTGGCAAATCTGGGTTGAGGGCACATGTCCAGCATTCTTCCCCTTGTCAATTTACTGTAGCTGCCATGGTACCAACCTGAGGCCATGTCCTACCTCGGATGGACCACTGCCCTTCTTGATGCTCTTTTACTTATTTAACTATCAATGCATTACTACATATTCTTAGTAGCCCCTCTCAAAACTCACTACGCCACCAGGGCGCCTCACCGTTACTACCTATTCCTCATGCCTGCGTGGAACTTCATAAGGATTATGTAAGAAGCAAAAAACAAATGTCATTTTGACAGGGTTTATTATCTTAATAAAATTTACACATAAGCACCGAGTACGAGAAGAAAATAAGTAGGAAAACTCAAATGTGTGTATCAGAATACAAGGGCTAACTACCTTCAGAGATAAAAAAAGCAAGTCTGAAAGGGTGAGGAAAGGTCTTTGGAAGGGCCCACAGATGCCTTGATGTATTTGATTTGCTGGAAAAGACAAGAAAGTATCATGGGAGAGCATTTCAGAAAATAATAAAGGTATCAGCAAAGAAAAGAAATTGGGACGAGCAGGAAGGCGATCTGCCTGACTGAAGGAGAGGGTTTGTTCTATTGAGCAGGAGGAAATAAATTTAATCAGAAAGGGGAATCCAGATTGCCGAAGGGTTGAGGAGCAGTTGACGTCTGCCTAAAGGAGAAGAAAGGCACTCTTTGGCCTAACGCTATCAAAGGCACCCAACAGACGTCCAACCTCCTGACCAAAATCCAGTTCCACGATTGACTGTCCTAATCTTTGGATACTGAATCAATTCCAGAACTGTGGTGTTCAAACATTATCTTTCTGCAACCAGGGAATATTTCCTCACACCCATAGCCACATCAGTGGAACTTGACAGAAAGTCTCATCAGTTAAGCCAATGTGTCACTCAGGGGCTGCAATGTGACGATTCCAATGCACCTGTGGTCATAAAATGGACAAATACTGAATCCTACTGGCCCTAATGTAAAGCCATCCTGCTACATTAAACAAACACACATGCACACGCATACACACAAAATGTAAATGATCGCCCCAAGGTGTATTAGGTGCCTGCCTTATAAGACATTAAGCATGTGTAACTAAGAAAGCTACATGATGGTTGTTGCTAGGCATGTATCATACATCTCTTTGTGGCATCAACATGATTTCCAATAGCTGCACATAAAACTTACTTTTCAAAACTGAAGCTTATACACTGAGGCAGTCAATTATTTCATGTGACTCTTCTAACCAACATCCCCGACTCTCACCAAATGGCATTTTTCCAGTGTCAATCTGCTAATACTGATGGAGTTTCACCTGTGAAAATTGTAAACAAGATTCCCTGCAATGCCATCATTGCTGTGGATAAATGAGTCCTCTGAGAAGCAGGAGGAGGGATCTTATCACCAGCAAGAGGCAGGAGGGGACAGAGTCCAAAGGACCCAAGATCCCTGTGCAGTGAGTCTCCTGGATCCAGCAGACAAGCTACACATTATAGGAGCAGAACCAGGAGCCAGCGTCTGGAACAGAGCAATGGACTTCCCATCCCACAGAGCAAGTAAAGCTGAATGCTTTATGCAGGAGGCTGCCTTGCAGAGTAGGGAGTTTCTGGGCACTGAATCGATGATGCTGGACTTCTTGGCCCACAGAAATGGAGTTGAGTGTCTTTGGGCCAAGGCTTCCTAGAACGGAGTACCTCTGGGCACTTCTTTCAGGAGCTGGAACTGCTGACCCACTGCTTGAGCTAAATGCTTTTATTAATTTTGTCTATCAGTTCAGTGCAGCCATTGCAACGTATATCAGAACTGAGAGAGGTAAAAGAGAGAACACCAAGACAACACCAATATACTTCCATAAAAAAGTATATTGATATATTACTTTTTTACATTGATCCAAAAGTATACTGATACATCAACACGCTTGCAATACGGACTTGTACATTTTACAAAAAGCCCATCTCATAAAGTTCTATTTTCTGGATGTATATAAAATTAAGATTTCTATTCAATATTGGTTACTTTGTTACAGGATAAAGCTTGATAATATCTACTTTTGTTTCACGATACCATAATGATGTGTCAAGTAAAACACGGGATTCTTTGGTCTTTGTTTCCCCATTCTGCAAAGAGAAAGATATGCTCAGGGGCTCTATTTCCCTTCGCATTCTCTGCTCATCTAGCAGGCCATTAAGCAAATTTTCTCTCTGAGGATCCTTCATTCGGGATTGAAGTGGGAAGTTGATGGCTGTAGGCCAATAGGAACGCTCAAGAAGAACTTTACACTCCATTCTGAAGGATGAGTAGCTTCTCATCCGTTGGAAATGGGCCCTGCAGAGGTAACATGTTGTAAACACACATAGAATTGAGATAGAGGCCTCTGGTCCAGGAAACACAACTCTTTGGTGTGTCTGGTGGTTGAATGGGCAAGGACGTGATCAGAATGACTCCTTGAGGTCAAAATGTTAATAACTCTGCTCTACTGCATTAAGGGAACATTATTTAGTCTGTGATTAAAAAATCTTTTGAAAACCTCAATTAGGCTAGAGGGAAGAAAGAAGAAAATCAAGATTGGGTTCAACTATCTTGCCTTAGAGACTGTTGGGAGCCTCCCACCAGGAAAGGCCTTGGTGAGGTACTATACTTGTTTGTGCTATGAGCAGTCAGAGTTGGGCATACCACTATTCCTGGTGATGCCAGCAGGGGCCCTGGAGAATGGAGGAAGCTATCTTTTGATTGGAAGCATGTCTTTGACATGAAATCCTAAAACATGCATTTTGCCAGGAAAATGGTTTGCTTGTGTTCCCCTGCCTGAAAGACTCCATGCTGTGTGCTAGATGTCTGTCTTTCTTGGGTGTTGAGTTTAAATGAGGACCCCCACAGAGAGTGCAGGCACATGCTCAGTCCTCCATGCAACAATTGGAGATTCCATCTACTCCTTTGGTACACTGCCCCTGCAGTTTAAATCCACCCACTTGTGTCATAACTGATGCCGTGTAGCTGCTGTCAGCCTCTGCCAAGTCAGGCGGACGTGCTGAATATGCGTGAGAGGAAAGAAGTTAAGATTAGGGAGACAGAGGACTCCACATGGGGCTCCTGCATCTTCCTTTCTCCCCTAAGGACATGCGACATTCTCTGCAGATCTTTTCATAGATACCCCAACATCAGAAGAACACATTTTAGGTTTCCAGTATGCAGTGCTGCTCTGGTTAAGATACAAAAACAAAGAAACAAACCCAAAAGCTGACAATACAAAAATGCACAATTACAAATGGATGCGGTGGCTCCGCAGCACCCAGATCGTAGGAAGGAATGGGCTATCCATGTGGTACCCACGTGGAGCTGAGCCAACACGAATATGAGAAATGAGGACCTACACCAGGGGATAGAATAGGATGAGGAGAGGGAAGAAAGGAGAAATAAACCTAGAACCAGAGAGTGGATTTGCACTACGCTCTCCCTTTACACAACTGTCTGTAAGTGAAACAGATTGTCAATTACTTGGAATCCCACAGCCCAGTATGCATGCATGCACGCGCGCATATGCGCGGAGACAGCCGCATTCCCTAAATTGCTTTGCAGACAATCATCTCTTTAACTGCTCTATAGGGAGAATGCTCTTGTACTATAAAGACAGAAACTGGAAATCATGTGGTGAAGGAACTTCTCTCAATTTAATTAACAATTCATGATAGAAACTAAGTTACAAAAACAACAATTTGTTTATCGATCTTCAGCCTAATAAATCAGCAACTAGGCTACCCGCCTCTGGACTATGCAACTACTTTTCCGGTCGCTCTAAAATGTAAGCTGCAGTATTAATTAATTATCATTATTCATTAGATGTAGTTCATAGTCCATAGTTTAGTTCGATACTGTTCATACTAAGATATCTCAAAAGGTCTATCTCTTTAATATGAATTATGCCATCTAAACATAAAAGCAAAACATTCCATTGTGACAGATGAATCGGTGACTTCTTTACCATTTATTGCTTTTGAGAGCTATCTGAATATACTTCCATGCTTATGAGCATTTCAACCCATAGAGCTCAATACTGACCATTCTGCAGCTGCATAGCCTGGGGGCTCAGGGGGGGGGTGGGCTAACTGTATCTGAAAAGAGCTATGCAAGAAGTCATATATTAAACGCTTAAATAAGAGATTACTCCATCTGCTTACACTGGCAGTATCAGAGTCGCTAAATATTTCTGGAAAAATATATGCCACCTTAACCACAAATCACACATCGACAACTGACACTGCCTATCCTGTGACAAGAACCTAGAAAGGTCCCCCCTACCCTGCGCAAGCTCACATTTCATCTCCTTTGAGTCTCATGGGTGCTGCCAGGGAGGAATGGGACGTGTGAGGGAGAGACAAAGGACTTGACACTGTGGCAACAGCAGCCTGAGGGTCAACACTGTGCTGGCTCCTACTTCAGTTCCCACGGGGCAGGGCGAGGCTCAGCAGGGGCACCTGCACTCCCAAGGGAGTTGTATTACACTCCCGGGAAGGAACCATGAGCTTGGGGAATCAGACCTTCATGATGGCCGTCGGTCTGTTTGACCCTTGCCTCAGAAGGAAGCATCGTCTGTATTGAACTGCACAGTAAAAACACCATCTCTCTCTATGTTCACTATACAGCCTTGAAAAGAGAATCCAGAACCAAAGTAGTGAGCATCTCTGTTTGTAAGATGTCAAGGATGTAGAGAACCACCTCCCACACCACCCTTCTCTGTCGCCTTTGATTCCTCACTCTTCTTTAACCCGTCCCCTCGAACACCCCAACAGCCATCTCTGCATGGGCTCCTGGCTTTTCTTCTCCCACCCCCTTCCTCTGACTTAGTGTCTTTTGTTGGCATCGCTTTTTTACCTAATTTGTAAATATTATCATGGTCTCAGCCTGTCTCCTGAATTCTCTCCCCTTTTCTACTTCTTTAGGTTGCCTACGCCTGGTGGCATAGTGAGTTGATGTGCTAACTTTGAGTTAGCAGTTCAAAACCACCAACCATGCTGAAGAGGAAAGACGAGGCTTTCTACTCCCATAAATATTAGTCTCAGAAACCCACGGAGGCAGTTCCACCCTGTCCCATCGCGTCACCGTCAGCCAGAATGGACTTGGTAGGAGTGGTTTCTTTTTTCTTTTATTGTTTTAAGGAACTCAATGAGATAACCTGAAAACACACACACACACACGCAATATCCACCACTACTACCAGCACCAGTTCTGACACATGGCTTTTCAATGGTTACTTTTTCAGAAGCACATCGTAGAGTCTTTCAAGGAGTCCCTCAGGGAAATGAAACCACCCACTTTTAGCTGATTCCAGCCCACGGTTGTCTGTGTATACAGTTGAGCTGTGTTGCGAGGATTTCATGACGGTGACACGTTAATCAGAAGATTGTAGGCCTTTCTTCCAAGGCACTGAATAGGTTCAAACCACCAACATTTGATTTTGAACGTGAGCACTTCACTATTTGTCTTATCAGGGTCTTAAATATCAAAGACATCGGTTTCCATTCCCAATCTCATGCAAGAACTAATAAAACAATTTACCAATAAATAAATATAAAATTGGAAAAATAGAACTACACTAGTCTTCCAAACAGTTGCCACTTAGCATTTCGACTTAGATATTTAATTTATAAAGCAAAACAAACAAACCACTGCCACCAAGTTAATTCTGACTTATAGAACCTCTATATCAGGGTTCTGAGGCTGTCAATCTTTATAAGAGCAGAGAGCCTCAACTTTCTCAGAGTTGCTAGAGGGCTAGAACTGCTACCCTTGTGAGGAACAGTCCAATTCTTACTCAATAGTGCCACCAGGGCTCCCAGATATTTAGTAGGCACCTCCAAATGGCCAAAATAGAACTACTCATTTTGCCATTCGATTCTACTCTTTTCTTCATCTTACCCATTTTAGCTAATAATAATTCTAACTTCTCAATTGGAAAGCTGAAATTGTAGGAATTCTCTTTCCTTTGCTCCCACCACTGCCCATATGACAATTCATCAGCAAATTGTGCATCTTTCACCTTTCAAGCATGCTTGAAATCTCCTTTGCTTATCTGCTACCACGGCCCCATCCAAGCCACCACCACCTCCCAGCAGGCCCACATTCATAGTCTCCTGACTGCTCTGTCTCCTGTCATCACATGTGATCCATGCCTCAGAGCAATCAGATGTTTCTGAAATGTAAATCAAGTCTCCTTGTTGCCCTGTACTGTTTCTAAGTGTTCTGTTGCTCTTAGAATTACGTCCAATGTCCTTATCTTGCCTAAGAAACCCCTCACTTTGGGCCCTGCTTCCCTTCCAAGCTCCCCCAACACCCGTCTTCTCTTCTGAATGCTCCGGAATACGGTCTGTGCAACAGAAGAGAAAGCAGCTCATGCCAAGTTTGGGCTCCTCGCGGCAGGTGCTTGCTGTCCTGACACACTCTCTCATCTCTAAATTGCTCACGGATGACTTTTTCTTGTTCCCCAGGTCTCGTTTTAAATGCCATTTCACTCACGAGTGCTCAGTCTAAAACGGTTATCTAGTTAGTCCTACATCACCTCATCTGAGATGAATCGCCTGCATGGTATTTATCAACAGCTGACCTTTCTGTTAGGTATGAATTTAATCTCTCGTCTTTGAGAATCAGTGTCTCTGGTACATGTCCTGCTCACTTTAGTGTCTATACTGTTTAAATCATACCTGCCACACATATAGATTTCCTGAATAATTATATGAGTGAATGAGCAAATGACTAACTTGCAAGGATTGGCAGGAATGGGGGTTCTTTAAAGAACAGTGGAAAGAAATGAACACAACAGGAAACTTAATTACCCTTGTCACAGTCTGACTGCTGAGCATCGAGACAAGGTAGCCGTCTGCTAGAGGATGCTCCCTTACAGAGGCACCGTGTTGGCCTCTCCTCCTCCTCTTTGGAGGAGCTTCGACCTCGCGGCCAGTGCAGCAGTTTTCAAGCATCCCTACAGGGAGCCCTGGCGGTGCTGTCAGCTAAGTGTTGAACTGCCAACCAAGAAACTGGCCGTTCAAACCCAGGAGCCACACGGTGGGAAGCAGCAGCTGTCTGCTCCTATCAAGCTTTATAGCAACTGACTTCATGGCAATGGGACTTACGAGCTATGGCGTTGCCGTGGCTGATCCTATGCTACTAACCCAAATGCACAAAATTTCTTTTAATTTTCTTAAAAATTAGGATAGCTACAGTAATTAGTTAATATATATTTATCTATATGTTTTCCCCAAAAAGTATCTATAAAATAACTTCTTGAGAAATTGCAAAGTGGATGTAAAACAATAATATATCTATGCTATAACTAATCTATCAACCTAAGAAATGGTCACCTATTTACATTTGACTATATTTAGTCTGATGGTGTGTTGCCCTGAGCAAAACTTTTAACAGCCTGCTGCCTCAATTTTTTTAATCAAGAAAACACATTAATAGAGCAAACATTTCATTTTCCAAACCAACAGGGGGTGATCTAATAAACATAAAATCACTGGGTCTTTTCACAGATGTAGCTTTATACAAAGCATCAATGATCAAGTGAGTGAGAAAATTAAAAATGACATCTTGAAAATTACATTATAAATGATCATTAAGATCTTCTTTGGAAAGAATGAAACTGTGTTTGGGGAGAAACATCGCGAGGATTCCCCAACCTACAGCAATTTGAATTGCACCGAGGAGAGGCTATTTCGTCCCAGGTGTCAGTTGAATGACGTGTTTTTATCACTGCCTTTTTCTCTCTAATGAAATATAATGAGAACACAACGTTAAAATCAGCCAGGGGGGCAGTACTTATTCGACGGAGATCGGCAGCCACTAGAAATCAGAGCCCCTCCACCAAAGAACTGGATGTGAAACTTAAACAGCGAGGATTCGACCCCACAGATGCTTGTACAAAACTTCCTCCTGCCATGATAAAGCCATGTACACACACCACTGGGAGCCCGGGGGTAGCGATGCTGGAAGGAAGCCGCAGGCAGCTCGGAGTCTAACAGATGCTGTGAGAGAGAATCCAGCTTGTGCAATCACACATCATCAACAAAACGTCCTATCTTGCTGAACATTTTCTTCACAGGGAAGAAGACAGAGAGAACAGGAAAGGATGTATTTCTTCCCTCAAATTGCCTTTGTATTTCTCATTTGTATGTCCTAGAATTTGACAGTATGATCAGCCTGCAACCCTCTCTCAGCAGTAATGATGGATGATTAAACCGCATTCCTGTTAATTAAAATAAAGGATATTTTTAAGTGAAAATGGAAAGCTAATTCTCTATTTGAAAGTGCACTGGTGCATGGATTTGAATATTACCCTCCATAAAGACAGCCCATTGTGCTAATAGCAAATCAGTAAACACTACATTAGCTCTGATGTGTCCTTCCATCTATTCACATACAAGTACAACAATTTATCACAAACAGCTACTTCCATACACTCTGGAGCCACGGAATGGGGACATAACAACAAAAAGCAAGTCACTTTTTACTTACTTATTATTATTTAAAAACTAGTCCTTGTCAACACGTATTGCCAGTGAGTTACTTCTGACCAAATAGAACAAAGTTGAACTGCCCTGGTAGGTTTCTGAGGCTTTAAATCTTTAAGGTATAGAACCTTTCATATTTCTTCCCACAGTACCTCTGGGCTGGAGAAAACCCATTGCTGTTTCCACTGCCTCTGGCCAGGACCAGAGAATATCCTCCTCTCTTCCTGTTTCATTTGCATTTCGGTCAAGGTTTAACTTTTCACATGTCAATCTCACACTATTTTAAGAATGGCCATGGATCCTAGAGCGTCAGGGAGAGAATCCTGTGCGGTTTCTTCACGTCCAAACCTTGTCCCTTTCAATCGCGGTACGACTGTAGGCATCTCGGGCCCTGATCTGAGATATTTTTTATGGTTTAGTCTGACATCACAATACCCACCTCAGAAAGTTATCTTGGAAGCAATTCACATAAATGCAACATGACAAAATGTATAATTTAAAGTAACGCTTCACAGTGGTTCTTTTTTCTCTTTCCTTATCTTTATTTATTCCAGGTTAGGGTCTGACAGGTTGAAGAGTGGGGGCGGGGTTGGGGGTCACGAAGGAAGCAATCCTTGTTTGGCCCAGAACCAGGAAATAATGACCATAGTCCAATTACCAAAATCTTCCAGAAAATAAATCCAAATGAGGATTTTAATGGAATCTTTGTATAGAATATAGAGCTGATTTCTCTCAAAATATCAAAACAAAACTACTTCCTTGGTGTTTTCCTTTAATCCTTGTGTGTGCTTTAAAATTTGTTTGTTTCTAAATTTGGGGAAAATAAGGAAATTTTTTAAATAAAATGGTGGGAAAGGAAAATTTAGAACTCACAATTTTGGATCAGTAATATTCACAAGGAAGGAAATAATGATCAATATATACTATTTTTGTCACATAAGACACTTAGGATGTGCTTTATCAACATTAAGTTCAATCTTCCAATATCCATGGGGATCAGACAATGATAGTAATAGCAAAGTCATTAAGATAAGCAGCACACATCTTCTGCTTACTATTCCATTTACTCTGCCTTTTTATTTAGTGTTTTAAGTACGTTTCGCATATTAGTCCATTCATATTCGAAGAAAAGAAACTTAACTAGTCCTTCCAAAACAAACAGACAGACAAACTCACTGCCATGTAGTCAGTGCTGAGTCACAGCGACCACCCCCCCCTCGGGTTTCCGAGACTGTAACTGTACACGGGTACAGAAGGCCCAGTCTTTCTCCCAGCCCTAGTCACAGGGTTGCACCGTCACCAACATGGAAATGAACCTAACTGGAGAAAGGTGTAGGAGAAAATAGATTCTCTTCTCCAGTTCCTGCATTTCTTCCCCAGCAAAATGCCTGCCCTGGCCCTGGACTTTATGGAGAGTTCACTCAACTCCAAACAAGTCCACACTCAGGGCCATCAAATCTAGTGCAACAAACAGAGACCCTCTAGGGACCCCTGAGGGCGAGGGGTGGGGGTGCACATCTGTCTGAGAGTAGGAAGCTTCGCCTTTCTCTGGGGGACAGACAAGCTGGTGATTTCAAATTGCAGCCCAAAGCGCAAACCGCCAGCCACCCTGACACATGTCAGAGATAAAAATTTGGCTTTCTGCCCTACAGCGCTGTAGTGTTCATGGAAAAGGAAGTGTGAAGACTAGGTGCTTCAGTATGAGCAACACTCGCTTAGAAAAGTGTACTGTAGATTTCTCACTTACATGCTCCTTTGAAAAGAGAAACATGTCGGCATTTCAAGAAGCATGCTTTTTATTTTCAAGATATTAATACTGCATAACTGGGAGCCATGCCAAGCAAATACACCTTTGGGTCTGCAAAGCTTACTCAAGGCAGAAAAATGTGATAACAAATATATCTGGACATGAAAGGTATGTTTAAAACCTTGTCTAGAATTCTCTGAAGTCATTTGTTAGTTAACCTTCCATTTTCATTCTGTGTGGTGTTTAGCAACTCTGCCTATTGTGTATGGTAGTCTGCTCGCATACAAAGTGGCACCCTGGAGAGTTAGTGTTAGAGGGATACAAATCTAGCTTTTAAAATATGATTCATCTGCAAATTTCCATGAAGCTATGCAATGACCCAAAGGCCATCTTCCATCCACCCTCCCTTGCTTTCTCTCAACATCTCTCCATGCCTAAAACATGCAGACACACCTACTTCGGGACAGCTGGAGGGCATGAATTTGGTATTTGGCTAAATTGATCTTAAACTCTACATCAGAGAGTCAAATGGATGGGATTGGAAAGGATACACTGGCCAGTTACTAATCCCGTGTCAGAGAGAGTATTCACATTCTCTGAAAGGGCTGTTCAGAACTAAAAAATAGTCTGGAGCATAGATTCCTGTTCATATGAGTCCTAAAGATATTCACTCTTCACTTCTGACCGGGGTTGATTTACCAGCTTGAGGCTTAACGCAGATGAAACACAGATCTCTTGGGATATACCTGGAGCCAAATCCTGATCCAAATATTAATATAAATTTCAATGAATATTAGAGAAAAGGAAGTTTGCTAAATAGTTTTCCAAATACAGGACTTCCAAAAAATTTTAATTTGAAGATAAGAAAAAAAACCCAAATGATTCCAGTTCCTTTCAAGCAATGCTAATCAGTAAAAAAGATGTTATATGGGATTTTAATAACATATTCTGCTTGATTTTAGCACTGCTAAGTGCTGGAAATTGGGGCAAAATTTAGATGAAAGTCTTTTTTTTCATTTCTATCTAACTTTGCTTTTAGGAAAATACTTATTGTGCACATAAATCATTTGCAAGGAAAGGGAACTAAAGAACAGATGACAGAAATAAAGAAAGGAATCTGAATAAAAAGTGAAAATTGGAAATTGTGCCTCAAGTCCTTCAAATCCCTGGCGGACCAGTTTCAGTGGCGCTTGCAGCCTAAGAGAGAACAAGGCGAAGCGGACTATCTGCCTATGAGAAGAACTGGCCTGGGAAAACCTTGTAAATAGCAACTGAACTCCGGATAGGGCAAGATATGACAAAATAACGATGTATAAATTACCAAAGGCACAAGAGGGAGGGGGGAGAGGGGAAGGAGGGGAGAAAAAAAAGAGGACCTGATGCAAAGGGTTTAAGTGGAGAGCAAATGCTTTGAGAATGATTGGGGCAGGGAATGTATGGATGTGCTTTATACAATTGATGTATGTATATGTATGGATTGTGATAAGAGTTGTATGAGTCCCTAATAAAATGTAAAATAGGAAAAGAGGAGAAAAAAATGATTAGGGCAAAGAATGTACAGATGTGCCTTATAAAATTGATGTATGTATATGTATGCACTGTGATAAGAGCTTTATGAGCCCCTAATAAATTGTTTTTAAAAATAGCAACTGAACATGATCTACTGTAGTTCTGGAAGATGGGCCCTTAGGCTGAAAGGCCATCAGATTACAGGTGGGAAGAGCTGCCTCTTCAAACTCATTCACTGCCAAAAACTCCCTCCTTGGACAGAGTAGAACCCTGTGGATTCCCAAGGCTCTGAGTCTTGAAGGGAGCAGAGAGCCTCACCTTTCTCCTAGGGACCAGCAGGTGGATTCTAACTGTTGACTCTGCGGCTAAGGGCCCAATGAAGAGCCCATTATGCTCTCAGGTCTCCTGTAGCTCACCAAAGTACAGTTACATTGAAGATGGGGTTGGAGGAAGCTGTTTGAACAACTCATTTGCTGTTGGGGTATGACTGAAAATAAGAAGAAATAGCTCCATTAATAATAGGATTGTTGAATGGACCAAACTAGAGAATAACATGCTTAGCAAAGTCAGCGGATCTTCTAAAGACAAATATTGAATGACGGCATTATTATAATGAAGAAAAAAACAGAAAAAAGTTCACATGAAACGATAAGACCTTTGAAGACTAAGAGGAGGCCAGGGATTATGGCGAGTGGGAGGGAAAATGGGAGGGGGAATTGATGGGGATTTAAGAGACTCTGATTTATTCAACTTGAGACAGGCTGTTCAGCGACCCAGAATACGTTTTTCTTTAAAGCAAAAACAAACAGACAAACAAAGTTAACCTTAGAGAGAGATAGAGGGAGGGAGGGAGAGGGAGAGGGAGAGGGAGAGGGAGAGGGAGAGGGAGAGGGAGAGGGAGAGAGAGAGAGAGAGAGAGAGAGAGAGAGAGAAGGCTCACAGACATAAAAATCCTACCGATTCATCACCCATTGGACCCAAACATTTTTCTTAGTGGCTAAAATAGGAGTGATATCAAAGTTCATTTCAAACATAAGAAAGAAAACAATAGGATCATTGAATTTAGTAATGTCGGGTATAAAAAATGAAATGGAAACCCCCAAAAGCGTATGGTAAAGCAGAATAAAAGATTATGAATTGTTTCATGCACTTTTTGAAGCCCCTTCATTTGGATCAATACCCTAGGCATTCGTGAACCCAAATGGACTGACATGGGCCATACTGAATCAGACAAACATCTGGTCTACTTGGCGAGAAATAGCAAATTCAAAAGGAGCAGTTT
Organism: Tenrec ecaudatus; assembly: GCF_050624435.1. Classification (NCBI taxonomy): domain Eukaryota; kingdom Metazoa; phylum Chordata; class Mammalia; order Afrosoricida; family Tenrecidae; genus Tenrec; species Tenrec ecaudatus. Next base: position 108,036,401 of record NC_134537.1, read on the forward strand.
CATGTTCATTGTAAGACAGAACGTGTCAACATCTCCCTTGAAGTCCAATGCTGTAGGTGATGGGGAACAAGCCACACTCCTACAAGGAAAACCAATTAGGAAGGCAATTATTCAGATATATTCATCAACCACTAAAGTCAACGATGAGAACATTGACGATGTTTACAAACTTTCGTAGCCTGAGGTTGATCAAACATGCAATCAAGATGAATTGGTGATTACTAGTGATGAGCATGCACCAGCCAGAAATAGAAGGATCCGTGGTTGGAAAATGCGGGCTTGGTCACAGAAGAGATGACAGAGGTAGCAGGCTAGACTTTTGCTAGACTAACAACTTATGCACTGAAAATAGCTTTTCTCAATAACATAAACTGCAACTATCCAAGGGACCTCAGTGGATGGAACGAACATACGGGAATGAAGTGCACTACGTCTGTGGAAAGAGGAGATGGAGAGGGTCACGATTATCCATTAGCAAAAAGAAGGGCAAGCTGAGCAGCTTGGAGAAATGAAAACTAGAGACAGGCAGTCTCACCTAGGGAAAATGGATAGATTGCTACATTCACCAAGCATTCCATATCTAATTTTATGTTTGGCTTCCACGCACCTCTGAAGATAGGTATAACAGGGCCTGCCCCATTCTACCTATTCAAGAATGAAGGCAAAGCAAAAGGAAGCAATTTGCCTAGAGTCACACAGCTGGTTGACAATGAGACTCAGACCGCAAATGTGTCCCCATTAACTTCCTGCCACGTGTGCACTCCATTACATGAGAACTTATTCTGCCCACTAATTAAACTTTTACTGCCGTTAGGGGAAAGCCAGGATGACGCTGGAACGATTGCTCAATCCCCAACAGCTGGAGTGGAGACCCAGCAGCTCTTCTTTCTCTTCGCTCTTAGGCACGTATGTGCACAGCTTCACCAAGGGGGAGGAGAACACCTTTCTTTTTTATTTTTAAATCATTTTATTGGGGCTCATACAACTCATCACAATCCATACACGCATCCATTGTGTCAAGCACATTTGTACATTTGTTGCCATCATCATTCTCAAAACATTTTCTTTCTACTTGAGCCCTTGGTATCAGCTCCTCATTTTCCCCCTCACACCCTCCTTTCCTCCCTCCCCCATGAACCCTTGATAATTTATAAATTATTACTTTTTCATGTCTTGAACTGTCTAATGTCTCCTTTTACCCCCTTGTCTGTTGTCCATCTTCCTGGGAGGGGGTTATACGTAGGTCATTGTGATCAGTTCCCCCTTCCTCCCCCGTTTCCTTACCCTCCTGGTATTGCTACTCTCAATATTGGTCCTGAGGGGTTTGTCTGTCCTTTATTCTCTCTGTTTTTAGCTGTACCCATGTACATGCTCTGGTCTAGCCAGATTTGTAAGGTAGATTTAGGGTCATGATAGTGGGGTGGGAGTAAGTATTAAAGTACCAGAGGAAAGCTGAACTGCACCCTGACTGGGCCGTTTTCTCCCCGTGAAACTTCTGTAAGGGGATGTCAATTGCTTATAGATTGGCTTTGAGCCTCCACTCTGCACTCCCCCCTCATTCACATTATGATTTTTGCTCTGGGTCTTTGATGCCTGATACATGATCCCATTGACACCTTTTGGTCAGACAGGCTGGTGTGCTTCTTCCATGTGGGCTTTGTTGCTTCTCAGCTAGATGACCGCTTATTTATCTTCAAGACTTTAAGACCCCAGAAGCTATATCTTTTGATTGCCAGGCACCATCAGCTTTCTTCACCACATTTGCTTATGCACCTGCTTTGTCTTCAGTGATCGTGTGGGGAAGGTGAGCATCTCAGAGTGCCGGATTATTAGAATAAAGTGTTCTTGTGTTGAAGGAGTACTTGAGTAGGGGCCCAATGCCCATCTACTTCCTTCATACTAAACCTATAAATATATGCACATAGATAGTCCAGGTAAAATGTCAGGGGCCAGACTACACCTAGAGGATGCCTTTCAAAAAGGATATCAGTTCCTTTACAGTACTGCTCAGCCCCAAAAGGTAACAGGGCAAGAGTTGGGGAAAAGGGAATACTCTTCTCGTGGCATTTCTCCTGACTGTATTACTGTACAGTATGTGCCTTCCTAGGTTAACTGCACTCTCTCCATCTAGATGAAGGTATTCACAGGAGACGAGATGAGGGTCCACTCACTTTCATCTTATAATCACTTTCTTCTTTGTGTTTGTGGATTTGTGAATTACTGAAAAGACTTGGAACTACAAAATATCACCTCTAAGAAAATCAAAGGCCTCTTTATGTTTGTGGATCTTCACAGACACCAACAAATACACTTCTGCACACACTCACCCCAAAAGAGGGGAAAACTCAAAAATGCACAAAGTCTCCACAGTCTATTGAGGGGTCAGGTTGAAGGCAAAGAAATAATGAAATCTCCTCTTTTCATCTTAGCTAGTTTTTCTTCCTTAGATTTTTCCCTTTGCTATTTGATGTTCTCCTCGGAGTCAACATGCGATGGACGAGCTGAGAGGGTCCTTTGGGAAGGCCACTGCTCCAGTGCGGTAGGCACAATAAAGGAAGGTAAGGAGGGCTTGGTTTAGACCCAAACCTCCCTAAAACGTTTCTCTCCACGCTTAGTTTTGCAGCCAGGGGTAAAACATGAAAGACTAAGATTAGGGCCTTGGGACAAAGATCTAGCTACTTAGTTATCCTACATCGTAGGTCTTCGACTGAAGAGGCAGAGAAATCATGAGTTGATCTTATATGGTCTCATTCTGATCTCTGAGATAGGAAATTGCATTGATATTTGGGACCAAAGTCTATGGTTTTCATTTATCTAAGTGTTCCCTCTGGGCAGGTCTCCTTAGTGAACTATGGAGGATACTTAGTGAACATAGAGAAGGATTTATTGAGGATTTAGAGATGTGAAATGCTGTCATTCTCTTTGTGTCAGTCTGGGTACACTAATACACTATCGTACCTTGGGAGTGGGGCACTAGAGAAACAAATTATAAAGATGGACAGTGGATACGTGTTTGACTTCTCCCTCTTGGTAGTTTGTCTTCTTTGGCTAGCCAGAGGTCAGATAGGTCCATGCAGTTTACCGTGTTGTTTTCCGGAAAGAATATGGGAAGTTAAAGTTGTAATTATTTTGTTTGGTTTTAGTCATTGGGCATTCCTCTTTGAAATGGCCACAATGAATGTGATTAATGCATATTTTGAGGTCAGGGGACAAAACTGCCCCTGAATTTCACAGAGCTGCTTAACAAAAATGGCTGACAGAGGTCAAAAGGACTGACTGAAATCCTGGTTCTTGATGCTGTTAGAGGCCTAACCTCAAACTTTGTATCAATGGAATCATTTAGATAAGGATTAAGATAAGGATTGAACCTGACTGTTTTAAGAATTGAGTTTATTATCTGATTCTTCTTTGTTTATATTGATTTCTTCTGCTTATTATTGTTGATATAATGATTGATAGAAATGATTATTGGGAAGTATGAAAATAGAGAGTTTATAAGCCTTGCCTGAGCCATTAAAATGTGAATCTTTACATGGGTTAGGACTCTCCTGCAAAGAAGGCTCTGAAAATATAAACCCCACCCAGTGCTTTGGAGTACTCAGGATATTTGCATTTCAAGATATTTGCCTAGGGGATTACTGACATTGAAGAAAAAGAACTCTGGATTTTCAAAGTTTGAACTAGTGGTTTTTGTCAGAAGCTGGAAAAAATCTGGAACCACGGAGAAAAGTCTTCTCTAGGGCTGAACATTAAAGGGGTCTGTGACAGCCTGAAACGCTTGCTAGGTGACCACATGACTCCCATTGTTGAGTGGAAGTAGGGAAAAAGCAGCAATAGAGAGACAGATTGAGTCTGGCAACTGACACCTGTGGACCTAGTTTACAGGAACTAGAGAAGATGAGAGCGGGTTAACTGTTCTGAAGTTCATGACCTAGCACAATAGGGCTAGGCTTATTAAGGATTTGTGATCAGGCCCTTGGTCTAAAGGTAAGGCAGCCAATGGGCACCCTGGTAAGGTTAAGTGAGGCAGCCCACATTGAGTTGACCAGAACCCAACTAGATGAAGAGAAGATTTTTCAGCCTTTGACCTGGTGAATAATGCTTCAGACTCATTTGGAAGCACGGAGATAAATAGCTCACTGAAGGGTGAAACACATGCAGATTCCCTGGGAGACATTCCTTCTGACAAGACACATGTGAGCTACACTTGAACCCTGGGAGCTGGAGGAGCCACATGGAGACCCCTGTCAATGCTGATGCTTCTACTGCCACTGGATCCACAAGAATTTCCACCCAATGGCCTGTGAACTTCCTGCATTCGGCATCATTATAGGTTGGGATCAGTTAAATGGGCTAATTGTGGACTTATGGACTTGATCTGGACCAGGCTGTGATGTTTTCTGAATATTCAATTGCTCCTGTATCTAAAGATCTTTCTTATACACATATCGGTTTCCATTCATTTGTTTCTCTTGTCTACCCAGACAAACACACTCTTCTTGGGAGAGTTCTCCCCATGTCAATTGAAAATCTTTTCTACAACGGCTCAGAAATTGAATAGAAACAGTGGAAACCAGCATAGCACAGTTAAAATAAGGGATGTTGGAAATAACATTCAGAGAGAAAGCTGAAGAGGTAAACACTTTAAGAGGGACAACAATCCAACCCACTGTTTTTACCTTCATTCTGACTCAGAACAACCCCGTCGGTCCAAGAGGAACTGCACCATCGGGTTTCCAAGGCTGGAACCTTCACAGAAGCTGTTTCTCTGACTCCTGTGGAACAACGAGTGGGCTGCAAACTGCTGGCCTTTTGTGGAGTAGCTGAGCAATTTCACTACTGAGCCACCAGGGCACCTGATAACATTAATAAGTGAAATGGAAAATAAAACTCCTTCTCCTAGTCTTTAGTTCGAGGAATCAGTGGCACCAAGGGCACGCTGTTGTTTGGGTTTTGTAGGGCTTTCCAGGGCTCACCCCTTGGATACAGACAGACAGGGTAAGATCTTGCCTATGATCGTGGCAGCACGGAGGGTGGAGCCGGCTCTGCAAGGCACTGCCATTGGATGAAACCAAAGGTCTGGATCCCCACAGCTGTGGTGAAGCACGATCCCACTGTGCTCTCTGGGAGGTGAGGAGACATTAACCTTGTATCTTGGCCAGATTTCATCTTATTATATTCTTCTTCCTTAAAATGATCCTTGTGATCATAGCAAACGCAGTTAGACACTAAGTGTTCCTTGCTCTCCAGCCTTTACACCAAGGAGTAACTGTTACCTAATAGCATGTTAAGGTGGATTAAGCGGTTACACACTCCATCAAACCATCTCAAATTTTACCACGTGGGGTGCGTGAGATTGGTTTCTAAATCATGAAATGTTGAATATTATAATAATTGAATAATAACCATTTACAAGAGCCAAAGTAAAATTATATAAACAAAATCCCAGCTTTGACTTAATACACTCAACATATAGTTATAGAATATCTCTTAATTCTAATACTAATTTAACTATGCCAAGGCATTCAAGTCTGACCAGCATAACAAACTATGGATAACATTATGTTGTCTTTAGCCATCCCATCCTGAATGTACCTGATTGCATGTGATTTTACAAGCTGAGCAGTGTCGGACCTGGCTGGCATTTGGATGGGAGGTACAGTGAATGGCCCAGGACAACAAAAAGGAATGACAGTCCATGGCGGGGTGCCCATGGCGGCCTGGCCAAACTAAGACTTCAATTATTCCAGATTTTAAGAATCTCTCATGAGAGCACTGAGTACATTGGATCCTGATTATACATTACCAATTAATTGAGTGGAAATATTAAAACACTATTTTTGGCTCTGAGGAATTGCTCTGTCATTGTTCAAACTTTGTGCGTGGCTAAAAGAATGCTTTGAAAAGAAGAGAAGTAAGGCCGGAATGAAATGCAAGAGCTTTGAAGTTAAAGTATTACCAGGTTTCTAGCTCAGACTGAATTAGGTTGCCACATGCCATTTATGCAAAATTTCATTAATTCAAAATTGCCTTATGGCAGGTTTGGGGCATGAAGGAAAAAAAGAAAACAAATTTAAATGTTTCAACTTCTGCTCATATGTTTTCTGGTTTTTGAGGGGAGGAGCATGAAGAATGTTTCACAAGTGATTGTTTTGAGAACAAAGGAAATATATTTCCAGTATTTCATTTTGTCAGTTAAGAGTCAAAGTTTGCCTTTGAGTTCAGCTCTGAGAAGGTAATAGTTCATTCACACCATTAATAGCATGGCTCTACATAAAACATAAAAAACCCCTAAAATTACTCTATTTCCTTTAACATATAGCAAAAACTTCTAAAATATTAAAATTTTGCTTGAAGTAACTTATTTTTTATTCTTTATCTTTATAATGTCAAAAATGTTACATACCATTATTACAAGCAATTACAGTGAATCCTGGGAGATCTGGAATTCCACAAGACTGCCTCTTTCCCTCCACCACCATCGTGCAAGCTTTTTCAGCCTTTGACATAGTTCAGTCTTCTTTACGACACTTGAAGGTTGGTTTTCGTGGGAAATATTTGGGCCGCCCCTCTTTGTCATGTTTTCCCTCTCTCACAGGTTCTGGCCGCAGTGGCAGCTTTTCAGGAGTCGAAGCCTCGACTTCCGTTGGAGGGGCGGCCGGTGAGTTCGCCCTGCTGTTTGGTGTTAGCAGTCGACCTGGACTCCTACCAGGTGATTTGAGTATTTTATAATTTACATTTAAAATGACAAAACAGCTAAGTACTTGATTTCAATATACTACGTAGGATAATTATATACTATGATTTCATAGTACTATGATTTCATCAATATACTGTTCGTTCAACATACTACTTAGAAAGCACAATAAAATCATGTAAAGCTTGCGTCAGACATGGAGTCACTGCAAGACTACTATTTCGAAACGTCCATCGACACAAGCATGTGCTCTTGGTAACTGAGTACTAGGAAAAGCCCTGGTATCCCTAACACGGTTTCCAAAACGGAAAAACGTTCTTAGCAATACTCTTGACTAAATCAAAGGACACTCGTGTCTTAATGAAGGTATATGGCATGTGCATACTGAAATGATGAAAATTATGGGTGTACTTATTTACAAAATGGTGTTTAATTTAGCTCCCTCATTTCAGATAGATTTCAATACATGTGCCCTGGGGGAGATTACAAATATTGGGGGGGGGAGGGTGCAAACATACTCAGAAAAGGTCTTAATATTCCTGACCTCGGCCACCGTATTAGGTACTTTAGTGCTTGCTGACATGGTGACACGCAAAACCATCCCCACGGCTTCCCGGAGCCCTCTGAGGCACTTCCATGAAGAGCCAAAAGCTGAGCAAAAGAGAGTAAGGGATAAACTTTCAGCAAGATAAAAAATAGAACACAGACTATCTGTTCATTATTGTTATTTCTTTGTTTTTAACATTTTGTCTTTGCTTTAAGCAGCCCAGGTGGTGCAGTGGTTAAAGCAACAAGCTGTGCAATAAAAATAGCAACAAGAAAACCCACCAACCATTCATAGGAGAAAAATGTGACAGTAGCTCAGACACTCAAAGGGCCTGCCAGTCTGCTCTGCAATGTCACCGTGAGTCAGAACGGTCTTGAGGACTACGGGATTTTATTTATTTATTTGCTAGAGGGCGGGGGAGAGGGTGAAGGCAGGAGCTTTGCTTTTGAGAAATTAAGAAAAACTCTTGAAATTTATGTTCACCTCTTGTGTTCAGAGGCTCGCTTCTACTTTAATATCCTCTCAGAAGAGCTATTAAAGTAGAAAAACCCTTACCTGTTTAGAATTAGTTTTCTAGCACCCTTGATTAATCATACTTATTCTTTTAATATTCTCCTTTTAAAAGGAAAAGTCAAACCAACAAGACAAATTGTAATAAAAGAACTCGTTAGCCAGTGACGTCCCTGGGGTTTATCTTAGTGAGTATGTTTTGCCAAATCTTTGTTTTCATTCAATATTTTTATACAAGGATAAATGTTTAGTTTGATAATGTTGACCTACTTTATGCCAGAGATTTTTAACACTATATGGCCAGGGTATGTGAGGAGGTTTTAAGAGTATAAAAACTGGTTGCAAAATTTTATATCTATATTTATATGAAGATTCCTCTCATCAATAATTCCTGAGAAGATTATTCAAAGCTCTAATAGTTTATGTTGTGATTTTTGTGAGTTTTTTAAAGTCTAATTATTCTCCTGGAGGGAGAATGTACTGCAGCATTTTTTTAGAATAATTTTACTGGGGGCTCATATAACTCTTATCACAATCCATCTATTCATTCATTGTGTCAAGCACATTTGTACATATGCTGCCATCATCATTTTCAAAACATTTTCTTTCTACTTGAGCCTTTGGTATCAGTTCACTTTCCCCCTCCCCCACTCTCCCTCCCTTGTTAACCCTTGATAATTTTAAAATTATTTGTATTTTTTCATGTCTTACACTGACCGATGTCTCCCTTCACCCACTTTCTGTTGTCTGCCCCCCTCGGAGGCAGTTATATATAGATCATTGCGATCGGTCTTCCCTTTCTCCCTGCACCTTTCCCTTACCCTCTTGGTATCTCTCCTCTCATTATTGGTCCTGAGGAGTTTATCGGTCCTGGATTCCCTGCGTTTCCAGCTCTGATCTGCACCAGTGTACATCCTCTGGTCTAGCTGTACTTGTAAGATATAATTGGGGTCACGATAGTGTGTATAGTGGTGGTGGTGGGAGCATTAAAGAATTAGAGGAAAGTTGTATGTTTCATTGGTGAAATTCTACTTTATAAAAAAAAGGTGTCAACCATAAGTCAGAATAGGTTCAATTACAAAAAGTTCCTTCCTTTCTTTTTAATTGCTAGGGGAAAATATATATATATATATGTATAAATATATATATAGATAGATAGATAGATAGATAGATAGATAGAGAAATTATCTCTTGCTCAAAAGTACTAGGTAGGAAAAATAGACCGGTGAGTAGCTCTTCTGCATAAAGACATTCATAAGAATTCAAGAATCGGGCTGAGCAAGGTTTTGCCATCATCTACACATATTTCCCAATTGTCCCAGGAGACGTTCCCATTGTAGATAGCTGGGAGAGAAGTGCAGAGCATTTTTGTGCATGAGAGGGCTTTACTGAAAGTGGTATGCATCAGAGCCTCCTATATTCCATGGGTCCGAACCCTGCACTATCTACTCACCAGCTGAGAATTGTACGTAAGAGAGAATCTATCTCGCTGAAGGCAGCTGTTTCAGTCTTTGTGAATTTATCCAATATCAAGCTAACATAACATCTAAAAACTTTAGAACAATATCTGGCACCTAGTCAATGTTCAACAAATACTTAACAATATTTCAAAAAGATCATGTGTCCAGATTAGTTTCCTAAGTAAGTTCTGATGAAGGCCAACTAAGAATGATACGAAATAACACATCTTGGAAAAAAAAAACAAGGCTTTGGGGGAATAAGGTCAAAGAATTGTGAGACATTCTGAGTTAAAGGTAAGTTAGTTCTTTTACTGAAGGCGTTTTTATTCTTTGATCTGCTAATGGTAATGATCACTCCCATGGACGGGGAGGGATTGTCCATGGTACGTTAAATACACGAGATCACAAACCTTGTTTTGAAGAAGGTTATTTTGGAGATAATGGTTATTTTGGAGATTATGGACTCTGTGGTAGTTATATAATCGTTAGTCAATTTGAGGATTAAGAGTGTAGGAGTGGAGTGTAGCCTGTCAATCAGATTATAGCCAATGTAACCTTTGTGTGGGCAGGGCCTTCTCCTGAAGATCCTGGGAACTCCTGGATTTCCTCCTTGCAGGCAGGAGACACTCGGAGACTTTCTCTCTCTCTCTCTCTCTCTCTCTCTCTCTCTCTCTCTCTCTCTCTCTCTCTCTCTCTCCCTCTCTCCTTCTCTCTTCCTCTCTTGGCTCACCCCTTGGAGACTCTCTACTGTCAAGGTTCACTCCAGAAGAGCCACTTGAAGCTATCTGAAGCAGTAAGAGTTTCAGAGCTGAAGGAATCACATGGAGACTCCTGCCAGTGCTGAGATGCTTATACAGCCACTGGATCCACGAGACTTCCTACCCACTGGCCTGTGATCTTCTACATTTGGTGTCACTGCATGTGTTTCATGAGGCTGAAGAGGACTCTGTAGAATGGTTTGGCGCATATGGGCTAATATCGGACTTATGGATTCATCTGGACCGGGCTGGGATGTTTTCTTACTGTACAATACTGTTTATATAAAGCTCTTTCTTAGACACATATGAGTCTCCCTGGATTTGTTCCTCTAGTCTGTCCAGACTCACACAGACTCACTTTGCGGAAAAATTGTACTAGGAAATGAGTTTCAAAACTTCTCAGGGAACCAGCAAAAGCTAATTCTGAAGGACCACCCTCCACACTCACACTGTGACACTGTAGTCACAAAGAATACTAATTCATGTTACGATAATTAAAATCGGCACTCCTATATTCCCCGGACTATCTTCAAAACAATTACTCTGAGTCGCTAAAAGTTACCATGTGGAATTAATCATGAATTTCAACATCAAGTAACTTGTATTTCCTGGTAAACCATTAAATGTAGACCAGTATATGGCGAAAGAAAAAGCTAAGCCTAGAGTGAGCACAAGGTCACGAATACTCTAAATTTGGTGAAATAACAGTTCTTATAGCGTGACACAGTTTATTTCCAAACCATTTCAGGCAGATGGGTTAATCAGTACATGCTTGAGTTTTGTCTTAATGCCTGGAAAATCAATCAAGCCATAACAAAAATCACGAAAAGAAAATAATTATGGAGTCCATTCAAGCTGACCACGGACTCTCATATTAAGATGAAGGTTCCGTGCAAGATAGACACACATCACTATGGAGATGGCTTAGAGGTGTTCTAAAAGATGTAGTGGAGTAGTTTCACAGGGAAATCTATAAAGTGTTTGGCTAGGAGGGTCTCTCTGAGAGTAAAAGAGAAAAACACTTAAAAATATCAAACAAGTTATAAAATATGATTCTAGTGGTACTGAGAAAACAGAAAATCCAGGCAGGCTAGCATGCTCTAGCTCTGTCTCTCACACCACTCTGATAATATGAGTTTGAGGAACAAAACCAGGAATTCTAAAGTGCGATCCCGACTCTCTCACCCATTTTAAGAGGAGCGTATATTTTTATGATCCAGCTGTTACAAAGAAAACACAGACATTCTCTCTGACAGCCACTGAGTAGAAAAATACCAACAGTTGGACAAAGGTGAGGCAATCAAACCACTTAACTTATGCTTACTGTAATTCTGTATAGTCCACGCACCTGGCTGGGAATAAACATTGACTTTTTGCGGCATCGTATTTAATCAGCTCCTCAGGTGGTGGAGCGCGCCAGGCAGAAGGGTGGTTCTCTCTGAGCTTGCATTCCTCATCATTAGCAGAAACACCGTTTCCTGCTGCGTACCCTTCCTCCGCCAGGACCCCCATCTACACAGCACTCTTAATTTAAGATTCCCACCTGACCTAGCCATATCCGATCCACACCCTGGAATGTAGTGCTCCTTTAAGGGTGGGTGTGCCAAACTGTGAACGTTAGAAAACTTCCTGGAATTTTCCCGAGGTGTTGAAGCAACAAAGGCAGTTTTAGGGCAAATCCAAACTCAAACTCACTGTGGACAAGGCGATTCCAATCGTAGTTACCCCACAGAACAGAAGAGCGATGCTTCGAGACTTGATGAGGCCTCATCTTTCCCCCACTGAGCAGTTGGTGGTTTTGAACTGCTGACCTTGTGGTTAGCAGCCCAACACAAAACCCTTCATGCCCACAGGAAACCAAGACAGAGAGAGAGGAATAGAGACAAGGCTTGAGGCCTCCTCATCTCTAATTAAAGAGTATACCAGTAGAGAAATAGCTCCACTTACTTGCAGAAGGAATTAGTTACCAATCTGTTTAAAATGTTTTAGGGAAACAGATTTGATAATAACATCACTCTGAAATAAAAAGAATTTCTAAATTAAACACATTTAATAAAATGTATCTAAATAAATGCAATTTAATAAAAAGCAATCAAACTAGAATTAAAATGATAAAATAATATAACAAATGCATACATGACAGCCCTGGAACGTGAAAACCTCTGCAGCAATTTGCTCACTAAACACACAAGAAGTATGTGCTGAAGAGAAGCTGACTGACCCCTCCAACCAGAAATGCTGGGCTGTGGGAAAACCGGAACGCGGTCTAACCGAGTCTGCAGTCAGACGGCTTCTTTGACTCTGGGCTCCAATACTGATTGCTTATGACACTGTAGTCAAAGTTTTCCGCATCACAGTCTTAGGGACGGTGTACACACGGCTGCTGTGGTTATGCTGAGGTTTAGGTAAATACACGGAGATTGTACTTCACTGAAGAGCAACAATGAAAGCATTCAGAATAGCGGCTGGCACACACGAGTACTATGTGAGCGTTAAATCTTTCTGCTCATTTTCTTAGTCCCCTGGTCTTGGCAAATATTAGTATAATCACAGACATGGGCATTTTCCTTGTCACTCTCTATACTTAATCAGCCAGCACCTAGAGGAGTAGTCCTCCCCACCAAGTCAGCCTAAGCAAGTCTGGGAGGGCTATCTCCAACCCAAGGAGAATTCTGGCTCAGCCCCCGAGACCACAGCTCAATGCCAAAGTTATCCTATAGGACAGAGTAGAACCACATCTGTGAGTTTCCTACACGGCACCTTTTTAATAGAATAGAAAGCCCCATCTTTCTCCCAAGGAGCGGTCGGTAATGTTGAACAGTTGACCTTGTGGATTGCAAGCCCATCTTGTGACCACTATGCTACGAGGGCTCCTCTCTGGAGAACAGGAAGCTGAGAAAGCATACAACCAATAGGTGTTCACTATGCGTCAGGTAAGGTCTGGGTGGTTTAAAAGGCGACATGAACACTTGCCAGTTCAAGTACATTCAGGTGCCTTGGAAGAAAGTCCTTGTGATGACCTAGAATAAATCAGCCATTGAAAACTGTCCCATCTCTACACTGATACGTAGCAGTGTCACCATGAGTCAGGATCAACTCAAGGGCGACCGGTAAATTCATCAAACCCCTTGCTCTTTAAACTTGAGTGTATTTGAGAAGGCCTATTTGGACTTGAGTTTCCTTGCTTAATGACAGAGAAGAACGAGACAAGAGGTGATTTCCAATTACCATCAACACATGGTTAGCACCATGGATTTATAGCCGGAGCAGCAATAAGAAAATAAACCAACTTGTGATTTTTCAATTCTCCTGTCAGCAGGTGTTGCAAAGTTGATAATATTTGTCACTTACCAATTTCATGGGGTCTGTGAGCAATTCTATCTGTGAGCCCTCTGATTGCCTCAAAAAAACAGGATGCCAGAGGACCCAAGTTGAACCTTTATATGCTGACTGGGTACCTGCATTAGCCCAAAACTTCTCCCCATTCCCACTTGCCTGAGTGAGACCTGCTCATTTAAAAGTATTCAGCTATAGGAGAAAGATGTTGCAGGAACAGCTTGTGATGACTCATAGAAAAATAAAGCGTCATTTTAAAACTGTTTCTGTTCTTTGAACCAGGCTGTCTTCTTTCAGCCAAGGTTGGTGACTCAGGCTGGGTCTATGTGTAATCAAACAAATGTAAGTAAGCACTTTGGCCATTTCAGTACATCCTGACTCAACTAAGCGGAACTATCCTAATGAGCTAAAGTGAATTGCAACTGTAAACACTTGGGCCCTGTCTGACTGGATTATGTCCGTATGACATGGCAACCTCAGTCCCTACAGGTTTTTGAGTCCTTCCTAAATGCCTGAAATCATACACTAGGATTGTTCAAACGTTCTTTTCCCCCCCTTTCAATCCAAGTTGCAAGAAATAAAAATATATTGTTTTATCATAAACTGGTAAATGCCACGTACACAAATACAAACAACCAAAAAGCAGTATGAAGCAGTACAAGCAAAACACAAACCAACCATTTGCCTTCAAGTAGATTCCATTTCATGTGACCCCCGCTTCTGTTAGAATAGAACCATGTGCTCCGACTTTCTTATGCCTTTTTCCCCCCAAACACAGATCACCAGGCTTTATTTCCGAGGTACTCCTGTTTGGATCCAAATGGCTAAGTGTTTGAATGTTAACTGGTTTTTACCACCGGTTATGAAACACAGATTAGCCTTAATACATTCAACACGCTGTCATATTTTCTCTTCTTTCATGGAAATATTCTTATCTTCATGTTCAAAAATGGTGGTTTTAACCTTTAAATTATTTCATGATTCTATCTAAAATATCTATTGCTGTGCAATTGAAACAACTCAGCGAGCTTATGTGACAGAGTTTAATTTCTCCATAGGGTTTCCAAGGTTATCCTTCGTACAAAAGCTGTCGTAGTCCGGGTAGACTAGAGAAACAAATTCACAGAGACAATCACATGTGTATAAGAGAGAGCCTTATATGCAAGAGCAATTGGATATTGAGAAAACATCCCAGCCCAGTCCAGATCAAGTCCATAAGTCTGATATTAGCCCATATGTCTGATATCAATCGATAAAGTCCTCTTCAGACTCATGAAACACATGCAATGATGCTGAATGCAGGAAGAGCAAAGGCTAGTGGGTGGGAAGTCTTATGGATACAAAGGCATTGTAAGTATCTCAGCGCTGGTAGGGATCCCCGCATAGCTCCTTCAGCCTCGAAGTTCTGATTGCCATCAGCCTGAGCTGAGAGAAAAAGAGAGAGAGAGAGACTCCAGCCTCCAAGGAGGAAATACGGGAGTTCCAAGACTCCTCAGGCCATGCCCACACAGAGGCCTCATTGGCTATCTCCTGATTGACAGGCTAGACTCTACCCCTACACTCATAATCTTTAAATGACACCAGATCATGTAGCTGGACTGCTACTTTTCTCCCATGGAGAACTTGGTGGGTTCTAGGTACCAAACTTCTGGTTAGGAGCTGGGCACTTTAACCCTTGTGCCTCCAGGATGCCTTTCATGGCTCACTAACAGACTGCAACCTGCTGTTGAAAAATGGCACCTTACACTGAGCCATTCCTCCTAAGAGCTGTCAATGCAGACATTGCATCATACCCCGAGAAAGACAGATCAAGGGGACATTTCTTTCATAGCGGGAACTATTTTGGGGCCCCTAGGAACCCTGGCGGTGTAGCAGTTACTCATTGGGTTGTGATTAGAAAGGTCCAAAGTTCAAAACCATCAGCAATTCCTCAGGAGAAAGACTGGCCTTTCTACTCTAGCAAACTGAGTTTGGTTTGGGGTTTTGGTGCACACATGGCTAGGCACTCTACTACTAGCTAAGGATGAGTGGTTTAAACCCACCCAGAGACTCTGGGAAAGGCAGGGTGGTGCCCTCCTTGCAAAGGCCACAGCCTTGAAAACTCTACAGGCCACAGTGTCCTACCCTGCACACATCACTCACGATGAGCTGGAATCGATTCCATCGGAGCTAAAAACAAATACAGTTAAAGATGGACTACCCACTCACTGCCAGCAAGGTGATTCCAACTCAGTGACCTTGGGTAGAGTTTCCAATGCTTTGCAGAGCTCTATAGCACCACACAGCCTCACCTTTCAGTTGGAGAGCAGCTGGCCGTTTGGTGTTAACCAGACAGCACCACCAGGGCTGAACTGCCAAGAAGGAGTAGTGAGGCAGTCAAGATGTTAGCCAAAGCAGACTCACCACCATGTAGTGGATTCCAAACTCACAGTGACCCCCTCGGGCAAGGTAGGACTGCTGACTATGTGGCTAACAGCTCGTCATGTAAACCTACACCATCACCATCTATCATTCCTCATAATGAGGCTGGAGTAGCCAAGGATACAGTCGGAATAGCATAGAAGCCTGACCTGCAGTAAGTCTAGCTGCAGTGGGCACCTGACAAATGGACCAGAGTTGGCAGACTGAAGAAGCTGAAACCATAAAAACAAAACAAAACATAAAAGTCATGTGGGTTTGACTCCAGTGGTCAATTCCCTTTCCAGAGCTAGCCACTTAGAGATATCTCATAACTTGATTTTTCCCTCTTTCCCTCCCTCCAATTTCCTACCATTGCCTCCTTTTGGTCAAATCTTGCTATCCAGCAATGAAATCTAGATTTCAGAAATCAGGTCCCCGAGATATGTAGAAATAGGGGTGCCTAGCTAAAGGAAAATAGGCAAACGGCCTGCATCATGGGTTATGCATTGGGTTGCTAATCACAATGGAGCTGCTTCACGGGAGAAAGTTGAGGTTTTCCACCCCATCCAGTCTCAGATACACACGGGGGCCATTCTGCTGTGAGCCACCGGCTCAGCGTTCACTCAGGACAGAGTGTTTTCGCCATCATTCTGCTCTGTGCCACAAACGATGTAGCCTTTCTTTTGCACAACCTTGTGACTGCAACTGTACAAACAAAAACAGAGGGCTCAGAGGTTAAGTGGGTTTCATAAAAGTGAACAAAGACAATTTTGGAATCATCCCAGAGTTATTGACTCCAAAGTCTAAGCTCTTCCCAATCAGCTCATATTTCTCTGATAATTAGAAGGAAACACATTGTAGATAAAGCTCTTTGGGGCAGTAAAATAATG
Organism: Tenrec ecaudatus; assembly: GCF_050624435.1. Lineage (NCBI taxonomy): Eukaryota > Metazoa > Chordata > Mammalia > Afrosoricida > Tenrecidae > Tenrec > Tenrec ecaudatus. The sequence continues at coordinate 108,052,999 of NC_134537.1, forward strand.
ACCTCATGGTCTCAAGTGAAAGCAAAAGTATTGTTCCTATTACTCCTTTTCTTCATTCCCTGTGTTGTTCACAGAGTTAAAGTGCTGCTACCAACGGGTAGTATGCTCCAGAGGTGCCTTAGAAGAAAGACCTACTGTTCTACTTCTAAAACAACAAAACCCACCCATTTAAACGCACCTTTCCTATTTGGCGTGCATGGGGTCAGAATAACCCCACAGCAACTGATTTTGTTTTTCCCTTAAACGCCTTTTCTGCCACGCTAGCTTACAAATGAACATAAACTCAGAAATCGGGGCTTGCTGCCTCCATCAGCTAAGATGATGGAAGATGGTTTCTCCTGCTCCCCCTGCAGAAGCAGCAGGGCAACATTCAAAAGAGAAAAGCAATGCTCATGTTCTCTCCCGAGCATTCCCTGGGAAATAGATGTCAGGAAGGAAATAAATAAGGAAAAGCTAGGTGGACTTGATTGCGATGGGCAATTCCCTTATCAAGCTACACACCGAGCCGTCGATTGAAGCCTCTGAGGCTGTCCACTCTAACCCTCTCCCTGGCTCCCTTGGTTCACTCTCAAAATTTTAGAAGAGTGATTTTCCTTTCCCGAGATTTTCATAGCCTCCCTTTCTGGTATAATTCTAGTTTTACTCCCAGCTAAATCAGGAATGAAATCAAATCATTTGGCTGGCTTCATTAAATAAAGGGAAGACGTAATACAATCATGCACGTCCTTTGGCTCTAGATTTCAGTGATCTTTCAGTGTTACTTTAGCTACCTCAAACCCTCCTTGCCTGGTGCATTTCTTTTTTTATTATTATTTATTTATTTTTAACAATTTATTGGGGCTGATACAATTCTTTTCACAGTTCATACATATACATACATCAATTGTATAAAGCACATCTGTACAGTCTTTGCCCTAATCATTTTTTTCTCTTTTCTTCTTTTACATTTTATTAGGGACTCAAACAACTCTTACCACAATCCATACATATACATACATCAATTGTATAAAGCACATCCATACATTCCCTGCCTCAATCATTCTCAAGGCATTTGCTCTCCACTTAAGCCCCTTGCATCAGGTCCTCTTTTTTTCCCCCCCTCCCTCCCCATTCCCCCCTCCCTCATATGCCCTTGGTAATTTATACATCATTATTTTGTCATATCTTGCCCTATCCGGAGTCTCCCTTCCCCCCTTCTCTGCTGTCCCTCTCCCAGGGAAGAGGTCACATGTGGATCCTTGTAATCAGTTCCCCCTTTCCAACCCACTCACCCTACACTCTCCCAACATCGTCCCTCACACCCTTGGTCCTGAAAGTATCATCCACCCTGGATTCCCTGTACCTCCAACCCTCATATGTACCAGTGTACAGCCTCTGTCCTATCCAGCCCTGCAAGGTAGAATTCGGATCATGGTAGTTGGGTGGAGGAAGCATCCAGGATCTGGGGGAAAGCTGTGTTCTTCATCGATACTACCTCACACCCTAATTAACCCATCTCCTCTCCTAAACCCCTCTATGAGGGGATCTCCATTGGCCGACACTTGGGCCTTGGGTCTCCACTCTGCACTTCCCCCTTCATTTAATATGATATATATATACATATATACACATACATATATACATATACACATATATACACACACTTATATATATATTTTTTTGCATGATGCCTTATACCTGGTCCCTTGGGCACCTCGTGATCGCACTGGCCGGTGTGCTTCTTCCATGTGGGCTTATTTGCTTCTGAGCTAGATGGCCGCTTGTTCACCTTCAAGCCTTTAAGACCCCAGACACTATCTCTTTTGATAGCTGGGCACCATCAGCTTTCTTCACCACATTTGCTTATGCACCCATTTGTCTTCAGCGATCCTGTCATGGAGGTGTGCAGTCAATGATATGATTTTTTGTTCTTTGATGCCTGGTAACTGATCCCTTTGGGACCACTCGATCACACAGGCTGGTGTGTTCTTCCATGTGGACTTTGTTGCTTCTGAGCTAGATGGCCGCTTGTTTATCTTCAAGCCTTTAAGACCCCAGTCACTATCTCTTTTGATAGCCGGGCACCATCAGCTTTCTTCTGCCTGGTGCATTTCTTATAGTGTTTGAAGAAGCCGTTTAATACTTGCTATTACATACAGAAGCTTTGTAATTATTAGATACAACTGGTATTTAATACATTACTTCATTAGTTTTCAAAAGCGTGTCCCCAAACAAAATAATGCTAGCTGACCGTCAATATTATCCCCTTTCTCTTCTCGATGCACCTGGACGGAAGTCCTTTAAAATCTGAGAACAAAAGAAACAGTTGAGACCAACCTTTGAGATCAATTCTGGACTAATTCTAAATAGGAGTCATCTGCAAAGATCCTGAAACAGGCTCAGAGACTGGCATTTTAAGGAGTAAAAACGTAAACGTGATCTCAGGCAAATCTCTCACCCACATTTGGTATTCTTTTGTTAATTACTTGTGTATCTATTGTCATGAGAGTCAACATTGGTTCTTCATTTAAAAACATACCACCACCACCACCACCACCACCACCAGCACCACCACCACCAGCACCACCACCACCACCACCACCACCATCACCACCACCACCACCACCACCACCACCACCAGCACCACCAGCACCACCACCACCACCACCTCCACCACCACCACCACCAGCACCACCAGCACCACCACCACCACCACCACCACCAGCACCACCACCACCACCACCACCACCAGCACCACCAGCACCACCACCAGCACCACCACCACCAGCACCACCACCACCACCAGCACCACCAGCACCACCAGCACCACCACCAGCACCACCACCACCACCACCACCACCAGCACCAGGGTTAATTTTGGAAACAGATTGCTAGGCCGTTCTTCCCAGGTTCCTTAGTGTGGGTCCTCATTGCCAAGCCCTCGGTGGTCTGGTGCTTCCCTATTTGTGCCGCACATTCTTTTGCTGGCAGCAACTCCTTCACTGTGTACCAGGCAAACAAAACACTGAGGACCCAGAGATGAATACGGCACAGGAACCACCGTAAAAGACAAAGAGTCTTGGAAAATATCAATCAATTGGCCCAGATTGTGATTGTGTGCCACACGTGTGATTAGTTCAGGGAAGGAACGACCCTGATGCCTTGTAGAAAAACACAAGGAAGACTTTAAGCAGAGGTACCTTTGAGTGATGACTACATAGACGGGAGAATCAAGCATAAAGTCATCATCACTACAGGCAATTAGATTACTGGATCACAATAGATACCGCATAACTCATATAGGAAAATGAGTCCTAAAACCATTTGTCTCCTATTGGTTAAAAAATGATGGATTGAAAGTTTCAGAATTCACTATCATACAGGTTGATCTTCAGCTGTCTCATCTTCAATAATTATGTTCAGAACTGCCTAGTCACGAAGATGACAACTCGATTTGCTCTGACAGTTCCCCATTTCAACAGGTTTCAGTTTTTATTTATTTAAGCATCACCTTGAGTTGATCATCAAAATCCGCAGACGGGGGTTTGTGAATGTTTGCGCAGTCAAGTTTCGGAAACTGCACTACTTTACTCGGCGCATGTCTCTGAGACAGGTTCTGCGCTCGCAGTAGCGGGAGTGGGCGCCTGGGGGAAGGGAAAGGGCACTGTGAGCAGGGACTGGGAACCGCCTTCTTTGGTTTAGTTCCCAGATGAGTCCATTCAAAAGGATCTGTCAGGTACATCATTTAACTTTACATCAGTCACATAACCCGAGGAAACTGTGTTTGATCATCCTGTCCAATGGCTTCAGACAGGAGAGCTCTTTAAAAAGAGAGCCTGCCCTTGAGCAAGGTCGTCATGAGAAAGTAAGGGAGAGTCTCACCTATGTCTGCCCACACACAAGAGCCCAGATCTCGCTTAGAAAGTATTTCCTTTAAAAGAGGAGTCACAGGAAATTAACTGGTGATTTCAATCACTCATTGTGTTAACCCCCCCCTCTCCCCCCGCTTCCCACCCCCTTACATCTTCCTCAGGTATCACCTGTATACAACGCTGCTAGAAGATATGAAAACTTCCAAACGCTTTGAAGGGAAGAATCCCTGGGCTTGGGGCCTCAGGACCATAGTCTCTGGGGCACGAAGGCAATCTGTGTCGCATAGTTCATAGAAACAATGTCCTACATCCTACTTTGATGAGGAGTCGATGCTTGTGAGCCACCTACAGTGCAAGCATTGGCCTCTTCCTATCTGGAAGAAAATGGATGTTGACGAAAATCCAGACATGGAAACCGTCCAGGGGGCGAATGGACCATGCAAACGTTAGTCTCCACAACTTTGAGATGGGAAGAACCAGTGTGTCAGGGCTCAAAAGCATCACATTAGAAGCTCCTGGTGACTGTCGGAGGACGATGTGGAATAGAACTCAAAATCCAAACAGATGCCAGGCCTACTGGACTGGGGAACCCCAAAGATTATGGCCCTTAATCATCCTTTGGGGTGGACTTGTCTATTTTAGAATAATCAGTGGTTCAAGATGAAAGGGACAACTCTAGGACAGGGAGATAAATGAGGAAGACCGGAAACAGGAAGCTCTGAGAGAAACTGGTATTGAAATGAATGAGCTGAAATAAAATGTGTATACATTGCTGAATGTACAACTAGTGATCTTGCTGTACACCTTTACCGAAATCACCATAGCGAGTTTTACAGATCTAATACAACAACACTGCTGCTTCCCCAGCTGTCTTTCCTTTGACCTTTTCTCAACCCTCTCCTGGCAGACCCTTTTCCTGGCCTCTGCTAACTCTTGGGTCCAGTAAATCCCTCAGGAACTTTCCTTAAATTGAATGACCCTCACGTTCTCTTTCAATCTCTTTCTCTTTTAAGCTCCTAAGGCTCTTCCTCAGGGTCCGTCCCCCCTTCACCTCCCCCCCCCCCATTATTTTTATATCTTCTTAGACAAATATGCTCTCCAGAAATTCTGGGACGTTTCAGAAACATATAAAATTAAAGTGCTTTTATCATTGAAACAGCAACTGTGGCTAGGCATTACTAACCACAAAGTCAGCAGTTCAAACCCACGGGTTATTGAAAGGGAAATGGACAAGACTATCTGCTCCCAGAAAGACTGACCATCTCAGACCCCTATGCATTGTCACTGTCACTCAGAATCAAGTTCATGGCAATGGACTTAGGGGCTTTATTATGTTCCACATGTTGTTTAGACTTGTTATTAGTTGTATTAGTTTTGTTTGTTTTTTACTACTTATAGAAGCTCTCATAGTCTCATTGTATAACAGAGCAGGCCCAGATGTACAGGAGTTGAATAATTTACCCTAAAATTCCATAACTAGAGAATAAAAGAAGAGGTTTAGCTGTGGTTGTATCAGAAGCAAATCAAAGCTTTTAATCAATCGTGTTGTTGAAATTATTACCAATACATTTAAGGCAAGTTGTAAACTTACTATTCTTTTTTATGGGGACTTAAATTATCTGATGATCCTTTTGGTTTGTTTTTTTCGAACTCACAATTTGACTTATTTTTCAGTCAGTTTAAATCCGTGAGGACTACAGCATCACATGGATTCCGTGTCCAGTGACCTTAGCAGGCAGGTTGCTACCAAATTTGGCCTAAAGCATGCCACTGTTTGCAGGGGCCTGAGTGACCGTTCCCCAGGTGGCTCTGGCTTTGGGTTGTATGCCACCGGGAATTACTGTGTTGTTCATTGTCTGGTATACACAAGCACATCTCTTGCCTGAATGGAATTCAGTTTCATCTCGGGCGTAAACACTTTCAATTTTACGAAGAGCCGTGAGCTCCCTTTGGTTCTGTAAACCCTGTGTATAGTCATCAAAAATGACATTGGACCAGACCTTCCAACGTCTTTGCCTTTTAGAAATCCCATTCCCAGCAGGCCTCCTCAGGCTCCTATGTGGCAGGAAAAGTGATCTGGTGCTTCTCATCATAAAACTATCACATCGCGATAACAAAATTTATAAATGAAATTGCTCTCATTACTCATTTATATGGAACTTTTAATTTTGCCCTTACGTTTCTAAGTGTTAATGGGAAAGGTGTAGAGGATCTAGCTGGAGAAGATGCAAGGACACTGGCTTTGGCCCTCGAGATGTAATGCCTTGCTTGTGTTTAACTTGATGGGGAATCTAACTGTAGACCAACTGCTAAGTAAGGTACAGTCCAGTTGGAATTCATTAATCAGTAGAAACAGTACAGAATTAAGGAGAAATAGAAACTGGACTTCATTTCACTTTGACCATCTATCAGCTGAGTTACTCTGTGCTGAAGGTTTCATTAGCAATACGGAAGGCAGGACTAACTAATTCGTTCATCGAGGAGTCCGTTCTAACATATGGCGGGCCCCCATGTGTCCGAGTTGAACTGCATTCTACAGGGTTTTCAGTGGTTGTGGGCCTTCAGAATAGGATTGCCTGGCCTCTTTTCCAAGGTGGATTCGACGGACCAGCCCTTCCGTTCATAGATAAACAATTGTTTTGTGCCAGTCCAGGGTCTAATATGGACTAGATGGCCTCAAGAGTTTCTTTTGTTCTCACAGTGTGTGTTTTATTGATTTTTGTCTGTGCTCCCAAATCAACCTCTTCCAACAGCTGAATTCTGCATATGCTTAGGGCTGACCTTGACCCAGTGCCCCTCTATACTTCATCTTTTGGGTCCTGGAGGTAAATAAATGTATAGGGACAGACTGATGATTAGAGTTCTACTAACTGCTAACTCCATTAGGCTCTCACCTTCCTAATGCAATTAGGGAAATAATAAACATTGGTATTTTTAGTGCAATTTCCTGACACTAAGTATGGATCTCACCCTGATTCATGGAAGATACCTTAATTGCACCAAAGATGTTGCAGTACCAAATAAACTTTAAGTAATAACAAGCATTTAAGAAATTATTTTGTCTTTTAACATATATTGTCTTTTGCTGTGTCAGTTTGTTTTTGTTGCTATATAAAATCATTATAAGCATCGAATGGGAACATTTTTATTATCCTACAGTTCTGTAAGTTAGAAGTCTAAAATTGGATCTCACTGATCTATAATGAAAATGTCAGCCTAGCTACATTCTTTTTCGAAGGTTCAAAGGGAAATCCATTTTCTTGTCTTCAACTTCTAAAAGTTGTATACATTCCTTGGCTTGTGGCTCCTTTCTTCCACCTTCAAAGGCAGCGAAGATAGGATAAGCCGTCCTTACTGTGGCAGTTACACAATCTCCTGTCAACTTGAGCTAAGGGGTGGACTCTAGCCTGTCAATCAGGTCATACCCTATGATGAATCTGTGTGGGCATGGCCTTCTCCTGAAGATTCTGGGAACTCTGGTCTTCCACACTGGAAACAGGATACACTATCTCTCTGTCTTCCTTTTTCTTGCTGTTGAGACACTCAGAGAGCTGGAGGAGCCATGTAGGAGGCCCAGGTCAGTGCAGAGATGCTTCCACTGTCACTGGATCCACAAGACCTTCTACCCACAGGCCTGTGATAGTCCTGCATTTGGCATCATTTTATGTGTTGCATGAGTCTGAAGAGGAATTTATGGACTGGTGTGGGACATATGGGCTTATACTGGACTTCTGGACTTGATCTGGACTGGGCTGAAATGTTTTCTTAATATACAATTACTCTTTGATATAAAACTCTCTCTTATACACACATGAGTGTGTCTGGATTTCTTTCTCCAGTTAACCCAGACTAACACACTTACATCCCATCACTCCACTTCTTTGAGATTACATTGGATCTACTGGATAATCCTGGGTAATCTCTCTATTTTAAGATTAGCTGATTATGCACCTTAATTTCATTTGCTATGTAAATTTTCCTTTGTTTTGTAACAAAGTCATAGGCCCCATGGATTGGGCTATGGTCCACTCTGATGGGAGCACTGCTCTGCTCCAACACTGTCCTTTTAATGTGGGTGTTGAACATTTGATGAGACCACAAACTCTTCATGACTCCATCCATAGTGGGCATGAAAACCTTTACGAGATGTGATGCCAATCCCTATCTAGGAATCTTTATAATACACAATAAAAGTAGACATTAACCTAGGGATAAATTATCACTCTTGTGATAGATATGGAAGCTGACTTCATCAATAAGCTACATAAAAATGAGGATTTGCACATATTTCAAAATAACTTTCATATCTTTACAGCCAAGAGATACTTCTGCACCGTAGGATTGTTAAAGACCATCCTGGGACCACCTCTGAAATTCATAAAATTTACTCCTTTGCTAAAACATCAATCAACAGCCCACTAAAGACTAAAGCCTGTAGAAGTCATCTATAAAGATTCAGTATGCCACCTCCTAGTATTTTCCCACCTCCGTGTGTGTACATGTGTGAGTATGTTTTACCACAGCACTGGATGTGAGCATAAAAAAACCCCCAAATAGTACTGCTATTATTCAGCAATATGAATAAGGGAACGGACTGACAATATAAAAAGTCAAAAATGATTAACTCTGACTCTTAATGGCTTTGGAAGAGCTGGAGCCAAAAATCAATATATAAAAGTCAAAGAAAGAGAATATGCTTATTTTCCATAAAATAAATTCTCCAGTTTTGCTGAATTTCTTATTATTCTTATCTTTCAAATGCCAACTGAGAAATAACTGTCATTTTTTATCTTCATGCCAAATCAACTTAAAGGAAATGCCAAAGTGATAAACAAATATCTAATAGCATCCAAAAAATACTACGTTGTTTTCTTATATCCCTAAGTCTTAGACCAAAAAAATTAATGCAAATACTATTTTTACAGTAAATTACACTTTAAACATAACTTATAAATGAATGTTAATACTATCATTGCTTTCTGTTAAATGATCTTTAAAATATACTTACAAGATGAATATCAAAAAAAAGAAAAAATGCAGTTTTTATTGCAGACTCCACATGATTTTTATGGCAGAATTCTATAACAATGGACCAGTCCAATTTCACTTTATTTTTAAGAAAGAACAAATTACATGCACACTTATACCTCTAATCCATCCATGCTTCCAGTCTCACTTCTGCTTCTCTTGTCTTTTAATATTTTTATACTGATTGCATTATTGAAATTATTGAGAGTTTCATATTGCATTAACCAATCTAAGTAAAAAGTTTGGGGGATATATATTTTCTGAGCCATCATGTGAAATGGTCCTGTAAGGTGTCGTAGTTGGATGATTTTATGTCAACTAGACACTCCAGCCTAGGAGTGGAGTCAAACCTGTCAATCAAGTGGTAGGTTGATGATACCTCTTTGAAGGAGTGGTCTCTTGTGTGACAGTGAGGGCCTCTGGACGCTCTCCCTACCTCTTTGCCTTCCTGCTACTGACACTGAGAGCTGCTGGTACCCTGCCATGGTCTATCGACTTTGGATCCATGGGCCCCTGTACGTAGCAGCCTCGGACCTCTTGCTGGCTCACCATTCTGCTTAACTGGTAAGTGGCTCTGTGATCTGAAGAGGGGCTCATGGGTTAGCATTGCATTTGGGGACTTGAGTTGGACTGGCCTGGATGCCTTTTTGATATACAATTACTTCTTGATATAAAGCTTTTTCGTGTGTATATAGAAGAACATCATTGGATTTGTTTCTCTAGACAACCCAACCTAACACATAGGGTAATTACAGTAGAACCTTGGACCGCGACATCACTCTGTTCTAGAAGGAGTGTGGAGATGCAAGGCAGTCAAGTTCTGAACCAATTTTTCCCGTAAGAAAAACAATTGAAAATGGATTAATCCTTTCCCGATGACTATGTTTTTACCCTAATCTTGCCTTGTTATACAAAGCACTGCAAAGAAATTTCAACGTAAATAACTTCAGAGTTAAATAATATAATTGAAATAAGAAACACATTAAAAACTTTTTAACAACTACAGTACCTCGAGACTGATGAGGATCTGGAACTGTGGACATGGATGTGGGAGGAGGGATGGAGAGAGAGCCATTGTTTGGAAGGGGAATCTCCTTCCCTAAAATCCACTGGGAGCTGCTTTTCAGGAGGGTTTTCTCTTCTTTGCCTTTTTTCACTAGGACCTGGCTGACTTCCTCTAAAGAAGAAAAAAAATCTGTCTAATTTGGTCTTCTGCTGGCATTTCTTTAGCTGTTTTTTTAAAACGGTTTACTAAATTATCATCAATGATCTTGATAAAATGGTTAACCAGTTCCATACCATGATGATTCTTCTAAACAAAAATCTCTCTTAGGACCCATGTTTTTTATCTAAAAACAGTACAAAAAACCACAAAAAATAAGAAAATTATAACAAAATGCCAAGAACATAGCAGCAAAGGGTTTAAACAACACGTACTAGCAACACCAACTAATTCTGAGTGACTGAACCACAAACTACTTTTGTTTATAAAATCGCACGCATCGGGTTATATTCCAATGTTTCATTGGAGTGCTGGTGCAAAATTTTCTCGACATTTCCTGTCAAAATCCGATTATGTTGAGCACTGATGTAGTTGAGTATTGGGGTTCTATTGTATTGCTACTTTAGGGCCTCACATTAAAAATGATCAGATCCCAGTCTTTCATTTTTCTTTGCCTCATTGCTACCTGTGTTGCGTCCCACCCCCCATCATAACTCTATCTCTGTGCAGAAAGTTACATGATCAAAATACATTTCAATTGTCTTCCATATGGTGGCCACTTGGTGACAAAATAAGACTTCATACGGTTACATGCACAAGCTGTCTGGATGTTATAAAAATAAATTTTGACCAGTGTGATTAAATCAGCCTGTATGTTAACTTATAATGGTTATTGTTTCTCTCATGGGAACAAATCGTCTCTTCTCTGAGCTAAATCTTGAAAACAAAAGATATATGCAAATTTTCACTTGCATTTACAGACCAAATGTCGCTAACACAGTTATTCCACTGCCATATGTATCTGAAACTTTTTTTGCCTTTCCTGTTTCAACTCTATTTTTCTTTATAAAACTTTTTATCCTAAAAAAAAAAGTGAACTCTGTTCATTTGGCAAAATAAAGAGCGCACCAAGAACTCCTCTCTGTAGTGGGATATGACTGTAAAAATAACAATGATGAGAATGCAGAGTAAAACAGAAACAGGAGCACAAGGATCGTTATAAGACGTGCCCATGGTGTATTTCTCCCGTGGGTTGCACTGTGTTAACATTTCTAAAAATAACTATTCATGATAGTGCACATGCAAAATGTGCACATTAATTATAAATATATGTAATAAGAACTTTAAGGCTCACATTTCTTACTAACCTCTGCTGTGAGGCAAAACTCCCCCTCCCCCCAAAAATAGGCTTTAGGACCACTTTATATGTAAGGAGACAAAGACTAGTGGATTTTAAAAACTTACATAAATGGTTTAGGACTGTTTAGCATTTACAATTGTCTAGCTCCAAGGACTATTTGGACTTTGCTATTGAAATGTTTTCATATTTTAGCAAGACAATATTCACCTGAATTCTTCTCGGGAAGATAAAATCAACAGAGACAGGCAGAGAGCGTCTATGAGAAGACGGCAAGAAGAGAAGCGATCTTCCTGTTCCCACGTCTGCAGAACCGTTGGAGGCATCGCTCTAGAATATTCGGATCCCAGCGAAACCCACTGGACAAACATGTCAGCACATCAGCCTGGCAGCCTGGTGTGTCTGGATGCTTCATATACTTGGCTACAGTCAACAGTTTGGTGGTTTGAGTCCCCCTCCAGAACCCTCAAATAAAAGACCTGGTGTTCATCTTCTGAAAGACCACAGCCAGTGAAACCTCTGTGGATTGAAATTCTACTCTTGACAAATATGAGTTCATCGAGATTCAAAATGGCTTCAAAGGCAAATAACACCAACCTACAATCTTCTCACTTCTTCCACAATTTCCATGTAGCTTCCCAGAGATGAGCTGGGAGCATAGAAAAGCGTCAAGGTATTGTAATTGTGATGCCAGGCTGCAAGGCACCCTAGAGGCACGTAGTGCCATCGCCCTACTGTTCAGAAGAGGCTAAACCCCAGAAGCTCGGAGGCAGGACTTGAATTAAGTGACCTGCCTTGAATTTCTAGGGGTTTGCTATCCACTGGGAAGAAATATGGGCATATTTAGTGTTCAGGGATCGTGCAGATAATATATGTATCTATTCTTCTCTATCACAGACTTAGCCTTATTGTAGTTATGTACTTCTCTGTGTGTTTGTTTGCAATACTTTGAGTCCTACGTTTCAGCGACTGGGTCGATCTCTCACATGGACCTCTCCCTCACTCTCTTCGAGCCAATCCTGACTCATAGGGACCCCATAGGACAGAGGAGAACTGCCCCTTTGGGTTTCCAAACCTTTACAGCTTTATGGGAGCACACAACCTCATCCTTTTCCCAAGGAGCAGTTGATGTTTTCGAACAAATGACCTTGTGGTCAAGAGTTCAATATGTAACCCACAAAGCCACCAGGGCCCCTGATCTCAGTGTCTCCCTCATTTCCAATGGCTCTCTGATTTTATCAACCATCATGTCCTTTCTGCCAATTGATCTTTCCAAAGTAAGTGAGTCAGCAGTCTTGCCACGCTTGCTGAGATGGAGGTTACATTTCTTCTAAGACAGAAAAGCCCTCCAAATGCTCGATGGCTACCTGAAAGATCACCTTTCAGTGAGAATGTACTCCATCTTTTCTTTTTTACCTGAAAGCCTGCAAATACCACATCTGTATCAATTTAAAAAGAACAAAGTCTCAGCAAAACTTGGAAGGACAATTCCTTATCTCAATAGTTAAAGGGGAAAAATAGTTTGGGGTTTGTGGGTTTTCAGCTTGTTTGATTTTAGTTTGTGCTCCGACTATTTATTTGTTTCCATATTCATAATCTTCCAGCAATCCTGAACACCCTATTGATTTCAAACAGGACTCCTGGTGGCATAGTGGTTCCATGTGAGACCGCTCAGTGCAAGTCCAGCAGATCGAAACCACCAGCCACTTTGAGGAGAAAGGAGGCTTTCTGCTCTCAGCAAGAGTCCCAGTCTCATCAATCCCCAGGAGTAGTGCTCCCCGGTCCCCTAGGGTCTCAATGAGTTGGAATTGACTCAATGGCAGTGAGTTGGGTTTGAATATACTAAATGTTATCACTTAAAGAAAACAGCTGAAAAGCACGCTTCAGCGAAACTCTTTGTAGGTGCAATAAAATAAAACAACACAGTCTGGAGCCTGCCTGCCTGCCTGCCTCTTTCTTTTCCATGCCCCAAATCTGCTTTCGAATAAAACGAACACCTCAAATCACCACCACCGCAGACCCCAGACCCCTACAACAAGGTATGAAGAAGACTTCTGGCTTCCTTTCTGCTCCCTGTCTCCCAGGCTTTCACCTTGTAACCTTGCTGGTCTTTGCTCTTTTTAAGCTGCCCTGACACCCGTGTGTGTAGACGACATCAGTAGTGATAGATGGAAGCTTTCCTGGGAATTTTTCTCATTGAGAAAGTGAACAACAGGGGAAAAACTTGGAGGAAATGCAAATGTGGCAAGAGGCTCAGAATCTGTGGCATTGCTAAAAAAATGACAAGCAGGTTAGAAGAATAAAAATGGAATTCTAAATAGAGCTGATTATTGCCAGTTCCTATTTATGCTGTACTTAAGGTCCACAGGAAGAGCTTGCATGCAGTTGAATATTCGATTTGGGTATAATTTAATAGTCATCAATGAGAGAACCGAAAATGCCTGAAAAGAAGCAATATGTAGAATAAGTACATATTTTTGGCATCGTTGACCAGGCTAGTCCCTTATGTTCCTTATTATGCCTCTAAAATTGTTATTTATAATGATTCAATCCAATTAGAGGTTGCCCATAAGAGTGGTAAGCTCAATATTTCATGGTAAATTAGTATTTCTTTCATCTTTCTGGATGTCTTCCTCAATGAGATACAATGTCACCAGGTGTCATGACAATCAGGCCAGCTCAGCATTGCTCACAGAGGCCCTTTGGACACTTTCGGGATAGAGCAGGCACACTGTCCAATATTCAGCTTCGTCCATCCCCCGTCTGCCACTGGGTAATTGCTTCTTGACCCTCAGCATCTTGAATGGAGTTAGAGAAAGGATCCACATTTGCTACATCCTCTCACATCTAAAAAAATACAGTTTTCTATATCTAAAACCATGAACTGTCAAAAATGTTTCTTTTTCTTCTTTCCTTCCCTCTTTCCTCCCTCTCTCCTTTGCTTCTTCTTCATCCCCTCTCTTTTCTTTAACTTGGCTGTTTTCTTCAATGAAAAGAGCTGGATATTTGGAACGGAAGACCACAGGATTTGGACAAAGGACTGGCTTACTTTGCCAATTACAAAGCCTCAGGAAACTGATTGAAGTATTCAGGATTTCAGCTTCCGGGGGTTTCTAACAAGGTTTATAATTACCAGTCTCAGGTATTATTGCAAGGATCAAATCAAACTAGTTAATTACATCAACATGCTTTATGTATTGTAAGGTGTAATCTAAGAATTATCTGGACTTTGCCACTGCTTAAAATTTATGATCCAGTGTTCTTTGCAGGAAGCCGGGTGACATCATTGGTTATTGCTTAGGCTGACAACCACAAGGTCAGCAGTTCGAGACCCCTAATTGTTTCATGAGAGAAAGAGGAGGCGTCCAACCCCCATAAAGATTAATAGTCCCGGACACCAGCAGGGGGAGTTGTACTCTGTCCTGTAGGGTCAGTAAGAGTTGGAATCAACTTGATGGCAGTGAATCTTTCGGTTCTTTGTAGGAGAATGTTAGCAGAAGAGATATTGTACCAGTCCTTGTGGCGCAAGTGCCTTGCCATGATTTTTGTAAAGAGAAGACAAGCAGAAGTTATCCACAGGAAAGGACAATTCAGATAAGCGCCTCCCATTGTTCAAAAGGCTCCCTGTCCTCACGTATCCATGTCTTTCCCCTTCCCTCAGATGCACGCTGTTAGCAACCATGGCCCCGCACTGTGGGCTGTTAAATTCTAACCCCTAGACCTGTGGATGTTCTACCTTTCAGGTTTCTTTCTTATTTAATGAGACCTTTCAGTCTAGCACGTGGCCTAAGCCAATCCCTTTTTGAAATATTAATAGGCAGATGAGATGCAAACGCGAGCAGATAGCTATCCACGGAGATGCCTAAGCAATGTCACCAGGAAAAAGGAGAGAGAAGCTGATTTTCACCTGGAGCAGACAGAGAGGGTGACGCCCTCGAACTCGCGCCTTCGACTCCTCAACAGGCCTTCGCTCTGCCTTTTGGCAGTCCAGGACGGGCTCAATATCCTGCACCAGCACCACAATGTGAAGGCCCCCACTCTGCTTCAGTCTCCCTCAGTCGCTGTCCAGTTTCTATACAGAGTCGATGCTGTTGACAACACTGGTGCTTGAGCTATGCCCACCTCAGTCCTCAAAGTGACATTGTGGCTTTTTAACATTTTGGAAGATAATTTTATTTTTGCAGCAAATATGCTGAATGAAATAGTTTGACTGCCTGACTGCTGCTTGCACGGACATTGCAAGTGGCTCCAGAGAACAAGGCTGTCTTTGCTAACTAACATAAAGCCAAAACACTGCCTAGGATTGAGGGTGATAAGACATGGTCTCAAGTACTGTGGACACGTTTCCAGGAGAGATCGATCCCTGGAGAAGGACGTCCAGCTGGGTCATGTAGAAGGACCATGGAAAACCAGCAGACTCGCAATGAGACGGGTTGACACCGTGGCTGGAAGAGGAGTGCAAACCGAGCCACAGTGGTGAGGACCGTAGAAAACACGGCAGTCATCTGTTCTGCTGTACTGAAAAAACTCACTGCCATTGAGACGCTACAGGATAGGGGAGGACTGCCCCTGCGAGCTTCCAAGACTAACTCCAGTCCCTTGGGAAGGATGTCATGCCTGGTCAAGTGGAGGGGCATCCAAAAGGAGGACGGTCCTTAACAAGATGGATTAGCACAGTGGCTGCAACAGTGGGCTCAGACATTGGAACAGGTGTGAGGCTGGTCCAGGGCTGTGCAGGGTTTCATTCTACTGTGCAGAGGGTCGCTATGGGTCATGACCAGTCAATGGCACCTGGCAACAATTGCTCTTTACAGGAGGATGAAGCCTCACCCTTCTCTCTCAGAGGCAGATGGTTTCAAACTGCGACGCCCCAGGGCTTCCTATAAACGGCCGCGAAGAGTCAGCATCAACTCCACTGTAGTGAGTTTGATTTGGTTTGGGTGTATGTTGGAATGGACTCAAGGTCACATAATAAAACTTTTGTTTCTGAAAGACACTGCTTGTGGTATGTCTGTTACAGCAGCACCAGGTAAGATGTACTGCTTAGGACAGTGGATGCCTAAATCTTCATATGACTATATACTGGTGAGAGAAATCTCTCCAGTGTAAGAGTCCGCTGTGATTTAACCACATCTTCTCATGCCATGCCCAGCTTTAAACAAGCCCCCCGATTTCACCTTCCTTCGCTGACAAGCCTTTGAGAGCCTGTCCAGGTTGTGACCCAAGTCCTTTGCCAACTTGTGTGAAGACTTGAACCTTGCTCTTGGACTTTTCCCGCTCCACACTGGTCCACCATCACACGGGTCTAGCCCATCCATTTTCCTCTACCTCCTTCCCGTGGTCCGAGTCCCTCTTGCCCCAGGGGGAGGTCATTCATCACCACAGAGTGCTTGCTCAGCTTTGATGTCAGTGCTTGTCCTCTACTGGCAAAGGCCTGCACTTGACACCAGCATTCGTAGACCCACTGCCTCCTTTAGAACACACTGTGATGGCTTTGGGGCGGGGGGGGGGGGGTTGTTTTTGTTGTTGTTGTTGGGTTGGTGTGACCCGGAGCGGGAGTCCATGGTGTCACCCTCCATGAACTTCCTCTGCTACCAGACAAGGAAAGCTCCTTAGGAATGTTCATGATCAATTCCAGGGACAGACAACAGTGATGAATATCGCTTAAAGGCCTCCATTCTTCTTCAGTCTCCCCGAGTCATTGGCCAGGGTTTACATAGAGCTGTGGACAATACTAGTGCTAGTAATGGCCCCCAGATTCTATGAATAGAAAGCAATAAGATGAGGGGCGCCGGTGGCATGATGGGTTTTGAGATGGGCTGCTAACTGCAAGGTCAGTTGTGGGACCCACAACCCCTCTGAGGTAGAACCAGGAGGCCGCCTGAACAGAACCCCATGGGAACTGCTGGACCCTGTCCTGGAGGGTTGCCGGGAGTTGGGATCCTCTAAAAAGCAGTGGATATGGGTAACAACACATGTTTTTTTGTAAAATAGTTCTTCATTGAATTACAATCATTTAAATAATTGATCTTAAGGCTTTTAGAACTTTCCCACCCCCCTTTTTTCACTTTAATTAATATTTCATTCTCAAAAGAATGTTGATATACATTGACAACTACTAATTACCACAATATTGTAGCTAAAACTCCAGGAATTAGACTAAATCAGGGACTACAGAAGCACCAGCAGCAACAAACACAACAGGGGGTGCTTGTGGGGCGTGGAGGGGAAACCTCCTGATGCAAAGTGTTGTCGTGGGGCATCACGACAACTCTGCCCAGAGCACATCCAAAGGCTCAGAAAGGAAATTAGCATAAAGCCTTAGAATGCTAGGCACATTTATACATGCACACTGGTCTTATAAAATAGTTTCACTGTGATAGCGTACTGCAGAAATGCTTTTATTAAGAAAAGACAAGCATTTCTGCTGAAACAGTGCACAAAAATTCTATGCACTGACTCTTTGCGGTGTCAGCTGATGTGATTGGCACCCCCCCTCTCCCATTCTGCCCCTTTATCCCATGCCCACCGTGTGATGCCCCAAACCATCCACCCATGGGTGTCAAACTACAGCTGTGCCTCATAGGGGTTTTCAATGGCTAATATTTTTTTGGAAATAGATAACCAGGACTTTCTTCTGAGGTACATATAGATGTTCCTAGACTTCCAACTTTTAGCAGCTAAATGGTTCTACCACTTGTGCATACAATTGTATCTTAACATGGACGTCCTACTGCAGATCTAGAGAACTTGCAATGTTGAAACTGAGCTGTGTAGAAGTTATTTGACTATTCACTTAATTATGTTGGGTCAGTGGTAAATCTGTGTGAAGAGATGAAGGCTTCCAATTCCCTGACTATTTTTACTGCATTACTCTAAGAATAATTTTAATTTTCTGGTCAAAAGTTTTCTCCCTCAGTTATCTTTGGCCAACATGCATATTCAGGCTAGTTAATACTGATGAAGAGGCTCACAAGGTATGATGCAGAGTAATAAAAGTCAACCAGCTTAAAGGGTATTCCTTCTGCCAAAAGCTTGAACAAGAAACGTAGTCCAGGGTACAAAATCAAAGTATTAACAAGTCAGACAATTTAATAGCCTATCTCAAAAATTTAAAGTCATAGTTCACCTAATACAGTCAAAGCTTCAAAGGCTCTCAGAAATTAAGAACAATGAAACCAGTACATTTAACACTCCAGGGTTTCTAAGCCTAAGAAGAATCTTCTAACACAAAGATATTATTTCTTGGACTACATTGAACAGAAATACACATCAGATCGTAGCATCCAGAGTACAAGCCCCTGAAATGCACCAGGCACAGCATGTGTCAATCTCGCGCGCCTGTCCTTTTGGTCAGTGTATCTGGAGTGTGTGTCTTTCGATGTGGCGCATAGAATTTAAATGCACACCAACTTCACATTTATCGGCAAAGTCAGGTTCCAGAAACCGGGCCAATATTTAAAAATTGATGTTATAAGAAATTGGAAGATGGCCAAATCAGATCTCAAACTGGCAGATGACCATATCATTATGTCACTGTCAATTACATCATTACATCACTGTCAATTATATGATTACATATGTGCTCTTCTACTATTGAGGATTTCATTTTAGTTGGCTCCACAATCAATGCTCATATTGCATTATGCAAATCCACTGCATGAGATGTCTTTCAAGTTTTGAAGAACAAGGATGTCCCATCGAGAACTAAGGTGCTCCTGACACAAGCATTCAATGTCCTCTCTTACTGCCACTCTAATTTATCACCATCATATCTCTCCTGACCATTCTCCTTGCTTCTTCTGCTGTATTTCTATTCAACAGCATAGAAATTGTTTCTTCAATAAACAACAATTGTAAACACTGTGACGCTTACTACTTAATACTATTGGTTCCTAGCAGAACATCAAATAAGTGCAAATTTCTTATTTTATTCTCCCCTAGCTCTCTTGTGCAAGGCCCTACTCTGGCCTGAGTTTTATCACTGGAGAACTTTTGCACCTAATGTTCCTCCTGTCTCCTACTTACAGATGCTTTTCCTGGATAAACTAAAGAAAGGACAAGTCATTCTCTATCACATTATGGTATTTTCTAATATTCTTATGCACACAATCTGGGATTGGATTGTCTTATTACTTGTTATATAGAAAAACACTTGACCCTAACAAGTGTTTATCACATATTACCTATATGCTCATTAAACAACAATATTATTAATTAACCAGTGTTATTCCTCCTGGTGTAGGAGGGTATGCATTGGGATGCTAACCACAAGGTCAGTGGTTTGAAACCTCTAGCTGCTCCACAGGGGAAAGATGAGGCTTTCTGCTCCTATAGAGTTACACTCTTGGAAACCCACAGGGTGAGCTCTACTCTATCCCACAGTGTCACGACAAGTTAATATGGACTTGAAGGCAGTGAGTTTGGAGTCTGGGGGGGTGTCCCTCCATTACTTTATAGTGATAAAATATTCCATGAGAGCTTTTATTAGGTTTGAAGAGAAAGCGATCTGTGTAGAAATCCAAGTGGAACAGTAAAACATGAAGACAGAATTGGGACAGAATGGAAGGAAAAGAGACCCAGGATAAACATTTTGACCAAATTTACCACTCAAATTATACTTTATTTCACCAATGTGGACCATTCTTCTCCATCAGTAAAAAATAAAAGTTCAGCATCTACAACACTGTTTCCTGTTTCAAAGAGTAAGAGTAAAATCACTTTATAGTTTTACCAATATTCACTTGATATGTTTCTCGATGTTGATAAGACTCTGGGACATAATGGCATGGAAGACAATTAACTGATTCCCTTTTGATGTTCTTTCCCGTTTGAGTTATCAATAGCAGGTATCGGGACAGTCAGAGGCATAGGGTTATTTGTTTTTGCTAACATTCTACTAAAGCCTATCTCATCAGCTCGATGCTAATCTCCCCGTCCAGATAATAAAAAGATGTTCCATGAGCGTACACTGCACTGCAAGTTTTCTGACAATACTTCAAGCCTCTGCTCTCCTAACTACATTGTGAAAAGTAAGGGTTTAGATGGATTTTAAGAATTAGTATCATGTACATAATATATTCAAATGATTAAATTTTGTCTCTATAAATATTTGAAATTACACAAACGCCGATCCCTCACTGCCATGAAGATCATGCTGACTCACATAAATCCCGTAGAACAGGGTAGAACTGACCTTGTGAGCTTCCAAGTCTGTAACTCTTTACAAGAGTAGAAAGCCCCATGTTTCTCCCATGAAGCAGCTGGTAGTTTTGAACTGCTGACCTTGGGAATCACAGCCCAATGCATTAGCATTACTCTATCAAGGTTCATCTATACATTTCCAAAAATACATCTCAACTACTAAGCACACTATTAACAACTATAGTGAATGCTTCTTATTCTTTAATAATCATAAACTGAGCATTGATCTATGATTTTTTGTTTTCCATAATAATACTTGTACATATTCTTTAAGTGTGTGCATTTTAAAAGCACATAAGTGAGCGAAGACACAGTTGCTTGCTCCTTTGTAGAGCAACTTAATAAGGTCATTTTCCCCTTGTCCACAAATGGTTCTGGTGGTATGACAGGTCTGTTACTGGCATCACTCAAGTATTTCTTTACTCAGGTCTTTTAGATAATGTTTATTGTGCCAAGCAGCAGATAAACACGTGGGGTTAATTGGAGGGCGGAGAGATAAATGGCTCAGTGAGCCTGGCCTTTCTAGTTCTCAGGTCTCTTGCTTTCTCATGGTCGGAACAGGGAACAATTGCCTTACCCAGTTCCCTGCTTCAGCTTGCAAGGCTCACTTCCCGCAATACATCCCTGAGGAGAAGCCACATGGACCTACCCTGATGCAGCCCTGGGTGCTGGAGCAGCCATGTGGAGACCTCAGCCAGCACTGAGATGCTTACACGTTCACGTTCACTGACTCAGCTTTCCTCCTGCAGTTGGCATCACTGTGTGTGTTTTGTGAGATGGAGGAGGACTTTGTGGATTGGTGTCTGACTTATGGGTTAATGTTGGGCTTATGGGATTGGGCAGCACTGGGTTGGGATGTTTTCTTGATGTGCACTTGCCCTTTTTATACATATGCGTTTCTGTGGATTTGTTTCTCTGAAGTACCCAGACTGACACAGCACTCGTTGCATCTCTGGTGGCGAAAGCTTGACTTACCTTATCAATGGGGATGTGAGGAGCCAGAAGTAAAGGATATAAGGTATGAGATAAATTTAGTTGGAACTCTCAAACAGCCTCAGAAAGTATGAAATAAAAGCATAATTGTACAGCTATAGAACTAATACTATGTCCCTGTCGGCAGAGACATTTCAAATTCAGGATAAAGAAATCATTTTCATGTTTGTCATTAAGCTACCTTTCAGTGGGCTCTATTTCTCCTTAGACACCACTAAATAGTGGAACTTTGAGAGTTTTACATATTTAGTGAAATAATATTTTATTTTTAGATTTTTTTATGTCTGAAAAGTTCTAGTGTCTAGTTTTCCAAATATATGCTCCCTTTCTATCTCTGGTAGTGTAACACAGGCACCAAACTTCAAGTAACGTATTTGTAAGCAAATTATAGACCAACAAACCCATTACGGCCAGGCCATAAGTCTTCCAAAGAGGCTTTTATGCAATTAGCTGTCACTGCAGTCTGGCCCAGAGGTCTCCCCTGCACCTGGTGATTTCCTTGTTCAGTCTTTTCACCAGCCCTGGCTCACTGCATCTCAGACTGTGCCTTTTGCAAAGTATCGTCCCTGGATGTTGGGCAACTTTACATCAGATTTCGGCAACTCTGGTGCCTTCCGTTCTTCTTGGACACCATCCTCTCAGTTTTCGTGAGTTATCCATGGCTCTGTGGCCCTTATTCAAATGCTGCCTTGGCCAGTGGGCACCAGTGTTTACTCTGACCTCAGATGCGCCCCAGTAGTATACGCATAACCAAGCCGGTGGCCTGCCAGCAATAAAGATATGTGTGGCTACCACTAACAAAGTCCTTACTTTGGCTTGGCTTTTCTCTGTCTGTCCTCCACAAAGTTGGGCAGCTTCTCTCATTTCTAACAGTATGCTGGCTATAATCACTCAAGTTTATTTTAATTTGATTCTATATTTTTGCACGGACACTCGTACATTTAGTCGACCTATCTTCTCCTTTGCTCGTTGTACACGGCATCACAGGACGGAAGGGAACACAGTATGACCTGTATTTCGCTATGCTTTATCAAGAAGACCAATCATGAGAGAAGTCTCTTAGAGGTACCCCACCCCTCCTTATGGGGGAAAATGAAATGCAAATGCTTAAAATATGAATACATAATTTCTAATTTATAGGTGTTGCTTTTTTCACATAAGGGAATAAAAACATATGCCTAATATATCAAAGTTACATGTTCAACCACTCGCAGAAAACTCTGTATGAAACACATGAATTCTTTCTGTTTACTAAATGTGGACTACTACAGGTCAGCAAGACATTCTTTATAGAGATATATCGATGTTATTGGAAAGCGCCTGATGCAAAATTCATACCCCAATGAAAACAGAACACCATCAATATCCAGCAAAAGACTGTTGTGAATATGAATAAATAAGAGAAAGGATATATTATTTTCAACAGGATCCGATGGCCACAAAAGGCCTCTCTCCTCTCTTCAGTAGGCACACATGCACACACACACACACACACACACACTTTTTCACACCCAGAAGCACACAAACATTTTGACAGGGATGTAGCATCTGTTTTCATGACAGTTTGGTAACCAAAATAGGAAGCATGTGGGAGGCACTGCAGCTCAGAGCAAAGAATAGAGAAACAGGCTTAAAGAAATCCATGTTAGGGTCCTACTTATGTTACTATCTGTGTGGCGTTAATTAAGAGGTGTCATTCTTTGGACTAAGATTTTATATGCAGAAGTAAGAGGCGAAATCAGATGAGTTCTTCTGAGTTGCCTCTATGATTCACGGTTACGTATGCTCAGGTAGCCAATTAACTATATATCCAGGCCATGTTTCAAGAGTTATGTTTTGGAAAGATAACTTTGCAGATGTTTACACTTAAAAGTTTCCTTTCTCAGAACTAGACTGGAACTTGTTTCCATGATTATGTATCTATCTACAGATATTCAGGTATATTCATTAACTCCTGAAGCACACAATCCAGTCACAGACAGGAAAAAAAGGAAGACCGTGTGCATGGCATTCGGAAGCTTTCACGTCCATTGTCAATACAGACTATAACCAAACCAGTTGCCGTGGAGTTGATTCCAAATCATGGTGACCCAACACGCCTAGAATTGGTGCATAGGGTTTCAATGACTGAACTCAGTTACTGATAGCTCACCAGGCTGTGCTTCTTAGAAATAACTGCTTGACTTGGAACCTCCGGTCTTGCAACGAGCAGCTGGGTACAGAGACCATTTGTACCACGAGAAACACACACTTGAAAAGATATTGCAAAATGCTAGCAAGTGGTACTTCAAATGACTGGTGGGTTTTAGATGAGGTCTGATTGAACCCTGGTTTGGAGACAATGAAACAGTACTTGCAAAGTGTCATGTGCAGAGAATTGAAGACGGCCATGATAGAATCTTGCAGAATAAGATGGGGATAGAAAATAAAAATAGAAAACGCAAAAGGAATAAATCAATCACAGATATAGCAAGCTATGAGGCTGACTGGGAACGCCTCACTTGCCGAGCAGTATCTCGGTTATTAACCTGTTCTTACTAAAGTTTAGGAAGACAGATTCTCTATGGTCCTTCTGTATAAAAATATCTTGATTGGATCCAATTAAGTTGGCTGACTGAAATGTATGCTGCTGCTGTTCGTTGCTCCAGAGTCTGCCTGTTCTGACCGATGTCAACCTCATCGGTCACAGAACACACAACACTCTGTCCTGAACCAGTCTCATGATTGCAGCCACTGTGCCAATCCATCTCCTCAAGGGTTGTTATCTCTTTCCTGGACCCTCGACTTTACCAAGCATGGTGCCTTGTTCCAGGGACTGTTCTCTCCTTATAGCTTGTCCAAAATACTTGAGATGAAGTCTAGCCATTCTTGCTTCTAACGGGCATTCTGGTTGCATTAGGTTTCCCCAAGACACATTTGTTTGTTCTCTGGCAGTCCATGGTACTTGCAGTATTCGTCACCAAGACCATAATTCAAATGCATCAATTCTTCTGTGATCTTCTTTATTCATTGTCTGACTTAAATATGCATAGGAGGCTTTTGAAAATACCGTGGCACAGGCCACAAAGTCCTTAAAGTGGCATCCTTGTCCTTCAATACTTTAAAGAGATCTTGTACAACAGATCTCCCAATGCATTTGATTTCTGTACTGATGCTTCCATGGCCATTGATTGAAATGGATGGCGATGCTTAAAAAAGCAAGCCCAACTCTCCTCTTTTCTAGATATCTCAGTTCCCAGTGTTTTTTCTACAAGCATTGCTCAGTGTTAAGTGTCTTTGGAAAATAATAACCAAGGAAAATAAATGGGAAAGTATATTGGCAAGTTAGCCTCATAATAAAAATAAGCAGATGTCTTATATGAGTTTATAGTGGTCTGACGGAGAGCACGCTACACGCAGCTGAGAGGGCCAACATTCACACAGCTGACACTCACCGATGATTCTCCACTAACCCACGGGAACCCTAAGGGAAGAGCTCTAACTATGGAGCTAGATCGTCCATCCAAATTCAGACTCTCTCTGATATACCTCGTCCTGGTTTTTATTTCAAAGCACCCTGAATTCCTTGGGTGGCATGATCTACGTGGTTCAAAGATGCATGTACACTTTCAGTTGGGCGAGCAAAGTGCTTTAGTTTTCTTTGTCTTTTTATAACGTTACTTTAAAACATGATTGGAACACTAGATCCTGTCTTTTTAAATGGAAAGAAAATACCCACCATCAATGTGCTCACTTAAAAATGAATTCCAATATACTCGAGACTAAGGTAATGTTATGAGAACATTTCTTCTTTGCTCATAACTTGTGACTCTCACACATGCCATGGAATAGCTCTGTGCACTCTCAGAATTCCTGACCTACCGTGGTGATCACTACTTGCATATCCTCTCGTCTCCAGTGGTTGTCAGGTGTCATTGATTCAAGTCTGACTCATAGTAGTCCTGGGGGACAGACTAGGCTGGGAATAGATGGCCAATTCTTTCTCCTCAAAAGCAGATATTGGATTTGAACCACTGAACTTTTTGTATGTGTGTATGTCAAACTTCATCTTTTCATTCACAAATACATGTTTCTATGAATCAATACCAAAGACAATCCTTTATAACTGAGTGGGTGCATTTAGGGCAAATTAGGATTTACAGCTTCTTTTAACAAAGCCAAATGCTAGAATGTAAAAAGTCTTTGGCTTGACAAGGGACAATGCTGTTAACACCAAAGTTGCTTGTCCCGGAAGTGGCGCCAGTTACATCTCTTGAACTGGGATAATCAACGAGCTTGTGTCCATGTTCACAGTGGCCCCACCGTCCTAGACTTCAGATTCTGCCTATGCTTCTGGTGACCTTTCAGGTTGAGCTGGGGCTTCCACCTCTGAAGCTTGAACCACTGAACTTTTGATTAGCATGCAAACACTTAGCGATAATGTCATCCAAAATCCCCCTCTTGAGCTGACTTACAAACTGGCTAACAGGCAGAGCATAGGTCCATCAACTATCACACCTGTTGTGTTTGTGTCTGACTCAGCAATACAGGTCATCTGAGCGGAAAGTCTAATCCTGTCTAGTGCTTTGATCCTCCTTTTATTCTGAATATCAACTTATAGTTGAGAAATAGTGAAACCGAACATCATCAATAATATCTCATGTGGCACTAGCATAAATTATCAGTGACACTCAGAACTATGTTTAACATTGAGTGACACCAACATACATAAGAAAAAAGATTTTAGAACAACGTGGGGAGGATTCTTCAGGGAACATTCAGTGTGAAAGCCAGTATCTTCCGATCTGGTATCCCAAAGGTCTAGGAAACTCTTCCCACAATGACTGCTATTAAAGAGTCACAAGTGTTGATGCTCTAAGAGGAAACGTCCCTGGAGGGAGGAGCTGCATCTCCTGGACTGCTGCCATTTAGCTGAGGGCACTTCCACTGGAAACAAACGTGGCAATAGCATTACACCTAAAAACGATTCCACGGCACAGACATTTTTTGTCTTTGTACATGAACTTAACCACTATTTCACCAGGGCTCCTCTTTGAAGTGCCAGCGAATCAAGCATGCCAATAACAAACTACTTCGGGTAAGGAGTACAGAGATCTTGCCCTCCCCTCCTTGGAGCTCAGGCTTGGGCGGAGGGAGTCAGGACTGAAGAATTTATGGCAGACTCCAGAACAGTCCTATATTTAATCATGTACATTTCAGCAGATTTCTGACTTGGTGGAAATGTTCCATTATCTTTGCATTCCCTTTCTAATCTTTACATTCTGTTTCTTCCCCACAGACTTTGTGAAGCTCTCTCATCTCTGTAATGTTTGTGTTAGTGTATTTATGCAGGACTGAAGGGTGTACCCCAAACTTATGACTGTGAGACTAGCACGGCCATGTTTTCCTTGTCCCCTCCCTCGGTCCCGTGAGGATGTTTAGGACTCTCTCCATGGCTCCGATGCAAACATGTCAGACGCAGATGTCTCTTGGAAGAGCCAATCTACTCAGAATACTCTCTTATTTGCTTCGCCTGTTGATCAGTGGCTACAAAGCTAATTGCTACTATCTGGTTAGTCAACAGAGAGATCCTGAGAAGGCCCCAAGACAGAAGGAAATGTACTGTTCTCTTAGCTTGTGAATAGTCAACAATTGCTTCCTATAATAATCCTGAAGCCTGAGTTAATGTGTAACTTCCGTACATGATGAGGTGTGAATGTACAGGGTGTGAATTGCAAAGTAAAAGTGCTTAATTTCTAGGTATGTTGATTTTAAGTGGGAATCCATTAAGGTACTGTATTACTATTAGACACCCTGCTGCTGTCATCGTCCACAAAAGTTTCTATTGCTCCTCTGTAACTTGGAGTTAGTGAGTTGACTCTGCTGCTGCAGGGAATGACGTTTATTAGGGGGTAGAAATGGTAAACTGTGTTTAATTCATCACCTAGCCTGGGATCGATTCATCTGTCTGAATTATTTCACTTCCTTGGTGTAGCTCTGAATTAAAAGTGTCCCTTCAAAGGCAAGGCTCTTGAACAAGGTACAACTACGCTTCTGACGTTCAGAGTGAGAAGAGAGAAAAGTAATCCTCTTTGCACAATAGCACCAATATCTCTTGCCCTGACTCATAGCCACCTAGTCTAGCCCCTCGTTTCTGATCTCTGACTTACGGGATGCTCTGCCCATCCACTTGCCGTCCAATCACATTTTAGATCGCCTTCCTGAAGACTGGGCTTTATGAGCACCTAATGCTTTCACTTGGAACTACCAAGAATAGAACATTTAGTACAAACGGTACCAGTAAACGTCACAAATGTGACTTTTAGTAGTTATCAAAGAGGAGCTCTGTTGGTGTGGTTCAGCGGTTCTCAACCTGTGGGTCGCGAACCCTTTGGGTGTTGAACGACCCTTTCACAGGGGTTGCCCAATTCATAACTTTAGCAAAATTACAGTTATGAAGTAGCAACAAAAATAATTTTATGGTTGAGGGTCACGACAACAGGAGGAACTGCATTAAAGAGCCACAGCATGAGGAAGGTGGAGAACCACTGGTGTAGTGGGTTACACATTGGTCAGCAGATCAAATCCACCAGCAGTTCCTCTGGAGACAGATGAGTCTTTGTTTCCATGAAGATTTATAGCCCTGAAAACCCCCACCAGCGTAGTTCTACTCGGTCCTAAAGGGTCACAATGAGTCAGAATCAACTAGATGACATTGAGAGCTACCAAAATGATTCAAATAAAAATATTTTTAAGTATTAAATTGAAGTCCCTTTTGCTTTTCTTTTTATGATTCAATTAAGCCTAAGATTGTATCCCAGATCATATTTTAAGTCAACTACTGGAAGATATGCATGCAATTATAATTATATATTGCTCACAAAACTATTAATTTATACATTAATATTCACAATCTAACCCAGTGACTTCAAGCCACTGACAGCCAGGTTTGCCTTTTGTATTTATAGAGAATTTTCCTGGAAAGGATCAGCACTTTCTGGGAAGCTAAATGACTTTTGTTCTCACCATGTTTCTGAGACCTAATTTTGAGATCTCAGAGAAGTCTTCTCTCTCTCTCTCTCTCTCTCTCTCTCTCTCTCTCTCTCTCTCTCTCTCTCTCACACACACACACACACACACACACACACACACACACACCAAAAACAGCTCCTTGAGATGACATTTCCATAAATGAAGTCCCAATGAGTATCTTTAGTAAAGATGATGCCTCTCTCTGTAGTTATCTCGCATAACGGGCAGCCACAGTACAAATCCTGTGCACTCATTCCATTTTCCGTTTCAATCAGGGCAATGGGAATAGTGTTACTAAACGTGTAATGCTTCATGCTGCTCTTGGTTTAGAAAGGTCTTTCTTTTCTTTCCTATTATAATCTAAGTGTTAAAGAGTAATGAGAAAACTGCAGGAAACGGATGCAAGAGAAAGCAATGATGTTCCCCATTTCTGTTTAAACTTTTTTTAATTTATATATTCTTTTTGTTTTAAATCATTTTACTGGGGGCTTGTACAATTCTTATCATAATACATTCACCCATCCATTGTGTCAAGCACATGTGTACATTTGTTGCCATCATAATTCTCAAAACATTTGCCTTCTACTTGAGCCCTTAATATCAGCACCTAATTTTCCCTCCTCCCTCACCGCCCCCTCCTCCCTCATAAACTCTTCATAATTCATAAATTATTATTATTTTGTCATATCTTACACTGTCCAACGTCTCCTCTTGCCCCTTTCTCTGGTGTCCATCCCCCAAAGAGGAGGGTATAAGTAGATTCTTGTAATCGGTTCCCCCTTTTCCACCCCACATTCCCTCCACCTGCCAGGCACTGCCACTCTCCCCACTGGTCCTGAAGGGATCATCTGTCCTGGATTCCCTGTGTTCCCAGTTGTTATCTGTACCAATGTACATCCTCTGGTCTACTCAGATTTGTAAGGTAGACTTGGGATCACAATGGGGGAGGGGGAAGAATTTAAGAACTGAAGGAAAGTTATGTGTTTCATCATTGCTACCCTGCACCATTGCTGGCTCATCTCCTCCCCACAACTCTTCAGTAAGGGGGTGTCCAGTTTCCTACCGATGGACTTTGAGTCTCCACTCTGTACTCACCCTCATTTAGAATGATATGACTTTTTTTTTCTTTTCTTTTTTTTATTTTTTTAATTTTAACAATTTATTGGGGCTCATACAATTCTTTTCACAGTTCATATATATACATACATCAATTGTATAAAGCACATCTGTACAGTCTTTGCCCTAATCATTTTTTTCTCTTTTCTTCTTTTACATTTTATTAGGGACTCATACAACTCTTACCACAATCCATACATATACATACATCAATTGTATAAAGCACATCCATACATTCCCTGCCCCAATCATTCTCAAGGCATTTGCTCTCCACTTAAGCCCCTTGCATCAGGTCCTCTTTTTTTCCCCCCTCCCTCCCCATTCCCCCCTCCCTCATATGCCCTTGGTAATTTATACATCGTTATTTTGTCATATCTTGCCCTATCCGGAGTCTCCCTTCCCCCCTTCTCTGCTGTCCCTCTCCCAGGGAAGAGGTCACATGTGGATCCTTGTAATCAGTTCCCCCTTTCCAACCCACTCACCCTCCACTCTCCCAGCATCGTCCCTCACACCCTTGGTCCTGAAGGTATCATCCACCCTGGATTCCCTGTACCTCCAACCCTCATATGCACCAGTGTACAGCCTCTGTCCTATCCAGCCCTGCAAGGTAGAATTCGGATCATGGTAGTTGGGGGGAGGAAGCATCCAGGATCCGGGGGAAAGCTGTGTTCTTCATCGATACTACCTCACACCCTAATTAACCCATCTCCTCTCCTAAACCCCTCTATGAGGGGATCTCCATTGGTCGACACTTGGGCCTTGGGTCTCCACTCTGCACTTCCCCCTTCATTTAATATGATATATATACATATATATACATACATATATACATATACACATACATACACACACTTATATCTTTTTTTTTTTGCATGATGCCTTATACCTGGTCCCTTGGGCACCTCGTGATCGCACTGGCCGGTGTGCTTCTTCCATGTGGGCTTATTTGCTTCTGAGCTAGATGGCCGCTTGTTCACCTTCAAGCCTTTAAGACCCCAGACACTATCTCTTTTGATAGCCGGGCACCATCAGCTTTCTTCACCACATTTGCTTATGCACCCATTTGTCTTCAGCGATCCTATCATGGAGGTGTGCAGTCAATGATATGATTTTTTGTTCTTTGATGCCTGGTAACTGATCCCTTTGGGACCACTCGCTCACTCAGGCTGGTGTGTTCTTCCATGTGGACTTTGTTGCTTCTGAGCTAGATGGCCGCTTGTTTATCTTCAAGCCTTTAAGACCCCAGTCACTATCTCTTTTGATAGCCGGGCACCATCAGCTTTCTTCACCACATTTACTTGTTCACACACTTTGGCTCCAGCCATTGTGTCGGGATGATATGACTTTTTGTTCTTTAATGCCTGATACCTGATCCCTTCTACACTTCGTGGTCACAGAGGCTGGTGTGCTTCTTCCATTTGGGCTTTGATACTTTTGAGGTATATGGCCACTAGTTTATCTGCAAGCATTTAAGACCCCAGATGCTATATCTTGATAGCCGGGCACCATCAGTTTTCTTCACCAAATTTGCTTATGCACACATTTGTCCTCAGTGATCGTGTCAGGAAGGTGTCCATCATGGAATGCCAATTTAATAGAACAACGTGTTCTTGCACTGAGTAAGTAAGTACTTGAGTGGAGGTCCAATGTCCATCTGCTGCCTTAATAATAAACCTATAGCTATATTCACGTAGATCTATTTCCCAACCATCCTGTATAAATATATTTACATATGTACATGCCCGTTTTTAGACCTCTATACACACCCTTTGTTGTCTAGTTCTTTTCTCTATTTCTTTTTACTTTCCTCTTGTCCCATTATCATGCTCAGCCTTCATTTGGGTTTCAGTAATTTCTCTGTTACATTGCCCTTGCTGAATCCCTACCAGGGCTCTCACACCCTCCTTGCCACTGATTTTGGATCACTTGTTGCTTCCTGTCCCTGGGTTGGTCAGATGTCCCCATTTCAACAGTACAGTTCATTGCTAAGTGTCATTCATCAATTCATCAGCTTCTCTCTGCCATTTTGAAAAATGCTGTCAGTCATCTTGGAAGAGAAATTTTCCTTCACAAATTATTCAATTTCTATAAAGGGAATGTCACCTCTCCTGACTGAGGCCTGCATAAAAAAGCAGATATAGATATCCAGGTGAAATATTGTAGATATGGCTCTCTTATTCGTTCAAAATCTACTCTATGTATAATGTGCCATAAAATATAATTTAATATTTTCAAATTACTCCCATCAGATAATCCTACATACTATAAAAGAGAACAAGTTAGATCCATTTCCAATTATGTACAAGACGTAACTCAGGATCAGCTGTGTTAGAGATAGAAGCCTTATTTTGTATTAAATGTAGTGATCTAAGAAGGAACAAGAAACCCGGGATCTGGAGATCTAGCCGACAGTCAGCCTTGTGCTCATCATCTGTCTCTCTCATCGGGAAGTAAGGTAGGGAGCTCAAATCACTTTTGCTGCATTACCCCACAGGTAACCCAACTGTAATCTAATTACTACATTAACCAAGCACAAGAACTGTATTTCCCATTTGGGGGCCTCTTCATTTGTAAATGAAGTCAAGTTACAAACCTAACCCAGAATATTTGGCTGTAGCCTCAGTGTACCCATTTCAGTGAAGTATTTCCAGTACATCATTAAAAATGGGAGACTGGCCTCGGAAACGTCCTTCCTCCTGTCTGTCATCTGGTGTCATTCATTTAGGTTTGCATGCATTTATGTATGTTAAAAATGTCTTACAAACACACAGGATACCAACCTTGACCTTTTAATACACTTGTTGTTGCATGTGCTGGGTTTTGTGATGTTCGTGGAGTAGGCATCCAATCAGCTTTGCTACCCAGGTCTCCAGCTGGATGAGAGACTCAAGGAACCCATGTCACCTTTGTTGACAGGAAAGTCAGCACTCTGGACAACTCCTCATTTGCTCTTTATTTCGTTTTTGGTGGCGGAGGAATTGGGAGGAGTGATACTGACATATATTTACTTATAATGACATTAAGCACACAGTTTGAGATGTTGGGTTTTTTAAGGAAGGTCTTTTTGTGTATGATAGTTTAACATATTCTATAATGTACAATGTGAGTATACAGAGATCAACTTGTTTAATTTGGGAGAATTGATCTGTGGAGAAGCAAGCTGCTTATATTCTCGTTATACCACTTTCCTTAAAGTCGATTGTAAAAGCAGGGATTACCAGACCAGAGGATGCACAGAGGTACAGATGGGAACTGGAAACACAGCGAATCCAGGACGGATGAACCCCTCAGGACCAGCAGTGAGAGTGGTGATACCGGGAGGGAAGTGGGGGTAGGAAGGGGGAACTGATCACAAGGATCTACATATAACCTCCTTTGGGGGATGGGCAACATAAAAGTGGGTGAAGGGAGACGCTGGGCAGTGTACGATAAGATAAAATGATAATTTATAAATTATTAAGGGTTCATAAGGGAGGGAGGGAAGGGAAGGGGAAAAAGGAAAATGAGGCGCTGATTCTAGGAACCCAAGCAGAAAGCGAATTTTGAGAATGACGAGGGCAACGAACGTATAAGTGTGCTTTACACAATTGATGTATGGATGGATTGTGATAAGAGTTGTCTGAGCCCCAATAAAATGATTTTTTTAAAAAGCAGGGTTTAAGATGTCCATATGTGTGGCCAGGCAGGCAACTATGCTATGGAGAGTTAGCCAACTGACAACAGGAAAAGAATATTGGGCTTGTAGCTTCCTGTCCCCTTGTCTTTGTAATTGAATCACAGCCCTTAAGCGCTCTAGGGAGGTTCTAGGTCTTTTGCTTTTCCGTGGCAGCACATAAGAACCAGCCAGCAGTGTGTTGGAGAGGCCAGCCTCGGCTCGGGAATAAAGAACTCCCTAGCGTCACCCGGTCTTTAGTTCAGGTGTATAAGCTGTAACCTGCTGTGAGAACCTTCACCATGATTGTCCTCAGTAGGTGAGTGCTGTGGATTGAACTGGGTCCGCCTAAATAGGACTAAGGGGTGCCGATACAAACCATGGTCTTTACAATCTTGGAGTATGTGTGTAAAAACCAGACAAAGAGCAAGTAAAGTTGAAGGAGAATGGACGCATTTGAATTGGGGAAGAATATTGAATTTGCTACAGAATTCTAGAAGAATGAATGGATTCATCTTGGAGGAAATGTAGCCAGGATGCACCTCAGAAGCAAAAGCAGTGAAATTTCACCTTATTTACTCTGGGCATGCGATTAAGAAGGACCAGTACCTGAAGAAGGACATCAGACTTGGTAAAGTTGGTCAATGAACACGAAGACTCTCTACGAGATGGATAGTCATGGTGGGCCAACAACAGGCCTGCTTGTGAGGATGGCACAGTAGTTCGCTCTTCATTCACATGGCTGCTATGAGCTAGAACGGGCCTGACAGCAGCTGAAAACCACAGCAAAACGTGTGTCGAGGAGCCTTGCGGTGCAGAGGTGAGTGGCTATGCACTTGGCTGCAAACCAACAAGCTGGAGGCTCCAATACAACAGGCCCCCCACGGCAGAAGGAGAGAGTAGTCAGCGTCCTCGGAAACTCTGCTTTGCCCTCCAGGGGCGGTGAGAATCAGGGAACCCACTTCATGGCAAGTGATTAGAATATGTCTTGGAATTCTAATTCCCATACTTGTCATTCTAATATCACTTGGTAATGGGACTTTCTTCATTATGTTAATGAGATCATAGGTGTAGGATGTATCTTAAACCCACTCACTTCTGAGATTAGATTAGATTATTAAATGAGAAAGAATAGATGTCAAGTGGAAATCTTCAGGGAAAACCAAGTGGAAAGCTAGAGAAACGGAGACAAGGATCTTGTCCCGGGGTGGACAGAGAGAGGGCGCTCCCCTGAATTTGGATTTCTATCCCACTAAACTGTGAGAGCGCAGTCTTGGTGGTGCCTGGGCTGGGTGCTCAGCTAATCAAGAGTCAGCACTTGTCATTCACCAGCAGCTCCACAAGAGAAAGATATTGGCTTCTGGGAAGAGTTGCAGCATTGGATGGTCCTGGATGGTCACTGAACGTCAGAATAGATTTGATGGCAACCTGTGAAAACTGTGAGGAAATACATTTGTTTGGTATTTTTTTTACTAGAATAGCACTGGAAAACTATAAGAATGCGTAATCATATCGATGACGGACATCCATATTCTGTATCTGAAAGAGCCTTCCCCTCAGGAGCAGCAGTCCACTGTCAGCTCGCGCCCTAGACCATGCTTACTGGTGTAGAAGGACCGTCCCGTCAGAAACCACAGGTTGGAAGACCCCTGCTGCCTGCAGTCCTAAGAGATACCGTATGACCCAGACTTCCCGGTAGAGGCATTCGAGTTCATAAGAGTCACACTCCGACCGTCTGTTTTTCACATGCAGCTCAAGTCCTACACACAATGTTGTGGGACATGGTTTCTGATGTTATCATTCTCAGGCTTCACCAGCTCAATTGATTTATAAAGTGCAAAGAATAAAGGAAATAATCATTCAAAACACGAAGATTTGAATTACACCAGAACCCACTCATAGTGAAGCCCATGAAACAGAACCCCATTGTGAGTTAGGGGACGGCATGTACCAAGAACCGCAGACCCTCCCAGGCTGCATCAGCTAGTAACTTTCAGCTATAGACACCTATAATTTTATCTGAGTCGTGTCTGCCATTGTCATCAGGTCAATGCTGAGTCACAGCGACTATTTTGTGATTTTCAACTATTGTATTCCAGATACATTCTTCTAAACAGACCCAACTTCTACAACTTCCATCTCTTATCCACAGACATGGGTTTGTACTTTCCTACCTCCAGGGATGTTTGCAAAGGCGCTGACCTTCCATTCCCTTTAGCTAGCATTAAGATTATATATGATCAGTAGTCAAACAAAGAGAATATTTTTCCTGTTTTAAAAAAAATTTGCCAGTAGGAATTGGCCAAGGAAGACCTCTAGGTCTACTCTGCTGTGTCCTGTCTTAACAATGTTCCTGTCTGCTAAGCCCAGAAATGAACATTTAAACTGTAACTGTTTGGGGCACACTGGTGATGTAGCAGGACATACACTGAGCTGTTAATCACAAGTCATGGGTTTGAATTCACCAGCTGCTCCAAGGGAGAAAGATGAGGCTGTGTACTTCCATAAAGATTTTAAAATTCTCAGAAATCCAAAAAGGGTATTTTACCCTCTCCTACAGGAGAGGAATCCACTCCACGGCACCGAGAGTTTAATATCATGAAGAAGAACAATTGAACAGCCTGTACAGAGGGTTTGAACAACAAAATAAAAGGGGTGGGGGATGCTGCCTGGTTTAAAAGCAAGGTGCTGTCTTTTAACCCTAATAGGAGCCTTGGTGGGATAGTGGCTACATGTTGGACTGTGATCTGCATGGTCTGATGTTTGAAACTACCCACTGCTCCTTGGGAGAAAGGCTGGGCTTTCTTCTCCTTTAAGCAACTATACTCCTGGAAACCCACCGAGGGGCTGCTATCAGTTGGAAGTGAGTTGAGCTCAAAGGATCAAACCATATTCATTCAACAGCTGTGTTGAGCATAGGAATCTGTACTATACGAAAAGACTGCAACATCAGGATTGGAGGATAAAGATCAAAGACTGTCTCCTTCAGTTTCGATTACAACCCAAGAAAACAAAATCCTCACACCTGGCCCCATAGACAACATCACGATCAACAAGGAAAGGACGGAAGTTGCCAAAGATTTCATTGTACTTGGATCCACAGGGAACGCTCATGGAAAATGGGAGATGCAGTCAGGAAATCAAAGGATATATTACATTGACAAAATTTGCTGCACAAGACGTCTTTAAAGAATTAAAGAGCAAAACTGTCACCACCCTGGGGACTAAGGTGGGCCTGATCCAACCCATGGTCCTGTCAGTGGACGACTATACATATGAACAGTGAACAATGAATACAGATGACTGTTGATGAATCGAGACCAAAATTGTGGTGCCTTCAGGCCTCTAACTTCATAAGGGATGCTTGCTTTCCATTTTTTAATGAGGGCTTTTCATCCTCCTCGCATAGAGACTCTATAGGGCAAAGTAGAATTGCTCCTGTGCGTTTGCAAGACTGTAACTCTTTAAGGAAGCAGAAAGCCTCCTTTTTCTCCAGAGGAGCAGCTGATGGTTTCCAACTTCTCACCTTGCCGTTAGCAGCCCAATGTGCAACCTACAATACCGCCATGGCTTGGAATCGACTCGATGGCAGCGCGTTTGGTTTTGGAGTATTTTGTTCTCCTTCAATGATGTGCAAAAAACTCCATGGGTGGAATCATAAAATTAAGGTGTGCAGCTACTAATTTGGTTGAGAATTTTTCATTCACCTACGATTAGACAACTGTGCTTTGAAATTTTCTCTTTAAAAGCATGATGAGCAATACAATCTATGGTGTCTATCTGGGAGGTTTCTAGAAGGTATTATAGATTTATTGCCAAGTAGACGCATGTTGAGCATTTTCAGGAGATCTTTAAATATTTTGTCTTTGATTTTTTGGTGTTTATTTCTGTCAAGTATCTTGTCCTTTTATTATAAATATTATTTATAATATTATTCATAGCTCATTAGAAAGGAATTGCCATTTTGACCAAATGCATAGGTTTGTATGCATATATATAACTTTTTAAAATTTGAAATATGCAGCTACTCATAATTATTTTTAAATGATCACAAATGCATAGAGAATCTTTGACATATTATTTCCACTCTCAGCCTTTCCCTGCTATATCACTCAGATTGTCTGGTCCCCTGGGGGAACAAACCCATTACCTTGAGGTTTTGCTGCATTCATTTCAAAATTGAGGGGGAAAATACTGTATCTGCCAGTTAATCACTGCAGATGCAAGCACCAGCTGCACTCTCTGTTTATGAGCATATTTTACTTCAGGTAAACATACTAATTCTGGCAGAAAATTCTGCCTGATGGATATGAATCCGACCCCTAGGTATTCCTTGTTTGTAAGCAACACTTGTAAATGCACAAGCATACTCGATTACAGGAAACACTTAAATCATTGTCCTCATTCATTCTGAGTTAATTAGTCTCAGTTTCCACTTCTTTAACTTGGGAATAATGCTATTTACAGCTTGATGAAAATTAAAATAATTTATATGAAGATTTTTTTCTTAAGTTACTAGAAATAGCTTTTTATCAATTCACAGAAGAATGAGTATACTATTTCCTTTATATTTTAATGATACCATTAGAGAAAAAATGTAATAAGCTAAATAACCACAAAGGGAGTTAAGCTTATAAAATATAGTCCACCACTTTATGTGTGTGTATTGTTCTACATGTTCTTCAATAAATACCTTAGTCTTAGTTCCTGCCACACAGCACCAATCACTATAACTGCTGGTTCTTGCTTCCATTCTTGTGCCTGCCCCAGTTATTTGGCTCAGTTCTAATTAACATAAAACATTCATCAAAATGTTTCCAAATGGTTAT
This sequence comes from Tenrec ecaudatus, assembly GCF_050624435.1. Classification (NCBI taxonomy): domain Eukaryota; kingdom Metazoa; phylum Chordata; class Mammalia; order Afrosoricida; family Tenrecidae; genus Tenrec; species Tenrec ecaudatus. The sequence continues at coordinate 108,091,043 of NC_134537.1, forward strand.
AGAAGAGTAACTCATTGTTCTTGGTGGGATTTAATGAGTAACTGCAGTTAATACCTCACTTCAACCTTGCTCAGAGGACCCACAGGGTCGTGCTAGCTGGCTGGAGGACCGCCTCAACTACTCAATAAATATTTTCTCTGGTTTGGCCAGTTAAGGAGAGATTTTCAGAATTATACCACAGAGAAACTATAGATATTAGGACAGTGAGCTGGAGGAAAAGGCATATTGAAGTTTCTTTTTTTGGTAATTAGAAAATGGTTGATAATAAACAAACCTAGTAAAATTATTTGGAGAAATATCCATTCAGAAATCTAAGATTCCATTTCATTGTGTCCAGTTATACAATTACAGGTAAAGTGCAAGGTGACATTCTTCACCGAGTATCGTGAGCCAGCTGAGAGTGCTTTCAGTTACTTACTCTTCCCTGGTACGCATTTTGAAGAACTTTCTTTAGTGTGTTTTCTCATTCATAATTATGGAAAGGAGTAAGAATAACACCATCAATATTATGCTGCACAGATCATTCAACTTGATATGGGAAGTGGGTCGAATTTACTTCTCCGTGACTTTGGAAGAACTTCATCATTATTCCATCTAGACCTCTCTGAGAGAGCCAGAAAGAATTTAACACCCTTAGAAAGAAACAAGAAGCTATAGGAGCACAGTGATTTCAGCATCGATCTGTTAACCACGAGGTCAGTGGTCCAAACACAGCAGCGAAAAGACGAGGCTGTTTGGTATAAGAAAGGTTTCCAGTCTCCAAACCCTTCAGGAACAGGTCTACTTTGTCCTCCATGAGCTGGGATTTGCTCAGTGACACTAAAAATAAACTAAAAAAAAAATGTCATCTAGCCAATTATGATTTCTAGCTACTCTATAGGACAGGATAGAACTGTCCAGATGGGCTGCTCTTTAAGGGAGCAGACGGGACTTCCGGGAAGATGGCGACAGAGTGACACATACCAGAGGGACTCTGCAGAATCCAGCCCAGGAGAGTTGCTCAGAGGGAAATTCAACACCACTGGATCGCAGGAGGCGCATCATAAAGATAAGTAGGCTCAGATCCACGGGGTTTTGAGGGGCTGGGGGCTTTTGGCTTACCTCAGTGGAAGCCGGCTGGGGCTCGACCCTGGCCTAGCCGCTGTGTCTGCCCAAGCCGGGACCATTTGGAGCCTGTAGCAGGGCTTGGCCTCGGTGCAGCCACAGTTTTCCCCTGCCTGCCTCAGGGCAGGGACAGGGCCCTTGAGGCTCCACCGGCAGGGATTGGTGTTCAGCAGCATTGTTGCTTCTGTTTGCGTCTCTGCTCTATATTTCCACGCAGCCTTGGAGGGCTGCGCAGGGGCTTTTTCGGGGCACAGCCACAGCTTGCCGCGCCGCGTGGTCTGAGCAGGGACTGAACCCAACTTCCCACAGCTCCATAGGCAGGGATCAAGCTTCAGCTACACTGCGGTGCCGGTTAACATCTCTGCTCTCTGTACCCCCACTTCTCTGGGGGCTGCTCAGCAGCTTTCTTGTGACTCTTCTTGGGGCTCACTGCGGATTGCCGCTGGGGCGTGGGGCAGGGAGTGGGCCCTTGCAGGTCCACAGGCAGGGAGTGGGACTCAGCTGCATAGTTGCTTTTCCTTCCCTCGCTTCCCTGGACCCCGGCACAGTCCGGTCTCACTGTTTAATTTTGCTCCCCCTCTTGTTCCTGAACTGCTCTCTCACACTCCATTGCAGACTTACGGGACACTCCCATTGCCCTAGGGCATTTGCGCCTGGGCCACACCCAGCTAGGCGAGCTCCACCCTGCATAGATAGCCCAAGGCTAGGGAAAGGCCTGCTTGCTCTCCAGGGGATACGCCTCTGACTCCTCACCAGGGAGTTCCTGCCTGTGTACCTGGGGACACAAGACAGCTCAGCCAACACTTATCAATATTCAAACCAATAGCAGGAACTTCAGCCCAGCCCCTGCAACACTGGGGCAGGCAGCTGACCTGCCATCTGGGGCACTCCCCTGATAGGGAAGCCACAGGAAGATAAAGTGGTAGGTTAATAACCTAGCAAAATCAGCTGTAGGCAATTCAAAGAAGCATTCCTATAAGTCTTCCAGAGAGAGACTAGAAAATGGCGCCTGGTCCCTCAAAAACAATTCAACGCAAACAGCCATCAGCACCAATGACCTCAACGAAAAACAGGAGAAACAAAAGACAAAGGCAGAAGATGTGCTGAACATAGCAACATACATAGAAGAAGCAGACATTGAGAAGCCATACAAAGAAACTCTCAGAATGCTGCTTGGAGTCATGCAGGATATGAAGGAAACACTACAGAAAAAGGATGAAACGATAGAGTAGATAAAAGCCATACACCAAAGGGAAATACAGGAGCTTAGGGAGGAAATAACGAAAAACAATAGCAAAATCATGTTCCTTGAGAATCGACTGGAGGAATCAGAGAACCGCATCAGTGTCTTGGAGGACAACCAAGCAGACTTTAATAAACGTGAACAAAAATCTAATAAGAGCATCAGAGAAGCCGAAGAAAACCTAAGAGCTATGTCTGATGCTATGAAGAGGAACAACATTAGAATTATTGGCCTACCGGAGGAAGACACAACAAAGAAGTCATCTGCAACAGTAGCGAGAGAATTCTTGGAGGAAAACTTCCCCAGCCTAATGAATGAAAACCAAGCAACCATCCAGGAGGCTGAAAGAACACCAGCACGACGGGACCCCAAGAAGAAATCACCAAGGCACATAATAGTTAAACTATCCAACTTTGAGGAAAAGGAGAAAATCATGAGAGCAGCTAGGGCAAAAAAATAAATCACATATAAAGGTCACCACATAAGGATATGTTCAGACCTATCAACAGAAACTATGAAAAAAAGGAGAGAGTGGAGTAACATATTCCAAAAGTTGAAGGAAAACAACGCAAATCCAAGAATACTCTACCCAGCCAAATTATCGATCAAGATCGATGGAGAAGTAAAAGTCTTCCCAGAAAAGGAAAAACTCAAAAAATACATTACAACAAACCCAGCGTTACAAAAGATCCTCGCCGACTCAGTATGGGCAGAAGAACAACACTCACCAAGCACAAATAAGAGACCAACACATAGAACAACTTCACCCAGACCACAACAAAGAGAAAACAGGCCCCAAGATAGCAATGGCTTAAGGATGGAAAGAAGTCAAGAATGAAACACCCACAAAACACATACTAATGATAAAAGAAAGTAGGAAAACTCCCAACACAAAAGGTATAAAATGGCATCACAGAGTCCGCACATTGAGATAATAACCCTGAATATCAATGGCCTGAACTCAAGCATTAAAAGACTGAGACTAGCAGAATGGTTTAGTGAGCAGACAGCCTTGTATTTCTCCCATACAGTACCTGGTGGTTTGAACCTGATGCCGGTGTGGTTAGCAGCCCAACATGTAACCACTATCGGAGCAGGGCTCTCTAGGTCTGGTTTTTGGTTGAATTTGGGGAGGGAGCAGTCTAATATATGCAAGATCTCTGTAGTCCTTACTACTTTCCTCAGTCAGAGTCCCCTAATTATACTTCATACAACTCTGCTTTTCCTAAAGAAATCCAAGCACTTAGATTTGCTTCAACTGAAAATGCTCTTACAGATATTTCCCTCACTAGCTGTAGTAACTGAATGAAGTTACCAATAAGTCTATGTGGTGTAATTGGCTTGGCTGTTAATCAAAAACCTAGTGGTCCAAATTCACGTGGGGACAATAACTTTACCTGTTTATGGACCCCTGGTGGTGCTGTGAGCTAGGTGTTCGATCCACAAACTCGGCAATTCAAACCCAGCAGTCACTGCAAGTGAGAAGCTTGAGGATGTCTACTAATGGAAATGGTAGTCTTGGAAACCCTATATAGGAGCATTGTGCGTTGAAATTAACTCGAGGCAGTGGAGTGGAGGGGTGAGTGTGCGTTCAAATCTACTTAAAATCTGTAGGTTGAATGGTGATGAGTAGATTCCTAATATCAGCAATTTCAAACTCAACACAAAATTACTTATTTCAGTCGATATATGAGGGGGTATATTAGTCTGGGTACTATAGAGAAACAAATCCACACAAAGTCACGTATAAAAAAGAGTTTTATGTAAAGGGTAAGGGTGCATCAAGAAAACATCCCAACCCAGTGCTGCCTAAGCCCACAAGCCCAACATTAACCCATATGTCCAACACCAATCCACAAAGTCCTCCTCCTTCTCACAAAACAGATGCAATGATGCTGACTGCAGGAGGAAAGCTGAGTCAGTGAATGTGTAAGCATCTCAGTGCTGGCAGGGGTCTCCACACGGCTGCTCCAGAACCCAGGTCTGCATCAGGGTAGGTCCATGTGGCTTCTCCTCCGGGATGTCTTGCAGGAAGTGAGCCTTGCCAGCTAAATCGGGGAACTGGCTAAGGTAGCTGCACCCTGGTCTGACCATCAGAAAGCAAGAGACCCAAGAACTAGAAAGGCGAGGCTCACTGAGCCATTTATCCCTCTGCCCTTCAATTAACCCCACATGATGTGTTTATCGGCCAAGTTGGCACAATAAACTAACTACCTCGGGGTACCACAAAAAATATTTTTTTTCAAAACTATGTATTTAATTTTTTAACAAAACAAACTTAGCATCTTCAAAGCAGTCTCCATTATACTTCATACATTTGCCAAATCTGCGATTCCATTCTTGGAAACATTTTCACACTCTCTGTTTGGATGGTTGATGGCAACTCCCTCATTGTTTTCTTCCCCTCTTCTATGTCTTCAATTCACTGCCCTTTCATGTCCTTCTGTATTCATGCAGCAACAATAAGAAATCACATGGAGTGAGGTCAGGTGAGTTAAGGGTACGGGACAAGAGAGGCATGCTGTTTCTGCCAAAAAATGGTGCACCGAGATGGCTGTGTGAGAACGTATATTGTCTTGGTGCAAATCCAGTCCCCTGTTTGCCACAAATCAAGCCACGCTGTTATGCACTCTTTTCAGAACCTCTAAATAGAAGTGTGATTAATGGTCTGACCTGATGGAATGCCCAAATGAACTATCTCCTTCACATCAAAAATGCAAATGAGCACCTTATTGATCTTTGATTTCATTTGATGAAATTTGAGGCGGGGGGAGCAAGGAGACAATGGCATCTTCCACCGACTTGATTGATATTTGCTTTCAGGGTCATAAGAATATCAAAGTTAAAGGAAACTGAGGAAAGAGCTGGGAGGCAAAGGGCATTTATAGAGGTCTAGATAAAGGCATGTATATATGCAAAATATAGTTATTTATGAGAATGGGGAAATAGATCTATGTGTATATATTTAAAGGTTTAGTATTAAGGTAACAGGTGGACATTGGACCTCCACTCAAGTACTCCCTCAATGCAAGAATACTTTCTTCTACTAATTGGCAATCTATGATACTCACCTTCCTGACACAACCCCTGAAGATAAAGCGGGTGTATAAGCAAATGTGGTGAAGAAAGCTGATGGTGCCCAAGTATCAAAAGATATCGCGTCTGGGGTCTTAAAGTCTTGAAGGTAAACAAGCTGCCATCTAGCTCAGAAGCAACAAAGCCCACATGGAAGAAGCACATCAGCCTGTGGGATCATGAGGTGTTGAAGGGATCAGGTATCAAGCATCATCAGAACAAAAATTCTTATCTTTGTGACTGAGGGGATAGTGTGGAGTGGAGACCCAAAGCCCATTTGTAGGTCACTGGACATCCCCTTACAGAAGGGTCTCAGGGAGGAGACGAGCCAGTCAGGGTGCAATGTAGCAATGCTGAAAAATACAACTTTCCTCTAGTTCCTAAATGCTTCTCCCCCATCATGATGCGAATTCTACCTTGCAAGTCTGGTTAGACCAGAGGATGTACACTGGTACAGATCCACGGGGGATGATCCCTTCAGGACCAGTGGTGTGAGTGGCGATACTGGGAGGGTAGAGGAAGGGTGGGTTGGAAAGGGGAAACTGATTACAAGGATCTACATGTGACCTCCTCCCTGGGGGACAGACAACAGAAAAGTGGGTGAAGGGAGATGTCAGACAGGGCAAGATATGACAAAATAATAATTTATAAATTATCAAGGGTTAATGAAGGAGGGGGGAGCGGGGAGGGAGGGGAAAATGAGGACCTGATGCCAAGGGCTTAAGTGGAGAGCAAATGTTTTGAGAATGATGAGGGCAATGAATGTACAGATGTGCTTGACACAACTGATATTTGTATGGACTGTGATAAGAGTTGTATGAGCCCTTAATAAAACAATTTAAAAAATCCTTACAACTAAAAAATAAAATGCTGTCTACATTTAAAAAAAAGACTATGAATAGCACCATGTATCCTCACCAGTAATGACTTTGAAAAAATGTCTGGGTCGCTTCAGAGCTGTTCTTTCAAAGCACAGCGTGTTCCTACTGGATGCTCTTTTCCTGGCCAGTCAGAACCGGAAGCACAAATTTTGCAGAGATCCTTCTCGTTCCCAAATCTTCTGTTAAAATTCCCTGAACTGAGCTCCAAGTTTTTCCATATAACTTCCCATCTATTCAATGGGCAGTTGTCGGTCTTTAGCATAAGTGCACAAATGTTGTCAATAATTTTGTCTCTTCTAGAATTTGACAGATATCCACAACGAGGTTTGTCATCAATTGACATTTCACCTTTTTTGAAATGAAAAAACAAACAACAGTTGAGTTTTTCCCATAGCGCTGTCCTTGTAAGCTGTGTTCAACATCACAGCAGTTTCTGCGGCACTTTTCCTGAGCAGTAAACAAAATTTCACAACCACACACAGTTGTTCCTTAAACTGGCCTTCACAAAAAACGAGGTTGGAGCAAAACTGCTTTGAAGAAAAAATTCACTGTGAGCTGAGAAACCTTCCCAGGCGACCACACTGGGTGCACTAACTCATAAAGTTGCTGGATGGTTACCTAGTGTGAAAAATGTGTAAAAACGTTTCCTTTTGTGTGAGTGTGTGTGTATGTGTGCACCCCTCACATTTTATATCTGCCTCATAATGATTTGCTTATATATTTACCAACTTCTTATAAAACGCTAAGAGCTGTACATGATCAATATAAAAAACTGCAGGAAATGCTACAAAACACAGAAAAACACAAAAATTAAAGTAACTTGTAATTTTGGACCTATAGTGTGCCCAGAAATGTAGAATAAAGTCCTTTGAAGACATGCAATCTAGATTCAGAAACACAGATTAGTGTGTGTATATGTACATATACACATATAGACACACAGACATATATACATATATATCAGTAGTTATTTATTGATGGTGATGGTGCAGTCTGTCCTTTGAAGAAATGTTAATACAATGCATACCATGTGGTGTTAAAGTCACTTGAAAGGGATATTTAATAACATGATGAGACTAATTTACTGTAAGATTAGAATTCTTCAATTTTATGTTAAGAGTTTTATTGATTTATAATTCACATGCCATACAATTCAATGATTAGACTATTCTACAAAGAATTCTACTATCATCTCCAAAATCCATTTTAGAATGTTTTTGTACTCATTGTTACTATCTCTCCATTGTCCCTTAACCTCCCCTGCCTTAAACCTGAGAATCTATCATTCTAGTTACTGTCTCTGTAGAGTTACCTATCCTAGAGTTTATGCTAAAATAACCACACTGAAAAATAACCCAAATAACAATTAAAAAATAAAATACTTAAAAATCTCAACCCAGAAGAAAGCAGAAAATAAAAACCACAACAAATTAAAAATAAGTCAAAAGGGAGAACAAAAGTTAAAATTTAACCCAAATACATCCTCATTAATTCACTTGCTTATGTTTTGTGTCTGAAGGCAAAGTTATTTACAAGCTTTGTTAATGGTCTGAGGGTTAATCTTCTTGGGTGCTGTGCAAATGGATTGTGAGTTTTTAGTTATCCACAGTCTTCTACAAACCAGGTGTTCAGAATTTATGTTCTTATACAATTCATTCCTCTGATTTTGTACTTTGTTATTTATGATCCTAGGATTGCCTAGTCTACGGTGTTTCTTCTCTGTGGGTTTTGCTGACACCTCACTTAGATTGTTTTATGCTTTTAAGACCCCAGATGCCATTCTTTCTGACAGCTGGACATCAGCGGTTAGTGAATTTCTATGCTTACAGTAGTTAACATTTTAAAAAAGACATATTTAGCTTCCTGCTTTAAGAAGAACCACAGTATAGTATGCTGAAAAAATGCTGAAACAGAATCAGAGTTCTGGCCTCAAGATTGCATTTTGTACTCTCTCATCTGATCAGCTGATTTTGCTCCTTTGGCTGAGTGATTGGATGGATTATTTTATTATATAGAACTTGCTGGAGTTTCTGGGTACTGACATAGTTATCATGCATGGCTACTAACCTAAAGTTCGGCGGTTCCAGTCCCCTCAAGTGTACCTCAGTGGAAAGGCCTGGTAACCTATTGAAAATCAGCTACTGAAACCCTCCTGGAGCACAGTTGTATTGAACCATGGAACCCAAGCTTCTACCCTTGTGATCAAGTTGGTAACCTGACTTCTCCACTCACTTCAGATTTGAAGCGTATCAGTGCTGTTTCTGGGAGCTGTGACAGCAATAAGAGGTAATATCTGTCCTCTGGAGAGATAACAAAACAAATAAAAATGACCCAAAAGCAGAGGTAGAACTATCTCTGCATTGTGTTGAGGACAATGGAGGTCCATACAGGAGACCCCGAGGACCCACCAAAGAAGAGAGTAGATCATATTTGGCATCTTCTGCTTCAAGCATCCTTATCATGTATACTACTTCTTAGTGGGTTTACATTTATGACTCTGCCATAAAAACTTGATTCTTACAATTGAGACTTTACTTTTATAAGTCAACTTTCTAGAGGATTACTATGTCTTACAACAGTTGTACACTGTGGTGGTCTATTTGTAAATATGATCTGATCTAAGTCATCCATCCTGATTCTGCATAAAATAGCACTTACCCTATATGGGCTTAATTAGATTATGAGATCAGGCCAAAAATATCATACGGAGTTTACTTAAAAGAAACTTGACAAATGAAATGGGTAGGTCATGAACAAGAAAAATCATTTTAATTTATAGTTGCCTCAAGACAAAACTCCAAATGTAAAATTTCAATCCTATGATCTGAATGCATTATTTACAGAATGCAAAATGAACTGTATTTTAAATTCCTGCATCAATCCGTGAATATGTGACATTTATGTTTTGTTTGCAGAATCACATCAGTGCAGTCTACTTAAACACGAATAAATGGTTAGATGTGTTTTCCCAGCAGGACAGCGACAGTCCTCTGCCTGAGATGTGTCTTCTGTAACATGACAGGAGTACTACAATGACACGCATAGTAGGTGCCTATTATGACACGTCACACAATTAACACCTTAGGAAAGACAGACAGATTACAAATTAAAGTAGTTTGGTTACAATATCATGAAAAAGGAGCCACCCAAAGCATGAAGGGGGTCTGCTTTGAAAGGATGGAGTCTGTTGCTGAGAAGCCTGCCAGGGTTTCCCCATTTTATTCCTGTTTGCTATTTTCTACATCGAAGCTCCGTAATCCTCAGTATATTTTGGCAGAGTCAAAGCTTCTTAGTTCCAACCTCTCCCTATCAACCTGAAGTAATGCAGAAAAAAATGACAAGACCAAATCGGAGGGCTGCATGAACTGCCTTCTGCCTTCAGTGTCTGTCTAGTGTTCCAATGACAAGGTATCAGGGAGGCGGAGCACTCCAGGGGTAGGAATGGAAACAAGATGCCGAAAGGGCCCATGCCCTCTTAATGTAATATCTGCAGAGAGAAAAAGCAGAACTTTCTTAGTATTTGTTAATTTCCCTCAGCAACCGGCTTCCTAAAAATAACTTCAGGCTATCTTCTCCTGGACCAAATTCTTTTCCTCAGACTTGATGTCAGAATTCCTATATTTAGGACATTAGCTAATGTAGGAAAATTTCATGAGTTCATTCAAAATTTCCCTTAAGATAGCAACAGATGTTAGTAATAGAAATGGAAAAGAACCCAACATTGTAGCAAAAGTCTTGCTACCGTAGGAGGCAGCCAGGCAATGCCCTTTGGGCACTGGATCCAATAGTGTCATCACTGTCACCGAGATGCTGGCTTGTTTTCAGAAACACAACAAATTTTTTAAAAATTTAAGATTTTCTTGCTTAAGATTAAGGAAATTTAAATCTCAACACATTTTCACAATTATGTTTGAAATGCAAATAAACTGCAACTTAGATGAAATGACTTCGTATTAGTAATCACGTTATTGGTCCTCTTGCTTAGAAATGCAATGCCTTTAAGTCTAGAGAAACTCAAGAACAAGCCAGCTACTATCAGGTTGACTTCAGCTCCCGACTCAGCCCAGTGTGTCAACAGAAGAACTGTTTAAAGTGTTTTCATGGTTTTTTTTCTTTTTAGAAGTAATTTGTCAGGCTTTTCTCTCAAGGTCTGTGTGGGTGGATTAGAACCAACTGGAAGAGTTAATCATTTAGGCTAGCCAGTAATCCAACCTAAATCCAGAAGAGAAGTGGACAAAATAGAAGTAAGGTAATTCTGATCATTGTTATTAAACTATTTTTAAAAGTTTTATTAGCATATACTTCACATATCATACAATGTAGTCATTCGATCATAAGAAACATCATGCAACCATCACCACCATCAATTTCAGGACATTTACTGCTCATAATCACTGTTGTTAGTTCCCCATCCCCCGCAAACCTCTTCTGCCATGCCCTTAGGCAATTATTAATCCAGGTACTGTCTCTAGACTTACCTATCCTGGGTTTCATATATGAAAATCATACAAAATACAAACAGAAAGTGAACAAAAGAAACCCAACAAGGACTCGCAAAGCACAGGCAAACCTCAATAGAAAAGAAATCACAAAATATCAAAACCGAAACATGTTTAAAATGGGCCAAAAGGGCGTTCACATATTACTTCTGCCATAATTGGCCTTACAAGGCTCTCTGTCTGAAACTATTTTTATCGATGTGTTTAATGCCAATCTCAAAAAAAAAATTTAAAGAACCTCAAGGAAGCGACTTTGTAATTGAATGTGGAAAGATAAACAATAGAGCATTTGTTTTCCTTAATGAGAGTCTAAGACTCACGGGTGCTAATGTTTCTGGAAGAATCAGGAGGGACATGAGTAACTGCTTTGGCATCACCCTCAATTACTGCTGGCAGACCATTTTAGAACTTCATTTTCCAAGAAGAAATGAAAGATACATCTATTAAAAAAAAGAATGACTGAGGTTCTCTCTTTTTTAATCACAAGGGTTTTTAGATAGTCGAGTGGTTCTCTGATGTTCTTTTGTACTCTGGCAAGTCTGTAATGAAAAGTGCTTACTCATGATGAAATTTGGAAGCATTCCTAAAGGCTGTAAAGATACCTCACTGGAGTTCACTTACTAGTGAAAACTGTGCTCTGTCCATTACTGGGGTGAGTTATGGACATGTGACATGACTTTGTCGTGAGACAGGAAGAGGTTACACCCAGAACTGCTTTCTTACCATTCTCTTCATTTTGACCTCAAATTAACTTTGTATAAAATAATCAAAACAACCTCAGAAGTCAGAAAGGCTAAATAAATTAAGTGAATTCCTAAATCTTGTATATCAGCCAGCTGAGCTGGAAACCCACGTTTCTCTTCACGCCAAAGCTCTGAGGTGACACGCTCTGTGAAGCCCCCTGGGACTGCTGGGGAGGACAATAACTCTCCTCAGGAGTCTTTTCACCTTGCAGATAATTTTCAGTAATGGTTGTGAGAAAAGAAAACTTCAGTGTGAATGAATCACTTTTCTCTCCACACTGTCATTATCTATTAGGGATATTAACCATCAGTGAAATGTACCAAAGGGCTAGTTAAAGGCATAAAAGGGAAAAAAGGATACTAATCTTAAAAGTGGATCCAAGTTCACCTCATGCAGAATGTTACCTTCACTGAGCCCTGGCGGCATAACGGCTTCTTGGTTGTGCTTCTAAGTGCAAGGTCTGTGGTTTGAAGCCACTGGCTGCTCCTGCTTTATTCCTGTAAAGATTTATCATCTTGAAAACCCAACAGAGCAGTTGCACTCTGTCCTGTAGGGCCACTATGATTCAGGACTGACAGATGACAGAGTTCTTTTGAGATGAGGAGATTGTCATGGCCAGATTAAGTCCTGGAGACCTTTAGAAATAGAGACTTCAACGGGAAAATCAAAATGATGGCAGCTAATTGTGATAATTTTCTACTAAGTAAACTTCAGTGCTAATCTTTGGACCAGACATAGTCTACCACTTTGAATCTTTAACATTGAATAATTGTGTCACCTAGAATTAGTTATCATACAATTACTAGTTATTAAAAATGCTTACAGATTGCTTTCTCCTAGACCAGACTGTAGAAATTCATGTCAAAAAGATCTCTGAGGACCTTACTGTCATTGAGGTGATTGAGACAAAATAAGTGAACAGACAGTTCCAAAAACATCGTAAGTGTTTTGAAGGAGGCGGAGACAGAAAGTCATGGGTGGGTTTATGTAAGGCTGAGAGGGGAAAATGAGAGGATGGTGGTTGACAAAGATGTAGAGAAGTGCATTGTGGGCAGAGAGAGCAGCAGGAGGGAAGGTCTTAAAGTGATACCGTCTTGGTGTTCACCAGTGAGACAAGGAGGGGGACCACAGGTGCTGGGGGCTGGTGTAGATGCGTTGGGAAGGAAGTGGTCTAAGATAGAAGAGAAATAGAAAGGCTTAGTTACAATGTTCAGTTCACAATTGGATTCTAAGGTATGAATGGAACCCACTGATGACCTTTGAGCAAGGAAGCTCCTGTTCTGAAGGGTATTAAAAAAGTATCACATGTAAAATATAACATTTTGAGTGAAATTAGGAAGAAATTAGCTAAGGATTGTTGCTCTTGAATAGGCAAGAAAAGATGGTAGCCTGAGCCTGGGCAATACAAATGGGAACGAAGGGAAGTGAATGGATCTGGGATAATTTTGAAGTAGAAAAATAGGGCCTGCTGATAGGGTGACTATGAAATGTATAAGAAATACAGGAATGAAAATTTGAGCTGAGCGTCTGGGTGGATAATGCCATCTTTTATGGAAACAAGTGAGCCAAACTGATTACTTTTTTAATCCCCCATGAGTCTAATTGACTGTACTTATAATAATTATGGCTATTGATTAGTCTGCGTGGTGCTGTCAGGTAAGTGTTGGACCGCTCACTGGAAGATGGGCGGTTCACACTCAGAAGTCACTCTGTGGAATGAGAGAAAGTTGAAGCTATCTGATCCCATGAACAATGATAGCCTAGGACAGAAGGTAATCATGATCAGAATTTACTCAATGGCATCAGGTTTGGCGTGGTTTGGGGTTTGCTGTGCTATTATTAACCACATTGTATCAGACACTTTAAGCCTATTATTTTAATTCATCAAATTAAAAGCCTTATAGTCCAAATTTATAAGGGTTATTTTACATATGAAAAAATTATCATTTAGAAAAATGTAAGTAACTTTTCTGATGGATCAATACAGACATTTTTAGAACCCAAATATGTTCTTATTTGAAAAATGGCGGAGCTTGAGATCACATCTCCCTATCTGGGGCCTTCAAGAAGCTGGTCAACACAGTGGCTACAATAGGCTTAAACACAATCAGGACTGGGCGATGCATCGTTCTCTTGGATGTAGGATCTCTGGGACTCAAAAGCAGCCAGATCAGTGTCTAGAATTATCAGTTTCTCCTGAGACTGCTGGTATTTGAATTATTGTTGGTTTAAGTACCAATTCCAGAGCAGGATACTCACAGACGTCACCACGGTACTAAAAGACGGACGGATAAATAGTGGCGGCATGTTCTTAACCCGTGTGCATTACCTCAATAAACAATGCCATTTCTACTATAGCTGGGTGTTTCTCAGAGATTCTAAAATACACACAAGTCCATTTTGATCCCCTAACTACTGACACTACTTGTGTAGATTTCTAGGGCTGTCCTTTAAACTATGTCTCCAACTAGAACTGCTCGGAGCGCTCTGTCACGGTTGAAATGGCTGCCCATTTATTCCTAATTCTACAGTTTTCCTAGAGAACGATGTGCAGGTCCACTATCCTGATGGAATTGAAGAGGTACCACCCAACTAGGACTCCTGTCCTCCTATCAAACTGCTGCAGGTCTATTGATGAAAGACCTGGCCACACGAAGAATGGCGGGGGGAGCTGCCTTCATCTCTGCCAACGGGGCACCTCAGGCCTCCACACACCAGGACTTTCATTATAGATCCATTTAATCTCAGAACCGTGCATACCTGCCCTTGTTTATACGAAAAGAGCATCCACTACATCGGCAGGCATTAGAGTGACCCTGCACTCTAGGGAAATTCCCCACTCTCACAGAAGCCTAAGAAGAGTTCACCAGCCATTGCGGGAAAGCTCTATTTAGCATATTCCTAGTCAAAATATTAGATTTTCCTGCACTCCACCACCACTCAGACTTCCCAAAAAAGACGTAAGTCTGAATCTTAAGAATCTTCGCCCCCTTTGCTGCAATACCGACTTCCCAACAATACATTGAATGGGACTTACCACCTGTCCATCCACAATAGGCATTATTCCTAACTTCGATTTCATCTCTTCCTTTCTAGAGTAGCCAAATGCCCACTGCCCTTTTTCATGCTATAGGGACTTATGTGTAAAGCCCAGGAGAGGCCACTTGAATTTCTGTAGCGCTTCCAGAGACAGGATCCCTGTGTAAATGTGCATGCAGCCTATGGGCAGACAGGTCCTGAAGAAGCCCTGCACCCTTTCTTCAAGGAGATGACCTCTGGCTATCCTCATATCATTAGATAAAATCCACCCACACCATTCTCATAACACCATCATCCTCTTAATTCAAGCTCTACCATTCCTCCAAAGGACACGTTGCTTCTTTCCAAATAGTATCTCATAGTAGGTCTGCCTCAGGACTCTATCTCTAGCACTTAAGAAGATACTCAGCGCACCATTTAGGTGTGGCTGGCAATAAGATTGGGTCCAGGAGCCCTGGTGGCACAATGGCTAAGTGTTCAGCTTCTACCTGAAAGCTTGACAGTGTGAACCTACTCAGTGACTCTACCAGAAAAAGATCTGGCCATCTGGCCTTAGAAAATTTATAGTCTAGAAAACCTAGTTAGGAGCTTGACTATCCCATACGGGGTCTCTGTGGATCAGGATCAAGTCAATGACACTTAACAAAAACAAGGATGGGGCCCAGTTTTTGCAGCTTAGGTGTGTCACTAAGGAACACGGCTAAATATCAATACCCAGTCCCATTACTTTGAAACGGGTTTCCATGACTGCTACCATGGCATGAATCCCAGGCCTAACTCAATTTGGGTAAATAAGACTACAAGTAAGAAGATCAAGGACAGAAGAAATGTTGGATTTATTACAGGAACTCTCTATTTTAATCTCAAGAGGGATCAGACGACACACAAATCAGAGCTCCTAACTCTCAGTCTCCCAGAAATAATGATCAACTTCCAATCCTCTCCTCTGTCAGTCTCTCTTTTTGTGTCCTCTCAATAGGCTTGATTGGAAGAGCCCCATGATCCTTCATGTTTGTCTCTAATGGCTCTGTCATCCCTGCCATTGTCCCCAGTGCTTGCCCCATGTCTGCCACAGACTACCTACCTTGATTTTACTTAGCAGGTTAGATTTGGCATCCAATCCAGATTTTCTTTGTCTTGTTACTTAGTGATCACTGGGGCATAGGGGTTAAATGTTAAAATCCTAACAGAAAGGGTTGGCTTTAAAGCCATCTGCTACTCTGCAGGAGAAAGATCTGGCAAGACTGTAAAGATTATAGTCTTAGACACTCAGTGGTGCTAATCTTCCCAAACTGTACCCTGCTCTGACGGGTGCTGGAAGTCAGAGCCACCCCTACATACACAACAGTGGCATGAGGGCCGTGGGGTTGCTAGTCTTCAGAGGCATTGGTAGTTCAGTCGTAGAATTGGGGACTTCAATATTGGAGGCTCATTTTTAATTTTGAGTGAATGTAACTCAGATGCAGCCACCACCCATTTGCATTTCCATTGTTGGGAAGGTGAACAGGTTTCCTCAGAGTTTCCAGCCTATTTACTTCTGAAAATCAGCCAATGAACATGCCAGGGATCACTACAGTCTCCTCCACTGCACTGCTAATCATGGGGATGGCCAGAACCATGGGATAGGAATGGGGCTGACATTAGTTGGGCACTGACAGGATGGCAGCTAATAGTTTTATCTCAATGTGCCCAAGAGTTCCAATGTAATTGAGGTAAAATATCATAAAGTTTTTAGAGTGAAACTGACCCTTAGCTCTGGGCTTACACACTGTGTCCTAGGTAAGAAGAAACAGTAGACACTGAGTCACCAAAGTCACAAAGTAAGTTATTAATGACTTAATTTATGGCTTCCAGGACAATGATTGTTACCCTAATGGTGCTACTTCCTGCTCAGATAAAAATGGTCAACAGGGAGAGCCAAGTGGAGGGAATCACTAATCTTTTATTTTGGGAACAAGAGACTCATCTTGAAGGTTAGGTTCTGTTCTGGAAAATATTGCCACATTGAAAAAGGCTCATAAAAGCCAATGTTTACCTAGAAATATGCCCAGGTGTTTTAATCTTTAAAATGTTCTGCAAAACGTGTCATGCTAAGCCTGATGAAATTAGAAAGTGATTGTTTTTCATTTCTTTTTAAAAAATCATTTCATTGGGGGCTTATACAACTCATCACAATTCATCCATCCATCCATTGTGTCAAGCACATTTGTATATTTGTTGCCATCATCATTCTCCAAACATTTGCTTTCTACTTGAGCCCTTGGTATCAGCTCTTCAAATTTCTCACTTCTTTACAGCTGATTAACCAGTCAATGAATTTCACTCAGGAGGCACAACACAAAACACAGATGACAGATTTAAAAGAACGTGCCGTTTCCCCAAGCGAAACACTGCCAGCAAATGGGTGTGGGCAGCAGAATCTCCCGCTTGTGGAAGGGGACTTACCAGTGTGAACAGCCTGGCAATCCCTTGTCCAGCTAAGGGCCCGGTCAGAGTAACAGTTTCCAAGGTCGCACCCTACCCCAGTACGTGTCCTAGGGAATCATCACCATACTGTCAGGAGTAGCCTGCCATCACTGTTAACATTTTACAGATTTATCTCTCTAAGTCAAGAGTGTCTACATCCTTTGTAGCTGTGAGAGCAGACAACAGAAGGACTAAAATAAAACTCGTCTGAAATTTTTACTCCTTTTCTTTGACAATAGCTTAATCATATTTCTGGTGCTTTGCAAGTTGTTTTTCTCAAGTTTTCAGTTTCCCCACTAATTCTGTGGTTATGAAATCTGTGTACATAGACGTTTTATACCACTGTTCTACATTAGCAATTCTTATACCCGATTTAAAAACTGTGAAGCTAAACACAGAAGAACATTTGAAATGATCTTATAAGATCTATTTCCTTCAGCGTGCTCAGACAGGTCCCAAAATGATTAGCTTTGACCAGATAGGTTGTAGCAAATAGTACGCCTTGATGATACTCTATAATCTTCTCATTTAATAAATGGTTTTTCTTACCAATCTGGGATCAAACATTTTCAAATCAGGAAAAGTGCGTGTCAGGGTTGTATCTTTTCACCATCCTCGTTCAACATGTATGCAGAGCAGATTACCTGAGAGGCTGGATGACGTGAAAACTAAAGCAGCATCAGCAGGGAGACTCCTCAACAACCTCTGCTACACAGATGACACATGAAGATCAATAACAACAGCCCTCAGGATGGATTACAACTCAATACAAAGAACACTAAGATCTTTACACTGGGCCAAATGACAATAGCACGATAAACAATGAACGAAGGATGCTGTTAAAGGTTTTACCTTGCTTGGACCCACAATCAATGCTCATGAAAGCAGCAGGCAAGAAAGTAAGTGACGTAGTAGTTGCATTGGGAAAATATGCTGTATATGACCTATTTAAAGTATTAAAGAGCAAAAGTTCCTACTGAGGACTAAGGTCCACCTTAATCCTCAGCCAAGGTATTTTCAGTTGCCTTACGTACATATAGAGGCTGGATCGTGAATAAAAAATATTGGACAAAGATTTATGCATTTAAATAGTGGTACCAGAAAAGAATATTGAGGTATGATGGAATGCAAAATGAAAACAAACAAATCTGTTTTGGAGGAAGTACAGCCGGAATGCTCCTTCTAGGCTTTATGCTGTTTGTCTTCGACATATACTTTGGATGCGTTATCAGGAGAGGTCATTCCAAGGAAAAGGACATCATGCTGATTAAAGAACAGGGTCAGAGAAAAAGAGGAAGGCTCTCCATCAGAGCGATTCACACTGGCTATACAAATGGGCCAAACGTAACAATTATTGTGAGGATAGTGCAGGATTGGGCAAGTCTCCTTCACCCTCACCTAGCAACTACAAGAGCAATCTGGTAATCACAGACATCGGCAATAATTTCTTTACAAATTGTATTGAGTCTAGAGTCTGGCTTTGTGCTGTGCCCTGGACACTGAACACCTCCTACCAGAAGGCTGAAGCATGGTAGAGCCAGCGTCAAGTGGACTTGACAGATGACACCTGAAATCTGAAGACCTGAAAAACGTTTTTGAATAAGCCTCATGCTGTTCAGTATAACGGTTTCTTACAAAAGGCCCGACAACTCTCATTGTTGACCTCACAAATCTTCTCACTGTATTGAAAGTGTTTAAGTATAATCTTTCTTAGCTAAATCTCTCATTCATTACAAGATATCCTTTGTCTGATCATAGTGCAAATGCATAATAATTGAACTATTACCAGGTGAACCACATGTCATGGTTTGTCAAGGCCGGTTTATTCAAAGGCTGTTATCCCAGGATAATTGTTCATTTCTCTCCCTTTCACTCTTACCTGTTTGGGGAATAAATGGTATTGTCTAGCCATCCATTACAAACAATATAGGATTCCACTATCAAGCACTGGTCACGCTAACAATTCGATCATTCAAACATTTTCCATTCACTGCACAGCATTTTAATTGAGGTCTCCTTCTGAATAGGTTAGTTGCTGCTTCTTTCTTGTGTTTCAGACTGCAGTGATATGTGAGGGACCCTACGCAGTCCAACTTTCCTTTAATCAAGTGAGGACAATCAGCATAAAGCTGGCCAACCTCTGGATCAGCTCAGACTGGGTTTACCTTTGGAATGACTATTATGACATTAATTAAGAACATTTACATTTTCATTGTTACACATAGACACACACAAAAAAACCCCAAAGCAAAAATCTAATAAGAGTTGTTAAACATATGACTAAAATATTTTTATACTTATCAAATAAAGAAAAGTTTGTCCTCAAAGCTTATCATCTCAATATAAAAAAAAATCAGGGCACCTTTATGCCATGAAGGCTGCCAACAGTGATAAGGGATTTTTCACTACAGTAACTATCAGTGACGCTGGGGGAATGACGAGCTATGTCTGTGGAAGTAAAATGACCCAACCACCATAAAGAAGAGACGCAGCTTTGTAGTGGTAATGGGAGGCCTGGTGGTGTGGTAGGTAGGTAGGTAGTCGACCGCTGTGCACTCAGCAATCTGAATCCAACAGCGCTTTGCCAGAGAACGACGCGACGTTCTATGCCTGTAATGGTTCATAGGCTCAGACGACCATAGGGACAGTTACCCTGTCCTAGAGAGTCAGAATCAACTCGATGGCAGTGCATTTGTTGTTATTTTTCAATTAGTTGAAAGAATCATAGAAAATGTCAAGTTGTGACAAAGGAAAAGGAACTAGAATTTATTGACACCTCCCAGAATTGTTATGAGACACCAAACCCATAAATTACCTCTCAAAAGAGCAATGAGAAACGCGTCTCCTCTCTATTCTCCAGACCACGATGATGATACCCAGAGAGATGCAAGCATATCCCAGTCCCAAAAGCCTCCCTAATAGAAATATGATAATGTGTTGAAGTTATCAGGGTGCTTAATGTTCTACTTCAGCGATTCTCAGCGTGTGGGTCACGACCCCTTGAGGGGTAAAATGATCCTTTCACTGGGGTCGTCTGATTCATAACAGTAGCAAAATTACGGTTACGAAGTAGCAATGACAATAATGTTATGGTTGGGGGGGTCACCGCAACATGAGGAACTGTATGAAAGGGTCATGGCATTAGGAAGGTTGAGCACCACTATTCTAGTTGGTTAGATAGGTAGATTCCATCTACCATGTGTTATCTTTGACAGACAGAACTTTTCTGAAGAAGGTGAAAGTATTTATATAGCTATGTATGCTTATGAAATTTGTTCAGGCGATCCCTCAGAATCTAATGTTGGCATAGAGCTCACAATCTCTTTAGTATGTCTCCCCTACTTGTTCAGAAAGGTAGTTTCTCCCTTTAACTAAAACCCTGCAGAATTTTTAAATGCATTGAGCCGCTACACTGAGGAAAGAGCACAAAGCAGAACTGAGTTTCTCTCTCATCTGAATGGCATCAAAATCCAAATACACTCCCTGCCATCGCAGCGGTCCTGACTTATGGGGACTTGGTAGGACAGGGTAGAACTACCCCCATGATGTTCCAAGATTGTAACTCTTTATGGGAGCAGACACCCCCATCTCTTCCCCACAGAGCGAGCGTGCCCACCTTGCAGTTTAGCAGCCCAATGCACAACCACTGTGCCACCAGGGCACAGTTTCATGCAAATCAGAATGTTACTAGAGAAAATTACTGAGCCCTCAGAGGCAGGCGACAAGGGTGCTTGACCATCATTCCAGAAAGGTGCACGATCACGATGGGAGGCCTTTCTGTTGTAAGCGTGGACACCATTTGATGCCAGCCTAGTCTAACCCCCACGCTAGAATGCTGAGTGTTTCTACGAGTCTGCTGGATGGCATGGTGCCATTCTCAGTGATGAGGAGCGAACGGAGTGAAGATGTCAGCTCATGTCTGAGGTCAGACATCGGTGACTGCCTCGCAAGGGTTTTGACCTCAGCTCTTATTAGCACTTAGTGAGCGTTTAATGAGAGTCGTGGTTGGGAAGATGAGCTGCTGTCCAGTTGGCCCTTAACTCCCAGTGATGCCACACACAACAGAGAACAACCTTGTGCAGTCCTGTGCCAACAACATCATAATTTGTGGATTGAACCATCAAGATTCATGGGATTTCAGTGAAAAATTGTTGGGTCTACACTTGCAGGTGTTTCTTCTTAGTCCATCTTAGCCTGGCAGCTCTGTTAAAGCCTGTTCATGATCACAGTGACAGAGGAGTCTAGTGGACGGTGGGCGGTAGTTATGCATGAGATGCATTTCCTGAATTGAACTTGGGAAATGAATATCAACGGAAAGAATTCCACCACTAAATCGAAAAGCATTCCAATGTCTGTTCATTCATAAAATAGCACTTACATACCGGTTTTTGGAGTGACTTGAAAGTTTACAAAATGAGAACTATTGTGGAAGATCATATTATACATTTCATATTATGCATATGATAGTTTTTGATAATTTATCCAGGAGCAATAAATTGTCTTTGCAAAGATGTACAGGTTATATTAAATTGCTCAGTAATCCAAGTTCTCATGCTATTTGCAATATAATTTTGTGTTACCACTTACATGTTTTATTAGAGAATCATACATCTAAATGAAATGTTTTAAAGCAGAAATCAGACACAAATTTACTTTTATTTGGCCAATCATTTCCTCATAAGTAGTAACCATGCAATAAATTTTATTTATCAGATGTCTATGACTGAAATAAAGTAAACCATATAGTTCATAATCATAGGACTTATAATCACCTATTTTCTTAACAACAAATCCAAAAGGTATTATTATAATTAACATCTTCGGTCATTTTCCCTAAGCTGGGTGGACGTTAGGTATTTGATTAGAAAGAGTCATGGTTCCACCTCTCAGAAGTCATGAATTATAACAAATAAATCCCATACTTCTTTGCAAAAGGAATTATAAAGAGGGGTGATGCCAAAGGAGCCATGGCAGTGAAGAATCAGACAGCAGAGCAGCGTGCCTGGATAGGTTACGGATGGCCCACCAAGGCGAGAGCACTGGGTGAAGCTCGCCCACTACGGGCGCCACCACAGAGCACAAAGTCATCCCTATGTGCACAAGGGGCTCAGAGGAAATGTTTGCTAACTGCGAGTCCTCCCTGGGAGTCTTGAAATAGAGTGTGAAAGCTTCTTACCAATCTGAAGCCGGAGGTCCCATATGATCCAGCAATCTAGATATTTACCCACATGGATTTGAGATTTATGTGTACACAAAAACTAGGAGTGCTTACAATAGCTTTATTCAGAACAGCTCAGGCAAGAAGCCTGCTGGTTTAACAGGGAATGGATAAAGTAAGTGAGGTAGATGCTTACAATGGAGCATGATTCAGCTAGAAAAAGAAATGCAATAGGAAGCTGCAGAAACAAAAGATAACAAAAACACAATTGAAAACGAATGGAGGAATCTTAAATGCCTGTTGCCAGTGAAAAATCCAAACCCAGACTCACTGCCTTCAAATCAAATCTACGCAGAACTGCCCTTGTGGGTTTCCAAGACTGGAACTCTACGGAAGTAAAATGACTCGTCTTTCTTGTAAGAGCCTCGTGAAAGAAGAAAGTTGTTTTGTTTGTTTGTTTGTTTTTAAACCCTCTATCCGTGTGATTTCAAATCTATGACATTCTGAAAGAGGCAACACTAAAGAGAAAGTAAAACGATCAGTGCTCAGGAGTCAGGAGAGGAGAAGGAAATGGGTGGAGCGCAACCATGAGATGATCTATTTTTCAAAACCAAATGAGTCTGTACTGTAAAACCCAAATGCACTCTAATATAAAGTTGACTACTCAAAACAGAAAACAAAAAATCAACTCACTACCATGGAGTCCCTACTGACTCACGGTGACTGCCGGTGGGTTTCCGAGACTGTACCTGTTTAAGGGAGCAGAAAGCCCAGTCTTTCTCCCATGGAGCCCCCCACTATGCTGATTGCGGCCCAGCATGAGACCACTGTAAGACCAGTGTCAGCTTTGGTTCCCCATCATAACAAAGGCAAGATGCTAATCACTGGAGAAACTACACGCGAGGAGGAGGAGAGAGTGTCTGTGGGGCTGTTAGGGGCCACAGACCAGTCCTGACCCGCAGCGAGCCGATGCACACCGGAAACCCTGTCCTGGTTTCACCATCCTCACAGATCTTCCTATGACTGGAAATGTGCACATTTTTTTCTGTAATCCTAGAACTACTCTAAAAAAATCTAATGAAATAAGAGGGAGAAGAAGAAGATGAGATTTCTACCTTTGTGAAGGACTCCTATACTCTTCAGAAAGTTCTCCTACTGATCCAGCCACTAGCCCTCGATAGAATACTCCTCTTAGGCAATGGGAGGCAATAAGGCCACAGGCAAATCTATCAATTCATATAAAGGTAGGTAAAAGTTTTTGTTTTAAAATCCTATTGCCATTGAATGGATTCCAATTTGTAGGGACCCTATCAGAGTAGAACTGCCTCATAGGATTTGTAAGACTCCTCAGCTCCCTGGGATCAGATTGCTGCACCTTGCTTTTACAATGTGCCTGCTGGATTGGAACTGCCAGCCTTTCGATTGACAGGCAAGCACTTAACAACTGCGCCACCAGAGCTCTTTAGACAAAACTAGCTCCTCGCCAATGTTAGGACTGATCAAATATTCCCTAATGTATTTTTCTAAACCCAGCAGACCTTACGTGTGCAGCAGCAAGACAAGGCCTAGGGAGACCTCCTTCTGATTCTTCTAAATGGCATCCCTGAAGTGCCATTCTTTGGACAATTGCATAGGCTGTGTCCTGGAGAGAGTTTGACATGGCATGCATGCCTCCTAGCAAGCACATTCTATGATAGAGGCGAGAGAGGGCTTGCGATGTCTCAGGAAGGGCCTTTCCCTTTGAAAAGGTCACTGCACAAAACACAATAAAGCTGTCTCTGAGGCCAGGTTCTTCTTCCAACCGACATGCTTCCCAACGTGCATGAACCGGGGGGTCCTTTGTTCTCCACCCCCGGCTCAGAATGTCCCATCTCTTGGATGTGGATGTGTCTTATGTAATGGAACTCTGTGTTCTCCTCTGTAACTTCCTCCTGTTTTTGTTTTGGCAAGGTTTTCCTTTCACAAAGCCTTCCTTATTGGCCTTTTAATATGACACAGCACAAAATGAGGCTCACATCTCTCACTAGTGACTGAGGGAGTTTCTAAACTCTCTTCTATGCAGCACAGCTCTTCCGAAAATTCACCTGGCCAACAACTATGTGCCTTACCTCCTTTTTCAGTTTATGTATTTTAACTAGCCTAGCTCGGAGCACTCATCAAAATCACATGCCCTCAAAAATGACATCCTCAGTGGGGATAGGAAAACAAAACAAAACCATGTTCCAGCAAGAACCTGAGTCTGACGTAATTAACTATCATCTAGAATGTTTTCAAACACTATTGTTGATGGGACATATCACGTACAACACTGCTCATGACCTAATTATACATAAAGTAGTTTAAGTATCAATATCTATTTTGACAGATCACAAGAAGAGAACAAGCCTAGAGTTTTCTGTGGTTGTTACAATGTTGGGGGGATGGGTACATGTCAAGGAAGTAAGCACAGCTCAGAAGCAAATGGAATCATAAAATGATAGATATTTGTAGCGGATAGTCATTGTTTGGAGGCTCCATAGTTATGAGTTTGCCTATCACTAAAACTCCTTGGTAAGCCCAAAGTCAATAGTTTCAGTATTTTCAGTCATTCCCAGGCATGCACAGAACAGCAAGGAATTGGAATCACCTGAGGAGTGTGCTCAGATGAGATTAGAAAAGGCGACCCTCTACCTTGTTGTTTCAGCTCTCGTGGCTGGAATACACGTCCCTTTTGCAGTTGGCTTAGGACCACGTTTTTTATTTTCATGCTACTTATAGGTGATTTTGCTTTTTAAAATGACTCCCAAGAACAAAGACCCAATGTCTAGGGTTTCTAAGCTCACAATAGGGGTGATGCATCTTTTAGAAAAAGAAAAAAAATGTGTTTAATTGGCTTCACTCGGGCATGAAAAACAGTGTCATTGGGCATGAATTCCATGTTAATGAATCAACAATATATATATTAAATAAGGTATCTTTAAGTGTAAACACACACAAGACAAGATCTCTGTATTATTTGTTTGATGAAAGGTTGTAGGTTGTGACCAGAGGCTTACAGGAACTTAAACTGGTATTTCCTCTAGGAACAAGGATTCAGTATTAACCAGTTCAGTGTTCCTAGTGTCTTTCTAGAACCAGGCTGAAGAATGAGACTGCACAGACTATATTTAGAAATGATTCAAAAGGAATAGTAGCAGTTCATTATCGTAGGGATAGCACAGTAGCAGAACCTCAAACCAACCCCAAATACACACTGAGTGAATTACATATAAATCACCGTGTTCCTACATAGGGTTTCTGGCGGGGTTGAATCACGTGGTTAGCAGCCCAGTGTGCACCCAACAGCACTGCAGTCTATTGTTACCCCAAGAGCAGCACACGGGCTCCTCATAGTATCAGAGCTAAGTACAATAACAAGAATTGTGATAGGCCCGGTTGGTTGTCTGGTTGTCTAAAGAAACAAAACCAGTGACACTCCTCTATGCATAAGAAAGAGCACTATATCAGGAAACATTTACATATGAAGAAGGCATCCCAGTCCAGACCTACTAAAGTCCAAAAATTCAATGCTAGTCCATCAGTTCCTCTTTTCAGATTTATACTGCCACATGCCAGTAAAGTAGAAAGATGAACTGAACCAGGAAGCAGCTGTCCAGGTTGGATGACCCACATGAGGCCACCTCTCCAGTCAGGCACAGTTCCAGCAGTCAGAGAGGAAGAGAGGCAGGGAGAGAAGCAGTTCCCAGAGTCCCTCAGTCTTACCCAAAACGGATGCACCCCTAAGGAGGTGTCATCAGGCTTCCATTTTATTGACAAGTTTGGCTCAATTCTTAGCAAGAGTGTCTAGTGGACACAATATCATCCAAAACCACAACAATTGAACACAGTCCTGGTACTTATAAACAAGTACTATATATATTACGAAAGAAAGAAAAAAAATCAAGCAATAGATTGAGAATGTATTGATAGATTTATATATTATTTTTAATTTTTTAGGATGATAATTATTATGATTCTAGAAGGTGGTACATATTGGCCTCCACTTCTTTTAGTGATATACTAAATATGTAGTAAACTCATTAATATTTATATATTATACAAATATTAATCACACAAAGTTATTTTATTTGTAAACTATAACTACAGTATGCTATAAGTAAAACAGCAATTAGTGCAAAATAGCAACAAGGGCTTAGAACGTTGGGCATTGTGAGGGTGGTGTGTGGGCAGAAGAGAGTGGGAGAGAATAAGCGAAAGTCACATTCCAAAACATCCTATACGATGATGGCATAATAGGTAGGTGGAAGTCTACAAAAAAACTGCAGAGGATGTACAAGAACAGAAATAAAATTCATAACTATAAACAAGCCCTGTATAACTACTGTAAATGAGGCAGCTGTGAATACACTAGTCTATGCTGCAGCAGTTTATTTTTTCCATACGGGTCCCAGAGAACAAATAGCTGGATAGGATAATTCTAAGTTTACAAAAAAAGGGGGCAAAAATTAAAATCTAAGACAAAATCAAAATGATGCACAGAACTCCAAAATGACTGAAGAAATTTCAAGAGAGAGAGAAAAGATACTTGGACTAAGTAAGCTAACTGCTTTCACCTGAGAACAAAATATATCTCATTCCCTTGTGAAAGAGAAACTTTGGATGTTAGATCCTACCCTTTACCCTTCTCCTCCTTTGTTTACAGATGAGACTGGTAGAATAATAACCCCAATAAAATCAAAGGAAATTCACAACCAACAGCCATTGAAAGAAAGAAGAAGAAGCATAAATTATTCAATATTAGCGATCCAGAAGCTTTATGGATAAAAATCAAGATAGGCCAAGTGGGAAACAGGGATTCTTTAAGAAACAGAAAGGAAACGAATTTGTGATTCAGTTAGAATACATTAAGATGCTAGAACAATAAAAAGTAACAACAGGCTTCTCTTAAAGAGAATAAGACACAAAAAAGAAATACAACTAAAAAACTGAGAACATGATGATTAAAGTAAACCAAAAATGTAGAACTTTAAAAAAATCCCTGGCAAGGATATTCTCAAACATTGAAAGAAAAATGAGACAGAAACTATGAAAGAGGATCAATCTGAGAGATTTCACATTTTAGGATTTGGAGTCACAGGAAAAGAAGAGAGCCAATAGAGAATAAATTTAAAAAAAAAAAAACTAGAAACAAATTTCCATTAGCTGAAGAAAGTTATAAATCTATAGACCAAGATTTCTCCCCAAGTGCACAGAATAATGAGTGCAAAAATATTCTCAAATGTGTCACTGAAAAGATTTAAACATCTAAAATATTAGATGTGTTGTACAGTTTTCCTGGAAAAATCGGAAAAAGACACAGCCTGAAATGCCCTAAAACCTGAAACCAGACCTTATCAATGGTGGAGCCTCCAGCGTTCAAAAGAAACACTCTTCTCAGCCTCGACTTGTACATGTAACCTCCACTTCACACAAATAAAAACATTTTCAAGAACCATAATATTTATTCTAACTTCCTTTGGTAGGAAGTCACTTGAGAGTTCATTATAATAAAATTAGATGGTAAATTAAGACACTAGAAAATGAAACCAAGAAGAATCAAATTGGATCCAGGGTGACAGCAGAGTAGAAGCTAGGGCTGGGAGCTCTTGGTTCCATTTGGAGTACGAGGCTGGAGGTAGATTTCTGGAGCCAGGGAGGGTGTATCAAAGAGATTAGAGGGGAGGATAGGAAGTAGAAATTATATGCAGCTATGGTATGGAGAAAGAATTCCCCAAATTATCATTAAATTTTAAGCAGAGTAAATGTTAAAAAAAATCCTAACTTGAAACCAGATGCTTTGAATATTTTCTTTTCAGTGAACTGAAGGTCATGACTTCAGACCTTAGAATAATAATCATCATCATTAAAATTTTATTCCTAACATACTTCTTGACCTCACCTTAAAAGGTATTTATGTCACCATAATTAAGTTAGTACTATTTATTGGCTGACTTTTAACATTAACCTTTAGTTGTATTTTAACTATAGAATTAACTCATTTATGTATGCACAACAAAACATTATTGATAGAAAGTAGGACCCAAAACAAGAGAAAAAATTCAAGTAAAATGTGAGGGAAAAAATACTTTCATTTATCTTGTAGGGATAAAAATAACAATGTTGCAAGTTGTCAGGAAAAAAAACCAATTTGAATTACTGTACTTAAAACGTATAATGATATTATAATTATGTTAATAGAAGCAGGGGAACGATATGAGCAAAGTACATATTTTATGAATTGAATTGCAGAGTGCGAATATTTTCTAAATCTAAGAAACAAAGAAAAAATGTTATGCAGTTTGTTACCAGACTGTCTAAAATGAAACATTACGTCCCATAACAGGAATGGAAAAGGAAGACGAAGGAAAGCAAAGGAAAGAAGGAAGGGCAGGGGGAGGGGAGGACGCAGAACATGCAACTAGACAGCAAGCAAGGATTTGGGGGAAGTAGACCAGAATACAGTCGCTTCTCATCTACAGCATTTCAGCATTAGTTACGAACTATTTTCATGGGCATGCAATACTTCAACAATTCTCACTCTTCTGTCAACTTGTACTGTGGTGGCTTTTCCACCTAAACACAGACATGTGAGTAAGGCCTTGCAATCTCCTTCTGAAATAAACTGGCCCGTGAAAACCTCAGGCTAGCAGGAGAACATTGTCTTTCACAGTGGTGAAACCTGAGTCCTTCTGATTAGAAGACACTCAAAATACAACTGGGAAATAAATTCCCACTCCAAGTGTAGTCGAGTTCAATGCTGTGGATGGAGCAAACCCTACATATGCTGGTGTGGCATCATTCAAAATGAGGGCAGGGAGAACAGCTGTAGATATCCAGTAAAAATCAGAACATGGAATTTATGAAATATGTACCAAAGAAAATTGGAAGTCAATCAAAGTAAAATGGAAGATCTATATCCTAAGTACTAGTGAGTTGCAACATACGGGTATTGTACATGTTAAGTGGGAAAACTCATATGGATGATACTAAGAATGACAAAGAGAAGAGAAATGGTGTAACATTCATCATCAAGGCTATTGAAGAGCTAAAGTGAAATACAATACAGTGGAAGCATAATCGCGATAGACTGCTGAAGATACAGTGGAAGGATAATCGCGATAGACTGCTGAAGATAGAGTGGAAGGATAATCGCGATAGACTGCTGAAGATAGAGTGGAAGGATAATCGCGATAGGTCTAAAAGGCAGGCCAGTTATTTACACATAACCCACTATTACCAAAGATGAAGCAATTAAAAATATTTAACAACTTTTAAAATCTGAAATCAATCAAAATGTGAGGAAGTTGTATTTATAATTATTGGTGTTTAGAATGAGAAAGTTAGAGACAAAGAAGGATTAGTAGTTGGAAAATAAGGGTCTTGCTGATAGAAATGACACAGAAGATCACATGATATAAATTACAAGATCAACAATTTATTCATTAGAAATACTTTTTTTTGCAACAGCATAAGCAGCGGCCCTCGGTGGAGGGAATACACAGGAGTCATATCAATCACACCCGTGGAAGAAAAAACAATGTAGAAGCTGAGCCCCATCAGCCGGAGAAAAGACAGCGGTTGACTGTGACACAGGTCATCCGCTGTCGGTATGCAAATTTAAGTTGAGAATGAAGAATATTATAACAAGCCCATCTGCACGAAAGTGCAACCTTGACCATGTTCCACTTCAATGTAGCGACTAGCTCAAGAATAAATTTGACAGATTGACCCTACTGAACAAAGAGCAGATGACGTATACTACACTTGATCTTAGCCCAAAGGGCCGAGAAGCGATAAGAGCAGATGAGTTATGAGATGGCAGTAAGGACAGCGTCCATGAAGAAGGCAAAGCTCAATGATAGGTGATTAAAAACACAGTGGGGGGGATGAAAAGACCAGTCAATATCAGAAGAAACCCAGAAACTTGCTCATGAACATAGAATAGACCGTTAATAACTTCTATGCAAGTTTAAATGGAAACTTTTGAAAATGAAGACAATAGAGCCAAAGCATGATCTTAAATATATCCCACCTGAATTTAGAAACCATCACAAAAATAGACCCAAGCACTAATGCTCAAATTAAACATAGAACACTAGTGACCAAGCACCAGACAAGTCATTCATAAAGAAATCTAAATGATATTTTAAAAAATCAGAACAAAATGGTATCCTAAAAGACTCTGAAACGTGCAATTTTGTGCACACAGAATCACTAAAGCTAAAGGAAGAAATGATGGACTCTAAGGGCTAAAAGAAGATTTCATAGCACAGCTCAAGAGTACAAGATAAAGTACTATAATAAAACGTTCAAAGACCTGGAATTAGAATGCCAAAAATGGAAATGGTCCACATTTCTCAAATTGAAAGAACTGAAGCTAAAAATTAAGCCTCTTGCCCTGTCTGACAAGAGGCTTAATTTTTAACTTCAGACAGGACAAGATATGACAAAATAATAATTTATAAATTATTAAGGGCTCATGAGTGAGAGGGGAGCGGGGAGAGAGGGGGAAAATGAGGAGCTGATGCAAAGGGCTTAAGTGGAGAGCAAATGTTTTGAGAATGATGAGGGCAATGAATGTATGGATGTGCTTTATACAATTGATGCATGTACGGATTGTGATAAGAGTTGTATGAATCCCTAATTAAATGATTTTTTAAAAAGTAAAAATTAAGCCTCAAGTTGCAATACTGAACAATCCTATGGACAAAACATTGAATGACAGAGAAAGCATCAAATGAAGATGTCAGAAAAACACATAGTCACGGTACCAAAGAGAATTGTTGAATGTTCAACCAGTTCAAACTAAAACCAACCTCCCTGCTCTCTGGGTGATTTCAACACAAACTAACCCTAGGGGAGAGAAGGCAGCTCCACAGGGAGCTGACTTCATTTTGTCCTGCAGAGCAGCTGGCGAGTGGGTTCAAATCAAACACCTTTGGATTCCCACAGGCCAACTATTCGCTCACTGTGTCTCCAGGGCTTCTTTCGCCTCTGACAGAAAGAGTACCTAGAGTCACAGACTAAAAAGAATTGGTTGTCCTTCAAACATCTCCGGAGGTAACACGTAAACAGGGTCTGATGTACTGAAGGAAGGAGTTCAAGCTGCACTGAAGGCAATGGGAAAAAAGAAGGTTCCAGGAATCGATAGACTACTAATCGAGATGTTTCAACAAACAAGTACAAGACTGAAAGTGTTCGCTCATCAATGTCAAGAAATATGGAAGACAGCCATCAGGTCAACTGGCTGGAAGAGATCCATATTCCTGCCCAACTCCAGAAAAAGGAGAATTGAACATAATGTAGACATTATTAAAGTATGCTTCCTTGCTCACTGCCATAGAGTTGATTCCAACTCACAGAGCCTCTACAGGTAGGGTAGCAATGCCTCTATGGGTGGGTGGATTCAAACTGCTAACCTCATGATTAGCTCCCAATGCATAACCCACTATGCCAGGATGCCTCAAAATAATTCAAAAACAGTTGTAGCTCTATGTCGATAGAGTGCCAGAAGTTCAAGTCCGCTTCAGAAGAGGATGTGAAAGAAGAGCTATCAGGGCTGATGTAAAATGGATAGAGAACACTGGAAGAAAATACCAGAGAAATGTCTGTTTGTGTTTTATTGACTATACAAACGCATTGGATTATATGGTCATGACAAACTATGGATGATGTCATAAAAAATAGGAAGTACCAAATCCTTTAATTGCGCTCATACAAACCTTGTATATTGACCATTTATTTTCAACTGCTTCACATGCATGTGGAAGTTGAACCATGAATAAGAAGGGCCACAAAAGACTTGATGCATTTAAATTATGGTTGACAGATAATGTGGATGTTTGAGCCCATTACTGCAGCCACTGTGTCAATCCATCTAGTCCCCAGTCTTATTCTGAGTGTCTCCTTTGTTGTCTGTTCTGAGCTGAGAGCTCCACTGAAACCTCGTCACCATGGGGGACATTGCTGGCATGTGACATACCAGTGGAATAGCTTCCAATCTCACAGCAAGATGAACACCTCCACAGTCTGACAAACTGACAGATGAGTGGTCGGCCTTTTTACAGATCATTTTGTATACTGGCATTCATGTTGAATTCTCCCTCACTGCCATTGAGTTAATTCTGACTCAGAGTCACCCTAGTGGGCAGGGTAAAAACTGGCCCCTGAAAGCTCAGAGACTGTAATTCTTTACGGAAGTAGAATGCCTCCTCTTTCTCCCTCGGAGTACGTGGAGATTCAGAACTGCGGACCTGGGTCCACTACGGCCAGTCCAGAGTGTTCTTCCTTTTCTGTCAAATCTCGGCACGAGGATTAAATAGTTAGGACTCAAACAATCCCTTCCTCCTTCCTTTTCTACTGCGGAAACATACCAGCGCTCTCAAGGATGAAAAGCATTTGTTTAAAAGGAGGATAAGGAACTCAGAAAAGCCACGTGATGACCTGTTATTGCATTTGGTTCACTTCACTAATTCACTAGCCCCGCTATCTTCACAGACTTTTGTGTTTGAGCCCCATAAGTACTTTGTTTACATGTATTCAGAAAAAAAATGAAAGATTCAAAAAGACTGAGCTGATACTTAACCCAGTGACCTAGGGGGACAAGGCATGGCTATCAAAGCCGTCTCTTGAAGTTAAAATCCTAAGGAACATGCATAGCGGAGCAGAGAGATAAAAAGATCAAACCATGAAAGGGTTTCTCAGTCTTCTTGATGTATTTTGTTTTGACACCCAGCTGCCTATATTAATGAGGTGGCAATTAAAACGGAAGCTGCGTCAGAAGCAGAAGGACGTTAGGATGGTTGGTTACCTTTCCAAGCCGGCTGCAAACCTTTGAACCTTTGTGAAGTTCCAACATGCAGGACTCAGCACAAAGTGCCAGGCCTTACCCAGAGTAGCGCTCAATACAAAGTAAACAAAGGGGGGAAGGCCATCAATAACTGATTAAAAAACTATCAATTAGCTAGTTACAGAAACTCCAGATTATCTTATCTTTACACATAAATATGGTCTCTGTATACACACCCAGCCACTCAAGTTACAAGCACTCTTCACATTTGATTAGAAAAACAAATTCCGTATATTTGGTCTGGAGTCCAGCTTTGATTAACCTGGTGTTTTTCTCATCTTAATTCTGACAAAGCTGTCATGTTTGGAGATGGCTCCCCATAGACTGTATTGCATGGACTTTTGTATGTCTGCACATGTGAGGTGGGAGTTTGCAGAAGACTCTGGAGTGGACCCCAAATCATCTCATACTCTCCGTAGTATCCCCAAATGAAGAGTGCCTACATTTTTATCTTTGGAAATTGTTCTTTATTTTTTCAGAGAGACTTGTGTTTTCCTTTCCACTTGATATATATATATATATATATATATATATATATATATATATATATATATATATATATATATATATATATATATATATAGAGAGAGAGAGAGAGAGAGAGAGAGAGAGAGAGAGAGAGAGAACACTATTATTTCTCCTGGACTTCACACTCCTGTCTCATTTTCTATTTCAGAAAGTGTGGTGGAAAAATAGTTACCTTATATACTCGTGTATAAGCCAAGTTTTTTAGCACAAAAAATGTGCTGAAAAACGGGTTCAGCTTATGCACGGGTCAGTGGTACCCCAGCGAGGTGTAACATCTCACTGCCCCCACACCCTCACCCCAGGTAACAGGACGAGCGCCCATTATCTCGCGGGTCATTGCCGTTTCTCCACTGTTCATTCAAAGCCCCGCTGGCACTGCAGGACTTTGAATGTTTGTTTACTCACATCTAACCAATCAGAGCCGTCCTATGACATGTATCTTTGAATAAGCCTTTTAAAGACCTTGTGCGAAGGATGTGGCATGAATGGATGTCATCTGGTCAAGCCCAACTAGCAAAAGGAGGAAATCTCATGAAGCCTGACATAGAATTAATAGCAAAGTGGGTTCGAGATGCATGGGAAGACATCCCAGAAGACATGGTGTGACGTGCCTTCCAGAAATGCAGTATTAGTCATGCTATGGATGGCAGTGAAGACTGCGCTTTGTATGAAAATGACAGCAGAGATGGTGATGATGGCGATCTCAGTGAGGACAGCGTCTATGATGACCTCACACCAGCTGAAGCTCTGCACTGGAATACGGATGATGATGAGGAATCCAGTTTTGAAGGATTTTAACTCTTTACATTTTAGCTTGGTTGCTGATTGAGCTCAGGGAATAGTACTCTTAAGGTATCATTGTTGATATCTTACTGTTTTTGTTGAACCTATTTTCCTCTTACTGTGCTGGGTTACTAATGTTAAATGACTTGTCCTTTTATTTATGTTTTTTATTTAAAATAAATATTTAAATACATTACCCCACTGATGTCTCAATTTTAGTAATTTTATTTTCATTTGTTTTGATGATTGAAACTCACCAATAGCTTCTGCATTCTCCACCCTAGGCTTATACTCGAGTCAATCAGTTTTTTCTGGTTTCCCAGGCAATAATTAGGTACCTCGGCTTATATTCTGGTTAGCTTATATTCGATTATATATGGTAACTGTCTTTGTACTGCCGGGGGCTGCTATGAGTTGGTGTTTAGAATTTGAAAATAAAGATGTGATTCACAAATGCGGGGTTAGTATGTACTAGCATGTTTGGCTTCAGCATTTGGAAGTATTCCAAACAAAAGAAAAGATTATCTGTAAATAAGTCTGGGATGCCGGGCTGATATGTGTCTGAGATCGAACAATCAGCAATCAACCACTGCCATCATGTCGATTCTAACTCCCCGTGACCCCATGTAGTATAGAACCTTTGAGACTGCACATTGTCAAGGGAGTACATAGCTTCATCTGTCTCCCATAGAGAGACGATGGGTTTGAACTACCAACTCGTGGTTAGCCATTCAAAATTTACCTGACAGTGTCATAGCCTGAAAAATTATATCAACTTCTATTTGAAGTGAGGAAGTTGGTCGTGTAAAGGAATAGACAAAGGAAAGTTAACCATATGTTGCCCATTTTTGATTACAGAGTACTGTATTCTTAACAAGGTCAGTCTACTGAGGGACATTTACTTTAAGCTATCTTAGACAGAAGACAATTCAAAACCAGCCAAATCCTACTGCTATAATTCTATATTCCCTAGCAACGTTCAGAAAACTTGGCGTGCTGTGTCACTAATCTACTGGGAGAGAATGTATTTGTCAGGCCACGGCAAGTCATATTCTCATCCATCTGCCAGATGCATTTCTCATTATAAATTAATAATTTGGCACTCTGATGATTTGGACTCCCAGAGAGTCTGTCTATGGGAAAAGAATTCTGTGACTCACTGTAATCCAATGAACACTTATATTTTTCCTTATGAATAAATAAAAACTGCTATCTAAAGCAGTTCTTCAGCCGTGCCGGGTGGGCAGATCTTCCTTACCCCTTCCCGTGCTAGCATTTTTGGGCTTCAGGATTAATTCACCCCACCCCACCCCACCCCACCTCTGTACTTCATTGTTTGTCTAAACGTAAGCACGGAAAGGAGATAAGATTCTGGGCAATGCACAAAGTGACCGAACCCCTCTTCTATGTTGATCAAAAACCAAAACCAAGCTCCCTTCCACTGAGTGGAGGCCAACTTTCAGCGACCCCACAGGTAGGGCAGAACTGCCCCTGTGAGTTTCTGAGACTGTAATTATTTATGGGAGTAGAGTGTCCATCCTTTTCCCTTGGAGTGGCTTAGGGTTTTGAACTTAATCTTGTGGATTGCAAGTCAATATGTGACCATCAGGAGGAGGGGAAATGAGTAATTGTAGGCTGGGTAGAAAACAGGAAGGGGTTTTCATTGTTTTCTCCGTTTGTAGGATATTAGAAAGTTGCAGTCCATCTTAACAGGACAAGCTTGGCCAAGGGAAGAGCAAAAGAAGGTATTTCTATCATACCCCTCACCCATGAAACCAGCTGGAAAGCTTGCAGGGAAGAGTTTGTTAAAAACACCAGGAAGTCAAGGGACCTTGTGTGCTATGGGATGGCCCCACTTAAGTCCCTCACCCCTGACCATACAGCGCTCTTTACATGAACCACATGCCACTCACCCAGCAGGACAGCTGAC
Source organism: Tenrec ecaudatus (assembly GCF_050624435.1). Taxonomy (NCBI): domain Eukaryota; kingdom Metazoa; phylum Chordata; class Mammalia; order Afrosoricida; family Tenrecidae; genus Tenrec; species Tenrec ecaudatus. The sequence goes on from NC_134537.1 coordinate 108,127,360, forward strand.
GAGTGAGATGGGACTGATTGATGGCTTTGAAATTATTTTCTGTTATACGCTGTCAGCTTCTTTTCAGAAGTAACAAAAGCTACCTTCCACAGACTCACATGGTTCAGGCTCTACCCAGAGGTACGTGAAAGAAGTGGAATATCCTTATTAGTTGTTTTTTTTTCACAGTTTTCTTGGCATATAACTCATCTACTGCACAATTCTTTAGCTCAATTACATCAAGAAGGCTTGTACAATCATCATCACAATCAGATTTAGAACATTTTATTGGTTGTTGTACTAATCGTTTTTCGTGGTGGTGGTTGTGAGGTGCAATTGAGTCTGTTCAGACCCACAACAGAGGGAAACCCTGCCTGGCTCTGCACCAGGCTCAGACTGGCTCCTAGGCTTGAGCTCATTGCTGCACCTGAGATGTCAATCCATCTCCGTAGGGCCTTCCTCTTCTTCACTGCCCTTCCACTTTACCAAACGTGCTGTCCTCCTCTCCACAGCATGCTCAAGCATGTAGGGCAGAGTCTTGCCATCCTGTCCTCTAAGGAACACTCTCCCCATACATCCTTCAGGTCATATCATTATTAGATCCTCAATTCTCCCCAACGTCCCCTGCCATATCCCCAAGGTACCATCCATCCAGTGACTGTCTCTATAAATTTACCAATCCTGAATTTTATATACAGAAAAACATTAAAAAACAAAACAAAGAACTAACAACAACAAAGTAAAACAAAAAATGCACTCAAAAAGCAGAAAGTATCAAAAACTAGAACAAATTCAAAATGGATCCACAGGGAAATCAAATGATAAGGTGTTCAATTTTAGCCTGATTGCCTATGGATGCTTAAAAACTGGGGACCACCTGAGCATACATCACAAATTTGACATGTTGCTCTTCAGAAATGGCACAACACAGCAAGGACAGGACGGTGTTGGTGGAGTCAAGCTGGGTCTTACAATGTATTTAAGGCTTCTGATTTGTCTTTAGTGCAATATGTGAATTATGTTAACATAAATCACTTTGTGAGAAATGAATTCACCCCCTAACTGCTCTCATGACAAAATCGCACTTCTCCACCTGCAGTGCTGAAGGAATATGGCCCGTCATATTCCACTGTGTGTATGTCAGGGGTGTATCATAGGAGCCCTGGCATGTCACGCATTAGGCTCCTAGCCCTGAGATTAGCAGTTCAAAATCACCAGCTGTTCTTTGGGAGAAAGATGAGGCTTTCTATTCCTGCAAAGATTTAGTCTCAGAAACCCACCGAGGCAGTTCTACCCTGTCCATTTAGGCCGCTGAGCTGGAATTGACTTGCTGGGAGGCAGTGAATGAGGAGTCTATCTGGGCTCAATGAGCATACAGGTTGTGACTGGCTGCAGACCAGAGGCTGATGTTTGAACCCCACAGCAGGTCCACTGAAGATGACAACCAAGAAAACTGGCTGGAACAGTTCTGTGCTGAAGCATGCGGTTAATTGTATGTGACAATAAATGCAACCCAAATCAGTCAACTTGATGGGACTACGTTTGGTTTGGTTTCTGGGTGTGGGAAGGATTCCGAGAAACCAGTCCCTGTGCAAGTCGTTCAGACTCTGAACACAGTTTTAAATAACTAGCGACTACACTGCTATTCAAAGCAAGAACATGTCAAAATGTGTGCATCGTGCTCTCATATGGCTTGAGGAAAAGGCAAGAGGGAGAGAAGAGAAAAATATAGACTCTACGGTTATATAATTTGTCAATTGTGGCGGTGGTGATTTTAGATCCTTCGATATTATCTCCCGAGAAACACTTTGCCTTACTGCAAGCTCCATAAAAGCAACTAGAATTCCAATGAAATTATATCTGGAGGAACAGAGGAGGGACAGGGCTTGGTCGAGTTCCTCATGTATGTAACGGCTCTATTATGATGGTTCCCAGGGGGCGTGGCTCAGTTCTAACTCGTGTCAAACAGACAATGTTTCCAACAACACATTTAATGGATATTGAAACATCATCTTTAAATCTGACTGGAGGAACGCAGAGCAAGAACGGGCATCTTTGGGGAAATAAACTGCATTTCCATGTTCTAAAATAGGTAGTTTTAATTCATTGATTTTTTATAGTGACTATGATAGTTGTGTAATTAGAAAACATAATGTAGAAATGACGCAGAGTGTAAGTCAATGAGAAAGAACCAGGGACAGTGTCCTATATCAGTTTGGAAGGATCTGGAGACGGCACAGAGAGAGGGATTACCACAACATCCCGTCTAACAGCACACGGGCTTCCGAGTGGGAAGAATCCTGCCGGAAGCCTAGAGGAGCACGGCTCACCAAGACGGCTCGCACTTGTTTTGGCTCAGGTGTCCCACCTAACAGAAATGGCCACAGCAATAAAACTGGAGCCCAAACCCTTTGCACCTCACCTTTCTTCCCTGACCCTTGTTATGCCTGTCACTTTTAATACATGTGGTCTCCCCAAGGTATTAGCTGACATGTTTGATGACTAAACACGTCATGTCAAAGGCCACCCAGTGGCTTTCAAAAGCAAAGAAAGGAGCCCGACTTTCAAACACCCCCCTCATCCGGTAGCTCTGCTGAGTTCTAGTTAATAAAAGGTGGAATTAGGGTACAAACTCAATTGTGTGTGACTTCATTAGTCATGCATTTAAACATTATGTAGCATGGTTAAGCCTCAGAGCTGACAACAAGAGATATAAATTCAGACATGGGTTAATTCCAGGCCCTGAAATGATACCTAATTTGAGAAATTTTTCATTCGTCCAAGGCCTAGGGTATGAATCATAATTTTCTCCCTTTCACTAGTGATGTTTATAGGGTTCATATAACTATGAATTCTTTCAGGATCTTATACTATAATGTTTCCTCTGACATTCCGTAAATGGCCAATAGCCATTAAAAATAGTGCTAACTTCATCCTTCAAAATAACTAGAATAGATTGGTTGCAAATTTTACTATGACATTTATTTCATGAGTTAAAATTAACTTTTAAGATTAAAAATAATAATAAAATAAGGTCTTTTTTCTCCCCTCAAGCGGCTGTTTAAAGTAAAAGTGATCAAAATTGTAACATCTTATTTGGACTTAGCCAAAAGCACAATGGGGAAAAAAAAAGAAATGGAAGAGATTCTGGGCATTACCATCTGCCTTCACCAGGGATTTCACACCCCACAGAGAGAACAGGGATCGTAGACTCCAAAGCCTGGAGTCTGCTCATAGCTTCTTGGAATATGCTTAATGTGAAGACATGGTGCACATTTTTCATAAGTTTAGAATTCTCATGCTTAGGGAAGGATTAAGCTCAGTCCATGCCGGATATCAAGCTCTGCAGAGCTGCGTGAATGATCCATTTCCAAGGCTTCCTGAGCTCTGGAGAGGCTTTTACAGCACCAAAGCTGAGCAAGTATTTCACAACTGAATCTGGCCCAAAGTGATCCTGTGTAAAACGCAAACCATTAGAGGAGGAGAGGCTGCCTCTTCCCTCAACAGAAGATTTTCAGTCCTCAAGGCCTTTAAATATGGAGCTGAGACAGAGCAGCCCACTACAGGAGGAAGCAAATCACAATAAACAGTTGAGTCGCAGAGATGATTCCCTTCAAGTTTTCCATTCAGGCAGTGGCTGGGGAATAGATTTTGACTCAGGGCAACCCCAGGGGCATCCTATAAGGTTTTCAGCGACTAAATTTTTAGAATTACATCGCCAGGTCTTTCACCTAAAACCTCTCTAGTTACATTCAAACCCCAATGTTTTGTTTAGTACCTGAGCATGGTAACAGCTTGTACCACTCTGGACTCCCGATTTTCTTTGTGGTATTGGCAGCGGTCCTTGAATCGATTCTGACTCCTAGCTATCCCATGTGTTACTTAGGAGAAGTGCTCCGTAGGATTTTCTTGGCTTTATCCTTCACAGGTCACCACTTTTCTGTCAATTTGTTGTCCTGTGGTAGCTCGTGTGTGGCTTGATGCTGGCAGCTATGTCACTGGTATTTCAAATACCAGGAGGGTCACCCACAGGGAACAGGTTTGATCATAACTTCCAGGATGAGAACAGACTGCAAAGAAGGAACAGGCTGTCCACTTCCTAAGAATTAGCCAATGAATACCTTTGGATGGCACTGAACAAGAGCTGATGAATACAAGCAGAACACTGTCGGAGATAACTCCAGAAGATGAGCCCTCGATTAAGAAGCAGAGGTGCCTGTAATGATGTGGCTAAGGAGCACTGCTCAAAGGAGAAGAAACAGCTGAAAGGATCCATTAATAATGGGAATGTGGATTGTATTAAGTATGAATCTAGGAAAAGTTGAAGTTGTCAAAAATGAGATGAAATCCATTAAGATTGATATTGCACTAAAATGAATTGGTATTGGCAATATTAGACCAGTCATATAGTTTACCATGATGAGAATGATCGATTCTAGAAGAATGGTACCCCATGCATCATCAAAAAGGACACTTCAAGCTCTATCTTGAAATATAGTGCTATCTATGAGAGGATAATTTATATTCACATATAAATCCTTTCAATACAATTTTATTCAAATTTATGCACCGACCACAAAAGCTACTGATGCAGAAATTGAAGCATTCTACCAACATCTTCACTATGACATCGATCAAACATGCAGTCCAGAAGCATTGATAATTATTAGTGATTGGAAAATTAGAAACAAAGAGGAAGGAACAGTAATTGGAAAATATGCCCTTGTACAAAAATGAAGTTGGAGATACCACATGATAAAATTTTGCAAAAACAATGCCTGCTTCACCTTTTTGAACAATGAAAGGAGACTATACACACGGACTGTTTCAGGTGGAATTCAAATGAATAAATGATAACATCTGTAAGAACAGACAATGAAGTTCATTATTAGTTAAAATTTGTCCAGGGGCTCACTATGGAATAGAGCATCCTATGTAAGCTCATACGTAAGTTCAAATTGAAGCTGAATAAATTAAAACAAGTCCACGAGAGGCAAACTATTACCTTGTATATCCTACTTGAATTTAAGAGAATCTCAAGAAGAGATTTGATCCATTGAACCTTAGTGAGGAGAGACTGGATGAGTTATCAGGAATCAAAGAACAAACAATCATGTCATTGGGTGCACACCTCCATGATACAATCGCTGAAGACAAATGGGTACATAAGCAAATGTGGCAAAGAAAGGTGATGGTGCCCGGCTATCAAAAGGTATAGTATCTTAAAGGCTTGAAGGTAAACAAGTGGCCATCTAGCTCAGAAGCAACAAAGCCCCCATGGAAGAAGCACACCAGCCTGTGCAATCACGAGGTGTCGAAGGGATCAGGTATAAGGCATCATCAGAACAAAAAATCTTACCATAGTGAATGAGGGGGGGAGTGCAGAGTGGAGACCCAAAGCCCATTTGTTGGCCACTGGAGATTCCCTTGCAGAGGGGTCTAAGGGTGGAGATGAGCCAGGCAAGGTACGATGTAGCAACGATGAAAAATACAACTTTCCTTTAGTTCCTAAATGCTTCCTCCTCTTCCCCCACTATCATGATCTGAATGCTATCTTGAGAGTCTGGCTAGACCACAGAATGTACACTGGTACAGATAGGAACTGGAAACACAGGGAATCCATGACATATGATCCCTTCAGTATCAGGGTTTGAGTGGCAATACTGGGAGGGTAGAGGGGGGAGTGGGTTGAAAAGAGGGAACCTATTACAAGGATCTACATGTGACCTCCTCCCTGGGGGATGGACAACAGAAAAGCGGGTGAAGGGAGATGTTGGACAGGGCAAGATATGACAAAAATAATAATTTATAAATTATCAAGGGCTCATGAGGGAGGAGGGAGCAGGGAGGGAGGGGAAAAATGAGGAGCTGATGCCAGGGGCTTAAGTGGAGAGCAAATGTTTTGAGCATGATGAGGGCAATGAATGTACAGATGTGCTTTACACAATTGATGTGTGTATGGACTGTGATAAGAGTTGTATGAGTGCCTAATAAAACAATTTTTTAAAATTGATGATTTCTCCTGTATTGTTTGGAAGATGGTGAACAGCTACTCTCCTTTCTTGAAGAAACAACTATCCATTTATTTTACAAGTTTACAATCTCCCTTCAACCCAGTTCCTGGCAGTGTAAATGCTCCCAGCTGCTTTGGTCTTCTCACAGCTATAAGAGAGTCATGGAATGCTGTCCGAATGCTAGTGGGATGGCATCCATCGTTGCCTGCAGAAGTTGCAAAGCCTCACAGAAGAAATCAGTGCTCCCTTCTCAAGTCCCTGAAAACGGAGTGTCAGGTAACTAGCTCCAGATACACTGCTGGTTTACAACAATCACCACCGGTGAGATCTATGTCTTGGGCATTTCGAGAATAAAGAAAAACTAAAATGAATATGACATCAAGGCATAGAGATGCACTGTGTACATCAAGGCATAGAGATGCAGGATAGAACAGTGATTGAAAATGAGGTAGGGAAAAACAAATTGTACCCGGGGAATAGAAGCTAGTCATTGACTGCTATGGAGCTTGGAAGAAAATCTGAAGGTGGCAAGCATTGAGTTTGGGTTTTTTCCCTCCGAGTTTTGTTTTCCAACTTAACGTATAGTCAAAACTTACCGATGATAATATGTTTATGAACTGACATGAGCCTCACCAGAATCAAGATACAGCGTACTTCATCCCCTCAGCTCTCTCCACGCTCCTCGCCCCCTAGCACCCGTGGATTCGATCTGCATCACCTTAGTCTCGAAGCTGTTTTATCACATGTGCCGGTAGGTGCCATCAAGTCCATGGTGACACCCAGTGATCCCGTGTACCACAGAGTGAAGCGTCACCTGCTCCCACATATTTGAGCCCATCGTGGCAGCCACTGCATCAGTCCACTTTGTCCGCGGTCTTCCTCTTGTCCATGGCCTCTCGACTCTGTTATCCTTTTCCAGGGGTTGCTCGCTTTGGATAACATGTCCAAAGTCCATAAGATGGAATATCACCATCTTAAGTCAATCAGGGACTGGCTGGTTTCACCCAGCATGATGTCTTTGGAATTCATTCCCATTGGTGGCTGTGTTCATAATTCATTCTCTTAAATTGATGAATAGTCCATTGTAAGGAAGTACTATTTATCTAGTGACCTGCTGAAATACATTTGAATTGTCAAGTTTTGGCACATTGGAATAAAAACACTAATAACAGAAATTTATGTTTTTGAGTGAATGTTAGTCTAACTATGCCAGAATAAATGGTAGGAGTGAGATTTCTGTTATAAGGTAAATACAGGTTGTCTTCAATTTATGCCTAGTTTCATTCCTATAACTTTTTTTAAAGTTGATTTTGGTGTAAATAAAAAAGTTTTTTATTTTTAGGATTCATGTTATGTGTTTAATTATGAGTAGTTTTATAAATTCCTCTTATTTGTGTTTAGGAGTTGGGCATACAACATATATACTCATCAGTGACCTGATGAGATCAGAATATTGCATGTTGAAATATCATGGAATATAACAATCAGATGTATAAAAAAGTCAGCAAGGTGATTCATTATAACTCAAATACGATGCAAGTCACATACTATTTGTATAAGTTCACCTGAAAAAAAACCCTCCTAAACTATTTTACAAGTGCCTATATCACTTACATTACAATAAGGAATGAATGTGTTCTAGTGGTTCTGTTCCTTATCAGCACTTAGTATCCACGATCTTGTCTGCTGTTTTTGTTTTGTGATTCTAATGCTATGCCCATGTTGCTTTATTTTAGTTTCCTTAATCGGTTTTATTTTACTGAGATCCACAACCAACATCGAAGCAAGCAGCAGTCAGCAAATCATAGGAGGACTTTCTACATTGGGTTAATTTGCTAAAAAAAAAATTTCTCTAAAGTGTTAAAAGCAAAGGCGTTATTTTGAAGATGAGGGTGCTTTTAACACAGGCCACGATCTTTCAAGGGCTGACAGCCATGCAAAGGCTGGACAACGAACAAGGAATAAGAAAGACTAAAGAAACAGTTGAAGCATTTGAGTGTGGTGTTGGCGAAGAATATTGAGTTATTACGGACTACAGAGAGAGTGAAGGGGGCTTTTAAATATTTATGCATGAATGAGATGAAAAGATAACGGAATTTTTCCTCAAACTTTTTGGAATCCTCCCATAACTTATGTATCCAAGGTGATTCTTAAAAGTGGGCCAGACTCAATCCAGGGATACATATGGAGGGGAAAAGAAAGAAAAGGGGAAAAAAAAGACATGGGTAGCTGGGGAATAAGGCAGTAACCCACCAAAGGGAAGGGTGTTGTTTATATCTCAGCAGGAGAGGGAGAGAGAGAGAGCTCAGATTTCAACCTGCACCAAGATGTGAAGCCACATACTGTCATGAAGCAGGGAACCAATAGGGATGTCTGCGGGGCCTGCTCCAGTCCCAACTACATGGACACCCTGGCCCACCCAGAAGAATGTACTACAGAGGACAGCACTTAAGCGAAAGTTCAGGCAGAGGGGCGCAGCTGATCCAAGCCCACAGGAGCAAATGAAGAGGGAAGGAGAGAGAGAGGAACACATCTTGCCCCACCAAGCCCCAAGGACAATATTCCTGCTCAGAGCAGCCAATGCACAGAGAAGACCATAGGGCCAGCACCACCACAAGACAAGATGCCCCTCACTGACCCATAGGGCTACAAGGGAACAGCACTGGAGACACAGTGAAGGAATTGTGCCTGATCTGACCCCACCACATCGGGGCCAAACGCTAAGGATGTGCAACAGAGCAGCAAGGGGAGCAAAGCAATGAAGTGCCTGGGGAATATCAAAATAGACTTTGGGGCCAGGGCGTGGTACCCCATCATAAAACACTCCTAAAGGTCAACAAACAGACCTGGAACTATTTATAGGCTTTTCTTTTTTTTGTTGTTGTTTGGTTTTCTTTTGTTGCTCTGACTTGTTTTTGTGCTTATTATTGATTGTCTCGGCATGTCTATCTAAATAAGATAGGCAGAGTAAACAATCAGGAGGAGAAAACAATGGGACTGAAGGTTGGGAGGGGGTCATCAGAGAAGGGAGGCAGGAAGAGGAAGTGGGTGTTAACAAATCCAGGGACATAGGAACAACAAGTGATCTAAAATAGATGGCAAGGAGGGCTTAGGATGCCTGGTAGGGAGTGATCAAGGGCAATGTAAGTGAGAGGAATTACTGAAACCTGAATGAAGGCCAAACATGACAGTGGGACAGAGGAAAGTAAAAAGAAATAGAGGAAAGAATTAGGAGTCAAAGGACATTTATAGAGGTCTAAATATAGGCATGTACATATTTAAATATATTTATATATAACGATGGGGAAATAGATGTACATATATTTATATGTTAAGTATCAAGGTAGCAGAAGGACATTGGGACTCTACTCAAGTACTCCCTCAATGCAAGAACACGTTGTTCTATTGACCTGGCATTCCGTGATGCTCACCTTCCTGACACAATCACTGAAGACAAAGTAGGTTATAAGCAAATGTGAAGAAAGCTGATGGTGCCTGGCTATCAAAAGATATAGCAACCAGGGTCTTAAAGGCTTGAAGATAAACGAGCATCTATCTAACTAAGAAGCAACAAAGTCCACATGGAAGAAGCATACCAGCCTCTGTGATCCTGAGGTGTTGATGGGATCAGGTAACAGGCATCAAAGACCCAGAATTTTAAAAAATCCTATCAAAGTGAATGAGGAGAAATGTGGAGTGGAGAGCCAAAGCCCATCTGTAGACAATTGGACATCCCCTTACAGAAGGGTCACAAGGAAGGGACAAGCCAGTCAGGGTGCAGGATAGTACCAATTAAACACACAACTCCCCCCCCAACCCCCCCTCCCCACTATCATGATCCCACTTCTACCTTACAAATCCGGCTAGACCAGAGCACATACAGAGGTACAGATAAGAGCTGGAAACACAGGGAATCTAGGACATATAAACCCCTCAGGACCTATAATAAGATTAGTGATATCAGGAGGGCGGGGGTGGGGTGGGCGGGGATGGTGGTCACAATGATCGACATATGACCCCTTCCCTAGGCGATAGACAACAGAAAAGTGGGTGAAGGGAGACATTGGACAGTGTAGGCCATGAAAAAATAATAACAATTTATAAATATATTATCAAATAAATAAATTAATCAAAGATTCATGAGGGAGGGAGGGAAAAATGAGGGTGATACCAAGGGCTCAAGTAGAAAGAAAATGTTTTGAAAGTGATGATGGCAACAAATGTAGAAATGTGTTTGACACAATGGATGGATGTATGAATTGTGATAAGAACTCTAAGAACCCCTTATAACGTGATTAAAATTTTAAAAGAAAGAATTCAAATAAAATAAAACTATAGCAATTTTTTTTTAAAGAGGAGCTGGAGGAGATAAGGAAAATTTCACACAATTAAACAAATAACTCTCCAGATTGAAAGAAGCTAATGAATAACGACGCAAAATGTTTAACAACAACAAAACTATACACTAAGGCATATCCATAAAGCAATTCATAAAGCTCGCACTAGAAGGAATAAAAGGGAAATTCTAAAAGCACTCAAAAAACAAAAATGGGTTAAAAAAGGGGTGGGGGGAAGCAGTTAAAACTCAGAAAGATTTCCAGATTTTCTTTTTCCAGAAAAAATCCTAGAAAGTGGAAGAATCAAATGTATCAAAATATCAAGGGGAAATAACTTTTAGAAAATAATCCAAATTATAAACCAAGTCCTTCCCCATCATTTAAAGTGGTTACTATCCAATGGCCTCAGTTGATTGATGACTAAGAGAAAATCTACACGTGAAGTCTTATCATTTCAAAGAATGTTTGATAAATCTGAAGTGAGAAATTATATGTAAATTAAAACCATTAAAAATGTAAAAATAAAGTGATGATGAGACTTCGTCTGCTTCACTTTGGACCTATCAGAAGCAACAAGTCCTCGGAGAAGGACAAGCATCATGCCTGGTAAAGTAGAGGGTCAACGGGAAAGGAGCATCGTGAGGTGGATTGACACAGTGGCCTCGTTTTGGGCTTACACAGAGCAGTCACAGTGAGGAGGGGCAGGGTGAGGCAGTGCTTGGTTCTGAGCTACGCAGGGTTGTTATGCATGGAAATTCATCGACATTCACCCAAGAGTGTCTAACAACCACCACAATAGCTAACGATTTTGCAAACACATTTTATGTGTTAGATTTCTGTTTCCACACTGTACACACATTTTCCATGTTGGATTTTTTTTCCACATCCACTTTGAAGAAATGCCTGTTTGAGACTTTTGCTCACTTTTTAAATATGGATTTTGTGTTTCGTTAATATTTCTTTTGGGGAATGTATAAAAGTACACACACATCATGAATACAAGTCATTTATTGGATATCAGGCTTGTAAATATTTTTCCATGTCTGTAGCTTATCTTTTCACTCTTTCATGTCCTTCACAAATTAAAATACTTTAATTTTGATATATGTCCAATTTATATTTGGTTTATTCATTTTATGGCAAAGAACTTAATGCCTATTCTCAGGTCACATATTGTAAATGTTGCATAGTTTTGCATCTTACATTTACATCTATAATTTATTTAGTCTATTTTTGTATAAGGTGTGTTAAAAGGTAGGTTGAGAGTAAGAGGTATATAACTTACTGCCGTTGAACTCTTTCTGACTAATAACAACACATAGTATAATATGGCATTCCCCTGGTGTATTTTGAGACTGTAAATCATTGCAAGAGTAGAAAACCTCATCTCTCTCAGAGCTTCTGGTGGTTTCAAACTGCTAACCACAAGGTAACCCACCACACCACCAGCACTCCTGTTAGGAAGTAAATGCATTTTTAATAATTCTAAAACTAATTGTTGAAAACTCTCCTTCCTCAACTGAGTTACCTTTGTAACTTTGTGAGAAATTAACTATCATACTTGTACTTGTTTATTTCTGAACGCTGGATGTACTCTGTTCTATTGATCTATGATTATCCCTACTCCAATACCACCTTACATTGATTAACATTGTTTTCTAATAAGTTAGAAATTCAAACTGTGTAATTTTCCCAACTTTATTCTTGGGATATTTCAGTTCTTTGGCTATGCATATATGAGGGTGTACCCTCCTCCCCCACCAAAAAAGGAAATTTTTTTCAAAGCTATTTATTTATAAAACTGACTTGTCACCTTTAAATTACTCTCCATTACACTTAATATATTCCACAAATTTGTGATTTCATTCTCAGAAAAGTTTTCAAACTCATGTTTGAATGGCTGACAGCACTTACCTTGGTTTTTCTCCACCTCTTCTACTTCGTCAAATGGCTGTACTTTCATGTCTCTCCTCATTCGGGGAAACAAAGATGTTTTACAAAGCAAAGTCAGGTGAGTAAGGTGCATGGGGCAAGAGAGGCATGATGTTTTTTGCCAAAATCTGGCACACTGAGATGGCTGTGTGAGCAGATGCATTGTCATGGTGGCAAAACCACTCCCCCTTCTGCGTCAAATCAGGCTGTTTTTGTCACACACCGCGTTGCTATCTTTTCAGAACCTCTCAATAGAAAGCTTGACTAATACAGTCTGACCTGGTGGAATGAACTTGACTACGAGTCTGACCTGGTGGAATGGACTCCAAGTGCACTATGGGTCGACACTTTTGTCTGTTCGGGAAGGTGACAGATGTCCAGCTCAAGATTTGCCATCGATCAACATTTTATCCCTTTTAAAACAAGAAAACCACTTGTACACTTGAGATTTTTCCATAGCGCTGTCCTTGAAAGCTGGGTACAACATCACAACAGTTTCTGTAGCATTTTTCCCGAGCAGGAAACAAAACTTCACAGCTGCACCCTGTTGTCTTAAATTGGCCATCACAGAAAACAAGGTTCTAGCAAAACTTCTTTTATAAAAAAATTCACTGTGACTAGAGAGAACTTTCCCAGGTGACCCCACTGGGTGCACTAACTTAGAGTGAGTTGCTAGATGCTCACCTAGCAGCAAAATGATATTACAAAAGCTCTATCTAGCAGAGCTTTTTTTTCTGGATTTTGTTTTGTTTTTGGTAACCCCTCATTTTTGAATCTCCTCATACAAATCAACAATATACTCTGTTAGACTTTTTTGGAATTGAATTAAATCTACAAGTGAATTTTGGGAAAATCATCTTTATTATGTTTATATTTTTATCAATGAACATGTATGCACTGCCATTTATTAAGTCTTCTTTGATTTCTTTCGAATTCCTTTTGGTGTAGTGGATTATGTGTTGGGCTACTATCTACAAGGTTGGTGATTCAAAACCAATAGCCACTCCACTAAAGAAAGATGAGGTGTCTTGCTCTTGTAAAGATTTGCAGTTCAAAAACCTAATAAGTAGTTGTTTTCTTTTAATAGAGTCATTGTGACTCAGAATAAATGTCATTGCAGTGAGTTGATTTCTTTCATTAGGGCGGCATAGTTTTTAGCATATTTATTGTGTATGCATTTTGCTTTATTTTTAATTGTCCCATACTTTGGAGTACTTTAAAATCTTATTGGTTTTTAAACTCTGTTTTCTAATTCTTTATCGTGGTTACAAGTTGGGCTGCTAGCCTTCAGGTCAGCATCTCAAAACCACCAGTTTCCCATGGGAGAAAGATGAGGTTTTCTACTCTCATAGGGAGTTACAGTCTCAGAAACCTACAGGGACAAGTCTTCTCTGTCAGAGCCATCATGGGTTGGAATGGACTTCATGGCATTGAGGTGTTTTGGTTTTTTTTAGTACATAGAAATACATTTGGCTATTTTAAGTTTGTATTCTGTTAGACTCACCTGTAAGTTTTAAGATATTTATTTATATTCCTTGTATATTTTTACATAGGTAATCATCAAATAGAAACCAATCACAACCACAACAATTCTGTCTTTCGAATGTGTGTGCATGTTGTTGCTGTTTTTGTTAGGTATCCTCAGGCTCGTTCTGACCTGCAGAGACCCTACACACAGCAGAAGGAAACACTGCCGTCCTGGGACACTCTCACAATGGTTTTCATGTGGGAGCCCGTCGCTGTAGCCACTCTGTAAATCCATCTCATGGACGGGCTTCCTCTCTTGCAGCCTCTCGACTTTAGCAAGCATGATGTCCTTCACCAGGAACTGGTCTCTCCTGATAAAGTTTGTAAGGCAAAGGCTTGCCCTCTTCACTGTAAAGCAGTGGTTCTCACCCTTCCTAATGCCGTAACCATTTAATACAGGTCCTCATGTGGTGGTGACCCCCCAACCATAAAATTATTTCCATTGCTGCTTCATAACTGTCATTTGCTACTGTTATGAACCATTATGTAAACATCTGATATGAAGGATGTATTTTTACAAATTAACATAATGAAAGCATAGTGAATAATCTCAAAAATAATATGTAATTATATATTGTGAAATACTTATTTCTAATTATAAATAAATGAAATTTTGCCTTGAAGCTTGGTGTAGCATGGGTAAGTCTTAATATAACAACAGTAAACAACATTGTTACATTTTGTGACAGTATAAGTAAACTGCCAACGTCAGGGCAAAAGTTGAGATCGATCCTTTCTCACTAGATTAGAAATGTGGTTTCCAGTGGGGTCACGACCCACAGGTTGAGAATCACTGCTCTAAAGAGCACTCTCTGCACTTCTTCTGATGCAGATTTCTTTATCCTTTTGTCAGTTCATGGTACTTTCAATATTCTTCTCTGGCACCATAACTCAAGTGAATCAATTCTTCAGTATTCCTTATTCAATGCCCAACTTTCACATGCATATGCGGCAATTGAAAATGCCTCGGTTTGGATCAGGAGCATCTTAATCTCAAAGTAATATACTTGTCCTTCAATACTCTAAAGAGGCTTTGTTAGAGCATATTTATCTAATGCAATTCATTGTTTAATCTCTTGACTGCTTCCATGAGCATTGATTGGGCAGCCAAGCAAGGTAAAATCCTTAACAACTTCAATATTTTCTCCTTTTATCGTGATGCTGCCTACTGGCCAAGTTGTGAGGATTTGGGTCTTCTTTAAATGGAGCTGAAATCCATACGGAAGGCTGCATGTTTCTGTTTTCTTATTTACTCACTCATTTTAGTAGTTGTTCCAAAGATTCGCCTTTTCCTTGCCTTATTTCACTGATGGCATAGTGGTTACACATTGGGCTGCTAATTGCAAGGTCAGTAGTTCAAAACCACCACTGCTACGTGGGAGAAAGCCAGGTATTTCTGCTTCCCTTTAGAGTTACGTCTCAGAAACTCACAGGCACGGTTCTGCCCTGTCCTGTGGGTTTGCTTTGAGTCAGAATCAACTTATGGACAGTGTTTATTTCACTGAACTATCAGTATTGAGAGGAGATCTCCCGAATTTATTACTAAACTTGGAAAATATTTTATGTTTTACCAGCATGTGGATGTCAGCTGTAGGATTTTTATAAATTTCCCTTGTTGATTGTGATAGATGTATTTAGTGTCATAAAGTTTCTTTAAGCACTGGATTATCACAGCACATACTTGATATGTTCCATTTTCATTTTTATGCTGCTCAAAGTAATTTATTATTTCCCTTGAGACCACCTCTCTTATATATGGGGCATTTAAAAATGTATTGATTTTAACACAATTTTGATAAGATAATGAATTAAACTGCTACAGATTATTGTATGGCCCAAAATTAAGTCTGTCTGATGGGATGCTCCCTGTACACTTGAAAAGACAGTGTGTTCTGTTGTTTGGGATACAGTGTGAGTAAAGGTCAATTGGTCCCACTTGGTTGCTGGTGCTTTTTAATTGTTCTATAAAACCCAAACCCTGTTAATACCAAGTCATAGCGACCTTTTAGGCCATGGTAGAACTTTCCAAGGCTATTAATCTTTACAGAAACAGTATGCCACAATTTTCTTACATAGAATTGGTAATGGGTTTGAACTTTTGATCTTTGGGTTAGCCGCTGAGCATAATCACTGCGCCAGCAGGGCTCCTACAGTGGTTACATAAGCTAGCTGATTTTTCTCAGAGCTGTGTTTTGTTGGTTTTTTTTGGATAGAGTATTCTTAAACACTCCAATTATAATAGTTTGTTTCTTCTTCCAATAATGCCATTTTTGTTTGGTTTTCTCTCTTTTCTCCATACATATTGAAGTTCTGCCCTTTTGTGCAAGAATATTTCAATACTGCTCTGTCCTATTAGTAAATTTTCTATTTATTATATGTATGTTGTTCTTCTCTACCTTTCTTGCTTTGTTTTATGTTATTGAAACTGTCTCAGTATTACGCTTAAACTTAAATATTGTGCTTCTGAATCTATTTCTTTATGGGGATGTACATATGTGTATGCATGTTTGCTTCGTTACATATGCATGTTCGTAGTTGCTCCTATGAGTACCATATACAAATGTAGCTTTTCAGATTCTGTTTGGAATCACTATTTTATCCATGGATGTGGAATATAGAAATCTTAACATTAAAGGAGTATAGATTCTTTTTCTCTTTTTGTTGTCCTGAATATGTAAATTATATCTATATACAATGAAAATGGTATCAGAAAATACCATCACTTTCGCTTTCACTGATGTTATGCATTTAAAGAATACAAAGGAAGAATAGGAGATATTATATTTATCCAAATAGGTGGAATTTCTATTATTCTGTCAAGTTTACTGCCTTATATATGAAGAAATTTCTTCAGCAATTCTTTGTAAAAACGTCGTACATTACCTTTATCTCACAGTCTCTTTGTTTCATCTTCAATGCAAGGATGCTTTCATTTTGTGTACAATTCTGGGCAGACAAGCCTTTTCTTACAGCACTTTAAATATGATCCACTTCTTTCTGTGGTATGCGAGGTTTGTTGATAAATTCTCAGGAATGTGAACACTTTCTCCCTATAAATAATGTGCATTTTTTTCTCATGCTCCTTGTAAGCATTTACCTTGTCTTTATTTTTGTAATGATGACATATCTGAACATGGATTTCTTTTTTTTTCTTGTTTGGGGATTGAACCTGGAGGTTTATGTGTTTGATGAAACAAACAAACAAAACCCCTGCCATTGGATCAATCTCAGAAGGCAATAGAACACTCTCTCTCGCCCAAGGAGCAGCCGGCTGGTGATTTCACACTGTGGACCTGTGGTTAGCAGTCCAGCACATAATCACTCTGCAACCACCATTCTTCTCTGGGTGGAACAATCAGACATGTAAATAAGTGTAGACATGTGTACATATGTGTACATACATGTGCATAAACCAGAAAAACAAACCCATTGCTATTGAATCTATTCTGTCTCCTAGCAACCCAATATATGGTTTCTGAGATTATAAATCTTCACCGAGAAGATAGTTTCATCTTTCTCCCCATAATTGCTGGTGACATCGACTTGTCAGCCTCAAGGTCACCAGCCCAATGCCAGCTCACAGCATCAATATCATTATTTTTTACCTGCATTCCTTTTCTCCTGCAAGCACTTCCAAGACATGGTGCTGGAACTACTGTTACTGTTCTCCAGTCCTCAAGATGATGTTTGTTTTTGAAATCCTTTATCAGACAGTATCGATGATTCTGTGCCGAGTTCTCTAACTCTCCTTTGACGCAGTCACTTGCTTTTGAGTTCCTAGTGAACTTTAAGCTTCTACAACTACAATAATGTGTCATAAAATGTATTCTAATTGAAGATACATGTACACACATGTATTTATTTGATATACCAACAAACATCAATACAGATACAATTATCAATCGGATATATTTATGGAATTATATGCTGATTATCTTTTCATTCATTAAAGACTGCTCGCCTTTCCATGTTGAAGGATTGTCATTATCATTGCCCTAGAGTCAGACAATTCTATCATCTGTGTCATCTTGGAGTTAATGTATGTTAACTATATTTTTCCATATAGTGAGAGTTGACCTGGTATTTCATATGCTAAATAATTTTTGGTTTCCATCTTTTTTTGATGCATCCTGTATAAGTCAATATTTTGTCCATTACTGGACTATAACCATTTGGAATTCACTCCCGGTTGTGTAGGATTTAAAATATTGATATTTCTCAAGATTTTATTTTTTCTTCTGATTTGCTTTTGTTTACTTTGATCCTTAAATATCTCTTTCAAACATTTTCATTGCTGCTTTCAGTGGAACAGGGTTTGGTGTTCTGATACTGTTTGACTCTCAATGGGAACCTCAGTGAGTGTGGAACTAGGTTCCATAATAAAAGTTGGGATCAAGAAAAGTGAATCTTGCGGTGTGCAGGTAATCTCTGTGGATAAAGAGACTGAAGACAGAAAAATAAATAATCTGAGTCCTAATTTTAGCTTTTAGTTGTCAATTTTAGGAAATTTTTACTTATCACTTTATCAGGAAAAAAGATTCCAAATTAGATAATTTTTAACAACTGAGTCATCTATACTGTTGAATTATTTCCTAGTCCTATGAAATTAATGTGAAGGGGGCATCCATTATCAGATACCAGTAGTTTTTTTCTAAGACCATTCATGTGGGTACAAAGATAATATAGGAATAGCTATCTTATAGGAACAGTGAGAATGGAATTTAAAAAAAATTAAGCTTCTATCTCTAACCAGAAAAATGCCTGTATTTTTATCATCTATTAGTATTTTTCATATAGCCTTATTAACTCCAAAGAAATACTTTTGATGCTGACATGATCTACATCTAAAGAAATCTAAAAGGACCTCATGCTTGGTAGACATATGGTGGGGGGTCGGGGGAGGAAATGGATTGACACAGTGGCCGCAACAATGGGTTCAAAGTTAACAATGCTGAGGATGGTGCAAAAGTGGGCGGTGTTTCCTTCTGTCATACTTAGGGCTGCCACGAGTCACAGCTGACTTGACGGCGCTGAGCCACAACAAAGACGTATTTGGGAATTGCACAAAAATATAATGAAGGTTGTAGTGGGTGCAAACTGTTAAACTCTGGATGACTGAGAGGTTTATAGTTCGAGTTCCCTTAAAAGTGTCACCAAAGAAAGGTCTGGTAATCCATTCCTGACACATCACAGCCACAGAGAACCTTACGGGGTACAGATGCATTTTGAAACACATAGGATCACATGAGTCGGAAGAAGAGATCTGACAGTGACCGGTTTATTTGTTTTGTAGGTAGAGATATAGACAATTGCTTTTGCATAACAAACAACAAGTTTATCAGCTGAGCATAGTCATTTGTTTGCAACCTGACAAAGCCCATCACACGTGACAGTTGAGAATAATAAACCATTACTGTGCACATGGCCAATCTTCCTTTACAGTTGCAGATCCACAGAGCAAGGAAACCCAAGTGGCCTGAAGAGCCAGTTAGAGAGTTTGTCTCTTAAAACCACTGACTATGCTTTGAATTGAAAATAGTAATTCAAAAGGATGGGGATCAATGGGTTTGAGATAGTAACAGTGGGATCGTTTTGAAAAGGTTGTTGATAAAGGTAATACAACTCAAAAATATGACCAATGTCACTGAACTGTACATACAGAAATTGCTAAAGTGGTATATATTGAGTATATTTCCATCAATTATTTTTTCACAAAATTTAAATTTCACTACTTTTTTCATTTAGATTAACCAATACCTAAGTAGCTGTTTATGAGCGACTTAATTCTTGGGATTAATTCTTGGGATTTCTTATCATCATCATCAGAATAATGAGATTCTTTTAAATATTCTCGTCCCAAAGTTGAGTCTTGCATTCTGCTGTGAATTCTCTGTAGACAAGGGCAAGGTGCTAGACCCTTATTGGGTTTATGTTAAGATCTATGGAGTTCCCAGAGAAGGGACTCACTCACATTTGTCATATTCTTTCCTGAAAAGGCGTGCTGAATTTTTGGCACAAGCCCTCATGGTAAGTATGTGCATCAGCAGACCCTCCCTTTCCCATGTTCCAGTGCTCACCTGGAAGTAACAAATACTCATGTTTACGATCAGAATGTGCTTAATAACACAATGAAGCAAAAACCAAGCCAATGCAAAACACAAAGCCCAAATTATGTGTTTCCATTTCTCCACGTCACTGATATTTGTTTTGTGCTCCACCATCTCAGACACTAAGCAAACAAAGTGATTTTTCTATCACCACCCTTCCTAACTGCCACAGCCAACAGAAAGAAAATCTAATGAGTTGGGTTAAGTTTTTGGAGATGTAAGTTTTGACCGATAGAATAGCAGCACAGCCTAACATACAAAAAGAAAACTAGACCAAAGCTCTAGTGAATGAATGTTATATATCAATAAATATACTATTTGTGCATACTATCTGGTTTATTGTTCATGGTGAGTTTTTGGATTATTAAACTTCATCTACAAAGACTTACCAGATTTAGAAAGAAAAAAAAAAACAGTTACTGATGGGAGTCCTCAGATATGCAAGAAACAGTAAATAAGAAATAAAACAAAGAAATTAAATAAGAAATTAAAAATTCACTTTTAATTTTCATAGCCACAATTAAAACACAAAATCAAAACAACATTCTACAACGTAACAATGCTTTGTGATTACAATTAGTACAATTTCAGCTCACTTTCTTGGTCACTGTTCAATATTTCAATATTCAACATTTGTAGAGGTGCTATTTGCTTTAAACATTCTCAGATGCATCATTTTTATGATGCTGCCCCGAAACAATAGATACATCCACTGGGAGAGACGCTGGCTCCAAGGGCCTCTTCTGCTGCATGCAATCAGTATGCATCTGAACAACAGGCGGGGCTAGTGTCCACAACGCAGCTCAGCAGGACCCAGATTTGCTAAGCAGGCCTGGCAGCTATGACAGAACCCTCTAGCGGTCCGCACCTCTCAAAGCAGCCTACGCGCGCTCCCACACCTCAGATGACTAGTGTATGTTGCATCCGCCTTTGTAGCATGAGAGCATACCTTATAAAATAGAGAACTCCACAGGAATTATTAAGAAACACTTTCTGTAATTTTGCCACAATTAAAATGATCACACGAACCACAACAACAACAAAAAGGAAACACTTTCTGTTAGAAATCAAAAGGAACCAAAAGCAAGCAAATGAACACAAGCTTTCATCCCTGTGGGCTACGTTCTTAGGACACATTCCTGCCACTGGGAGAGACTGGGAAACTCCGTTTCCGGAACTTTATGCAATCTAAGCTACCACTCAATCCGTTTAATTATCAGAAGGATGTGCTGTAGCAGCGAAGGAGCGCCCCTTCCCTGCACCAACACAATGACCAGAAACTGCTGGTGCCACTCAGACATGAGGGGCAGGGGGAAGAGATCAGGGGTTGCCTGGAGAAAGCTTCTTTGCAGAAGGCAGGGTGGAGTGGATTCTGGGGACCGTGAGCTTCTGGGACCCAAACTAATTCATTCCAAGTAATTCTGCAGCTGCTGCTGGTACGAAGGTTGAGCTCTCTGCACACAAGCATGGAAGACCTGGTGTCGGCCTGCACATGGTTGAAAAAAGAGATGGCCCCGAAGTCCTGAGGTCATCTGAGCACAGAGGTAACTGGCTCTGGATGGCAGAAAGCTGACAACTCTGCCCTGTGGGCATGAGGCACGGCTGAGGCCGGCCTTGACCCAACCAGACCAGGAGACAAGCCCTCGATCCGGCTGCGGCCATGGGGAGCAACGTGGAAGCCGGGAAATGTCCCTGACGCTACTACTTTACAGGTTGCCTGTGACCCTGTTGGAGGGGAGATGAAGAGGCACACAGTAATTGATTTCACTGCGTTGGTTTGATTTGGGAACTCTCTGTAGTTGTGTTTCATTAGTACAGGAGTGGGCCGTTTAGCTTTGTTTTACAGCAGTGTCGTTAATAGGAGAATTGTCATCGCCCATGAGGGAGACGTGCTTTGTTTCCCGGCGAATGCCTCTCACGCATGGCTACCATACTCCTATCAGTGGGGGCACGTGTGTTGCTCTGATGCTGAGACGTTTCAACGGAGCTTCCAGGCGAAGACTCCCTAGTGGTCCTGGTGTCTACTTCTATCCATCTGCCATGAAGACGGTACAGTTCACAGTGGTCTCTGACGATTGGACGTGAATCCGGTGAAGAACAGAGCAACAGCTATTGTGCTGTGAACAGGTTCATCGTGGGTTGGGAACTGACTCCAAGGTCGCTAAATCTCTTATTTAAAATCAACACACTAGCATGGATTTTGTTATTCCACAGGAATGATGCCCTGGGCATCTTTTTGATCCCTCTCCCTTTGGAGAGCTCCAGTCTTACAGGATGGCAGCGAATGGTGGAGGGATCCCGGCTGGGGATTTATCTTGTAATGAGTTTGGGTTCTCATTTGCTTGGCCCTTGACCAAATGGAGAGGATTGATCCCATGTAAATGTGAATTTGTTTTCATTTTCCCCGAAGTGGTTCTTAGACAAATCTTTTTTTCTTTCCCTTACTGCCATACTCCACAGTAGTTTTGACTTGCTTTTCTTTTTTCATCATCCTTAATATTCAATTATGTAATTTTATAAGAGGCTGAAGAGGGAAATAGAGTTGGCAAGCTGAAAAAAACTACTACAATAAGATCATTAATACTTTAATATAAGAGAAGTACCACATACATTCTGTTGTCAGGTATCATCGAGCTATTACCAACCCATTTACAACAGAACAAAGCACCGACCAGTTCTGAGCCATTTTCGCAATTGCTACATTTGAACATCCATGACACCACTCCATCCGGCCCATGGAGCTCCCTCTGCTTTCCTAACCTGCTGTCCTGTGCCAGGGACTGGTCTCTCCAGAAATATATCCAAAGTCCTGGTTGTGCTTCTTGAAAGACAGCATTGTTTGTTCTTGAGACAGTCCATGACACTTTCCATATTCTTTGTCACAATCATGATTCAAATGCATTGATTCCTCTTCAGTTTTCCTTACTCGTGGACAGTTTTCACACGCATATGAGAGCATTGGAAATACTATGGTCAAGTGTACCATATTCCTAAGAATACCTCTCTGCTTTTCAACACTCTAACTAGTTCTTGTGGAGCAGATTTGCATAATTCAATGCATCATTTGCTCTCTTTTTTCCCCCCAATAATATTTATTCTATTTTCCAATTAGTGTGAACAACACTTAGTTAGACACAGTTCATATGATTTCCTTCAAGCCTTTTTGGAGTCTTTATTAGTGTTCAGCGTAAATCTCATAAATGAAGGGTATCTTAGCGACTGCTTCCATGAACATTGTCTGTGAATTCAAGTAATATACAATCCTGGACATTTTTTATCTTTTCTCTGTTTCATATGTGAGATTTTTGTCTTCTCTACTTAAGTTGCAATCCATATTTAAGATTGCAACTCTTGATCTTCATCAGAAAGTGTGTCAAATCCTCCTCACTTTCCACAGACAAGTTGCGGTCTCTGCATCTCACAGGTTGTTAAGAAATCTCCCTCCGATCCGGATGCCATGGTATTCAACATATAATCCAACTTCTCTGCCTATTTTCTCAGTATGCAGATTGTATAAGTATGATGACAGGATACAACCCAGACACACACCTTTATCTATGATAATGTCTATAACTTGCACATTCTGTTGGGTCTCCTCTCATTAGAATGGGTATAAATATGGATTTCTCCAAGTCAGTAACCCAAGCAGCTCTTTTCCAAACTTCTTGGCACCGAAGACTGAAAGCTTTAAGTGCTTCATCAGGTTGAACGGAATCCTTGCAATTTCTGGAGCCTCGAATGCTTGCTGTGTAGCATGGATGTCTTCTTTCAGTACACTGGCTCTTGATCAGATGCTGCCTCTTGAAATAGTGAGCGTCTACTAGTCCTTTTTGGTACAGCAATTCTGTGTATACTTTCCATCTTATTTTGATGCTTCATGCATCGTTCAATAATTTTCCTATAGAATCTTTCAATATTTCAACTCAGGGCGTGCTTTTTTCTCGAATTCTTTCAGTTTAAGATCTGCTGAGTGTGATCATCCTTTCTGATTTTCTAACTCTAGATTTTTTCATATTTCCATGGTAACACTGTACTTTGTCTTGTACAACTGTGCTTTGAAATGTTCTATTCAGTTCTTTTACTTCCTCATTTGTACCACTTGCCTCCACTACTCTACGATTAAGAACAAGGTCAGAATCTCTTTTAACATCCACCTTGATCATTTCTTTCTTTCCTGTCTTTTTAATGGTTTTTGCTTCTTCTGCTTGATATTCTTGATGCCATCCCTTAGCTTCTGTCATTAGTGTTCAATGTATCAAATTTGCTCTTGATAAATTCCTGAAATTCTGGTAGAATATATGTAAGATAACATTTTCTGGCACAATATACCTGAGATAATAATTTGGCTCTCGTGGAATCATTTTCGTTTTCCTCGGCTTCAACCTGGACCAACACCTGAGCATTTGATGGTCTGTTCCACAGTTGGACTCTGCTAACCTTTGAGCTGCTCAGTTGAGTTTCTCCATCACCTCTTCCCATAGGTGTAGTCAATTTTGTTTCTGTGTATTCCTTGTAAAGAACTCAACCTCTAGATTGACATTTGTGTTGTTCAAAAAAGTTGTTGACCTTGAAAAATTCTAACATGCAAGTTCCAGTTTCATTTTATGACCAAAGCTGTATTTTCCAACTACTGTTTCTTCCTCTTTGTTTTAAACTTTGGTATTCTAATGACCAATAATTATCAATGCATCTTGATTGTATCAATTTCTGATTGAAAACAGGAAAAATTCTTCATTTTTTTCCTCCTTAGAATTAGCAGTTGATGTATAAATTTAAATAATTGTATTGACTGGATTTCTTTGTTTGAGGATAAATATTCTCTCACAGATAGCATTGTACCTCCAGATAGAGCTTTAAACATCCTTTTTGACAACGATTGGGATGCCATTCTTCTTGAGTTTAATATTAGTTACCCTCATGTTTTCTGATTCAAAATGGTCAATGCAAGTCCATTTCCTCACATTACTGTCTAGAATATTAATTTGTATGTGGTCAATGTCAAATTTGGATGACTTCCAACTTCCCTACATTCATATTTCATATAATACAAGTTCTGATTATTAATAAGAGATGTTTGCAACTGTTTTTTCACATTTTGAGTCAAGCCTCATCAGTAAATGATACTCCCCAAAGGATTACTCCCTGAGTTAAAGTTTATTGTGCCAACCTGGCCGATAAACACATGTAGGGTTAATAGAAGGGCAGAGAGATAAATGGCTCAGTGAGCCTTGCCTTTCTAGTTCTTGGGTTTCTTGCTTTCTGATGGTCAGACCAGGGTGCAGCTGCCTTAGCCAGTTCCCTGCTTCTGCTGGCAAGGCTCACTTACTGCAAGACGTCCCTGAGGAGAAGCCACATGGACCTACCCAGATGCAGCCCTGGGTACTGGAGCAGCCATGTGGAGACCCCTGCCAGCGCTGAGATGCTTTCACATTCACTGATTCGGCTTTTCTCCTGAAGTTGGCATCGTAGTTTGTGTTTTGTGAGATGGAGGACTTTGTGGATCGGTGTTGGACATATGGTTTAATGTTGGACTTGTGGGCTTGGGCAGCACTGGGTTGTGGTGTTTTCTTGATGTGCACTTACCCTTTATATAAAATGCTTACGCATGAGTGTCTGTGGATTTGTTTCTCTCATGTACCCAGACTAACACACACCCTCGGGCTTTACTCTATTCACATCATTATGGTTGCCTCCATTTGAGTAGGTAGCTCTTGCTCAGCCATATACGGAACACCATCTGATCTGAGGGTCCCATCTCCTAGGAGGATCTCTGACTATGTTCTGCCACTATCAACAGATTGTTCAGCATCTAGTAATATTCCATTGGTGTCAATAAGATTCATAAGGGTTTCAGTGCTAATTTAGTCATAATTTGTTCTCAGACTGTAAGCTTTGCTGACACCTGTTTCCTTTGGGTGACCTTGCAGGAATGTAAAATATCATAGTTCCATGGCTGCCAACAGCACAGCCACACACCATCCACCACAGTTTGACAAACAACAAGCTACATTTTAGCATCTGGCTAAAATCTGATCTTTGGTGTCAGATTTATTTCTAGCATTTGAAACAAAATTGTGCAATTCCTACATTTATATTATTTGTCATAGTCATAAAATTGTGAGTAAATGTTATATGATTATATAATTCACCATTTTATCAAATCATCAGTATAGCATTGGTGATACTAAAAAAGGTATGCTATTATGATTTTCTGAATGTTCACATTCTCATATAGATTTTATAGTTCTCCTTTAACTGAAGGGTTTTCTTATCTGCTTTATATGTTGAAATTCCATCATTGACTTGAAGTACAAATATATATTATTTAACCTTCAAAATGTTGCAATGATGACAGTGCAAGTTATAAATTTATCACCACCCGCTGCCATCAAGTTGATCCCAACTTGTTGTGACTCTATAGGGTAGAATGGAACTGCTCCACAGGGTTTCTGAGGCCATAAATCATTACAAAAGTAAATTGTTACTCTTTCCCCAGTGGACAAGCTGGTGGGTTCAAACCGCTAGTATTTCATTAAGAGCTGAGCTCTTTAATCATTGCATCATGAGGGTGCTTTTAAATTTATGAAAATTATAATTATTAAGGACTTACAGCATGAATAATTAGGAAACAAATGAACAATTAAAGTGAACATAAAGAGAGTGCATTAAGTAAAGAATTTTAAGGAGTATATTTATTCTTACTGAATTTCAAAGTAACAATATAAACCTCAATAATGGTTAAGAAATTATTAGATATTAGATTATAGCATAAATTTAAAATCTTTAGAATTATTTGTGAACTAGCTTGTATAATTTTAAGATAATTGCCCTTAAGAATTAGATGGTCATTAGTAAGCACTTAATACTATTTAGGTTATGATGCTGTGAAGAAAATAAAATTATTTCTTAGGAAATCCTCATAGCTATGAGAATAAACTAATGGCAGAATATTAACTGCAAATTCAATATTCCACTAATAGAAAAAACTCTACAATTATGTATAACAAATTATTTTTGACCCAGGCAATAAAGGATATAAAACACTACCACCCCCATGTATTTTATTTCCTTTAATCCAATTTGAACACGATTCTCGCTGGCCTGGTGGGTTTCCACGTTGGGCTGCTGGCGGCAAGGTCAACAGCTGAAACTCACCAGCTGCTCTCTGGGAGGAGAACAAGGCTGTCTACTCTTGAAGATCAGCACCCTCACGAGCAGGTTAACGCCGCCATGTAGGTGGTTATGCGTCCTAATAAGCTCAATGGCAGTGAGTTTGCTTTTTGTTTTCTAATCAAATTTGAAAGCATCAGCTTATAACTTTGAAGATACTGTCTTCAAGCTTTGAGTATCGACAAAGTTTAAATGAAAACCTCGCTGAAATTACGACTGCTATCGACTGATAGCACTTCCAGCAGTCAACAGTATCCCTAAATTATGCATACTTATGCAAAATACTTCTTAGAAAGCACAATGTCTGTTGGGATAATTTATTATTGATTATATATATTTTATCATCAACATAAGTTAATGCCAGTAGAAAATGAGTCATTATTTTATACTGACTATCTACTGTGCTCCTTTGCAGGAGTAATCTAGCAACTTACATAATACAAAAGAAGGTTGGCTTTGTATCAAACTTTTGAAATATAACATAACATTCTTAATTCAACTTATAAATTGTTATTACTAAAATGACTGCAACTATTGTTATTGCAAAAATTTGACTTCACCAATTCCATATTGATTTTAGTCATCAGCAATTTAGTATTCATCAGTTCTATTCACTGCCAGAAGCTAATATGAATTCCAGTTAAAATAAAAATAAGATTGGAAAACCCTGAAGATGTCTTACCAAATATGTAGGCAAATGTTTTATGGTACAAGTCAGAAAACCGAGTCAAAAATAGAACACTTAGTGACAGCATCAATACCATCAATAAGTTCTTTAAGATTTCTGTCTTGCTCTTAGATCAAAATTTTGTACGGATTTTAAAATGTTTTTCATTATAATGCAAAACATTTTAAAATCCGTACAAAATTTTATCGATTGAACTCTGTGGTTGTTACATAATTTATGCCAACGTGATACATAAAAGTCTCAGGGTAGAGTCTAGCCTGTCAGTCCGCTCACAGTCTGATGGTGACCCTTGTGTGGGCGTGGCCTTTTCATAAGGAGGGTCCTGGGAACCTCCCTCTTTCTCTCAGCCTTCACCTTCCTGCTGGATGAGCCATGCAGAGACCTGTGTGAACCCTGGACATGTGGCCACCATCTTTGGATCCACAAGACTTTGTACCCACAAGCCTGTAATCTTCCTTCATTCTGCATCATTGCATGTGGCTGCATCTGTCTGAAGAGGGACTTACGGACTAGTATCAGACTTCTCGACTTGATCGGGACTGGGCTGGGATGTTTGTTTGGTATATAATTCCTTCTTGATATCAAGCTCTCTCTTACACATATATGCGTGTCACTGGATTTATTTCTCTAGTCACACTGGCCTAACACATACCCTAAACAAAATACATCTGAAAAAATTATTTATTTGATGTGTTTACTCTTTTGAATAATGAAAGTATAAGAACTAAGTTAGACCATAGTTGCAAAACACAGATCATTTCTAGTTTTCTTTCCATAATCATGAGAGCCAAATTATTACAAAGTACTCAAAGGAAATTGATGAATTAGAAACATCAGAACAGAATGAAAAATTTGCTGTATTCTTAAAAATATATGCAAACTATGGATTTTTGTTCATAAAGAACCAAAATTTAGATGCTATTTTTTCCAGAAATTATCATAAGAATGGGTTAAGACATGACAGTGAAGAATATGAATCAGTTAAGGATTAAAACAATTAAGAAAAAGTTCACAGATATCAACTTAAGACAAAGACTCCAACTGAGGCTGATTTGTATCCTGAAGTAGATTATTTAACAAGTTTAAAATACTTTTCAAATATAGAATCAAAAATATTTCTGAAAAAAAATTATTATAATACAAGACAATTAGACACTCAACCTCTGATTAAACTAAGTAAAGGTAATGTAGTTTAAGAATAAAGTACTTTTAGGCATACAGACATTAGAATTCTAACCACCTATGGGTGGAAACATTGATATTAATTTATGTTTGATTGCAGAACCATTAGAAGCACACAATTTTTTAATAAACTGTGAATAAAAAGATGAAGGCATATTATATTAGTCCAAGACATGTGTGAGTAAAAAATAATTAGGTATTGTCAAATATGAAAACATCTTATAGAAAATGGCTAAGACAAGTCTTACTGGGAATGCAAAACAAATAAACAATAAAAAACTAACAAGCATATAAAATAAGTTTATAATAGTGAAAGACTTTCAGCACACTCTTTTCTATGAATAAAAGAACTAGAAAGAAATAAACGAAGTTACAGGAGCTTTAACCATCTTGATCTCATAACATATATTGAACAGCCAACAACAGCACAGTATGGATGGATTATTTTCCAGTGGATGTGAATCCTTTTCCATTAAGCCACAGAGCACGCCTCAATAAGATTTTAAACATATCAAAACAGTTCATAGCACTTTTTTAGATAACAATGATATGAAATTAGAAATCAATAATCAAAAGAACAAGGTAAAAAAATGAATACATAGAAAGTGAATAATACCTGATTTTCAAACTACTGGGTACTAGAAGAAATAAAAATTTCATGTATAAAGAGCAATGAACACACACATCCAAAAGAAACAAAGAAAGAAACTCAACATTTTAATCTAACTTCTAAAATAATTTTTTTGAAAAAGAGCATTAAAAAAACAAGCACAAAGAAACTTAAGAGTTGCCAGTAAAAAGAAACAATACAGACTGGACTGTTTGAAGGCGGCAGTCCTGTGGGCTACTGAGCCAGGAATGATAAGCGGAAAAGGAATGGGGTCACACTGATCATCAAATAGAACGTTTCAAGACTTTTCATGGAGTAAAGTGCTGTCTCACTTCCATACACCTACAAGGAAGATTAGTTATTATAACTTTTATAGAAATTTTCACACAGACTTTTAATGGCAAAGTTGAAGCCGTTTAAGGTTGTTACCACTCTCTGCAGTGTGAAATTGATCAGATACACAATTAAGACACATTGATACTTTCTGGTGATTGAAACTCATTTAAAATCAAAAAAGGAGTGCAAAGAAAGAATGACATGGCGCTGATGATGAATGCAATAGGAGCTATGCCATGATAAATTTTGGAAGACCAATGGCATTCACTGGGGATATGTTTCTAACAACTTAAACATCAATTATACAAATAGAACTAAATCAATAAATATATAACGATGCATCTTATCAGCTAAAACAAGACCAGGGCTGATTTTGAAACAGAAAATTCGTTGTTCATATTAAATTCCAGATTGAAGCCAAAGAAACTTTAAACAAGTAAATGAGAGTCAAATTATCACCCTGAGTATATCCTACTTTAATGTGGAGAACATTGCAAGAACAGATTTGATGATTAGACACGAACGACTGAAATCTGTTGTATTATGGGATGGCATCAAGAACATCGAACATGGAGAAAGCAAAAGGTCATTAACATTAAAAAGAAAGAAAAGGCCAGAGTGCATGTCAGAAGAGATTCTTAAACTTACTCTTGAATTTAGCATATGCAAATGGAAGAGAAGATGAAGTTAAAAAGCTGAACAGAAAATTTCAAAGGGCAAGAGAAGAAAAATAGACTATTATTATAAAATATGCAAAAACCTGAAATTCAAAGACAAGCAACCGAATTGACCTGAAGGAGCATAGACAAAGTTAAACCCTAAAAACCGCAAGATAACTGGACAGTCCCTCACAGGAGGGCCACCTGGAAGGGTGGACATATCTAGGGTGCAGTACAGCACTGTTGAATCACATAACTATCCTCTAGATCTTTAATATTTCCTACCCCTACAATTATGGTCTTAGCTTTGCCTCATTAATCCTGTTAGACCTACATATGTTTATTTGTATAATTAATATCATTCGATGCATTAACACTTCAGAAATAGTAATGGGAGTAATGATTCCCCGAGGGTACAGAAAGGAGGGGGAGGCTGAACTGATAGCAATGATGACTATATAACCCGACTCGAGGAGAACGAATAACAAAATGGTAGGTGAATGGATACATCAGATGGTGTAAGATAGAGCAAAGAAAAAACTCCAAATGAATTACAATAATAATAATAATATTTCATATAATCACAAGGGTTCCTGGGGGTAGGGCGGGGATAAAGAGGAGTTGATATCAAAGACTGCCAGATGAAAATGTTTTGAAAATGATGGTGGCAGCATTTGTACAATCAAGCTTATCTAATTGAACTATGGATTGTTATAGTAGCTGTAAGCTCTCCTAATATACTGGGGGGCGGGGGGAGAAGGAAAGCCATAAAAGGAACAATGTGCTCAGCATATCCCAAGTTGAAGGACTGAAGAAAAATGCAAGCCTTGAGTTGAAATAAAGAAGGATTTTATGGGCACACTAGGTATGCACAGAGTCACTGTACCGGGTTCAGTAGCCAGTCTGACAAAAAGCAGAATCTGATGAGCCACGGGAAGGATCCAAGCACAGCAAAAAGGAACCAAGCTTCCCCGCAGCATCCATTTAGAATACAAACACAAAAACAGGTACAGAATCAGGGAGTATTTTGTTCTGTTGTACACAGGTTTTCTATGAATCAAAACCAAAAGGAGGGCGCCAAACAGCAAGGGCAACATTCTTCATTTGCTCTAAGCACTTGATCATTTCGATTCAATGAGTTGTTGGATAAACTATTTTGCTTTGTAGGATTTAATATGTCTATTAAGAAACATTTCAATTCTGGGTCTGTGACTGGCCCTTCATTCAGATTTTATTTTGTATTTTCACGATTCTGGATTGCTTATTCTAGACTCATATAACCTTCAGGCCTCTTGATGCTACCAATTAACTATGGTATTTTGTGAAGATGGAAGAGCCAAGCCTGGGATAATCTTAATTCAATCAAATTTCAATGCTTCCAAAGTTATTTCCCAACTATAGTTCCTAATGTTCCTAAGTTTATGTGGCATTAGTTCCACCCATGATAACTTCATGCCAAACATACTAGAGCGCAACAGAATGCTATAACTTTGCTTCATTGTCTCATGTTTTCCATGGAGCAAATCATTTCCCTTCCTGCCCACCCCTATAGTGAAGACAGAAAGATAGCCCTACGGTTTAGGGTTCATCTGATGGCCACTTTTAAATTTAGGAACTTGTCTTTAAGACATGAATTACACACAAAATTAAACTACAGCTAATGCTAAGTCAGGGATTTTTTTCTAGGACGGGAATAGTAGTGATTTGAATAGAGAACAGGTCATGAGAGTTAACAGGAATCACTGGTGGATTCTTCATAAGTATAAATCGAGTGTGATGTGAAGGTCTGTTTGATAGGGCATCTTGCAAGTCTATCTTTCCTTATGTTTGCAGGTATTGCAGCTGCTTAATTGACATGGGTGTGTAATAATCCGTGGACCCTACATCATTTGGAGAGGTGGAAATTAAAGAATATTGTGAGTATTGGTTCTCCAATTACAAAAGTTTTCAGCTCAGTGTTTGAAGCACACTGCTCATCATCTTCTCTTATTAAGTCGAATCTAGCTTATAATAACTCCTTTTTTACATCCAGCGTTATGACATCTTCATAGAGCTTTAAAGGCATTTATCACTATCATCTTTTTCTGGGTCCAACCAAACTTTCATAACCGGGAGGTTAAAAGGAAACACGCACAGCATCAGCCCTGGATCTCATCCCCGGGGTCAATATTCAGTGCAACTTCCTGATGACAAACTGGTGTAAAGCTCCATCTCCTGCTTCCCACCAAGCTCCTGGTCCATGTTGTGGATTATGCTCAGACTCGGGTGGCTCCATTGGTGTCAGAGTAGAACTGTTCCCTAGGGGGATTCAAGGTGTGTTCTTCAGAAGCTGATAGTCAGGTCTATCTTCCAAGGCACGTCTGCCATTGCTACCCGTGGCCATCGCATCAATTCTGACTCATAACAGGGTTTCCAAGACCAGACCTTTGACAGGAGCAGACAGCGTCATCTTCCTCCCTGAAGACAGTGGCTGGGGGTGTGAAGCACCACTGTGTGGCCCGCAGTCTAGTACTTCCCCGCACTTCTAGAGACTTCAAACGTGCAGCCTGTTACTAGTCCATTGCTTTACTGTTTGAGCAGATTCCCTTTGTTCAGAGTGACTTCTGCATCTCACATTTCCTAGCTGTGCCCCAACCAAAGTAGGGGACCGGTTCCTCTTAGTGTGGGGATATCAAATCAAGGTCAATCTCTCACAGCGAACCTTCTCTCAAAGAAAGGTTAATATTAACCGGGACTATCTCATCAGTCTGTGTCTAGGATGTGACGCTAATTGAAATGAAGCCCGAGGATCCTGGCTGGAGACATTGTTTCCTCCCAGGAAAATCTGAATATTTGCTTCTCTACTTCAAGGCATTTCCTTCCAGTGTCTTTGGGATCCCAGGATCAATGCTCCTCTGTTGATGTCGAGACAGCTTTCCCCTTCTCACACTTTCCCTTAGCAATCCAGAGGGGCTGGCGCTCATCTCAAGTCGGCTCCAGGCCACTGGTCACCAGTAGGTTTGCCTGGGCAATTAAACGCCCACAACCGCTCTGCAGAGAAGTCGGTGACATGGTGGCCCGCAGCTGCCCATGGACCAGACTGATGCGCCACCATCCCGCGGCAGAGCTCCACCAGACTCACTCACAGCTGTTGCCATTTACTCCCTCCCTTTTCCTGCAGATACCGGAGGTTTTCTTTGCTGACTCATAAATCAGGTTTCATTCCAATTTTGTGGGATTTCTGTTTTCTGTATTTTAAAGAAAAATGAGAGAACTCTATGCCACACAACACCGCTTCACTCTTTTTCTTTAGTTGTTTATTTAACTGTGAAGAGGGCAGTGTGCCTCAAAGGGAATTTAAGGGGAAACATGAAGCAGTATGTGTGAAGCTTTATCATTTAACCAAAATTAATTAAAATGTTCTAAATGAAAATACTAGTGAAGCTTTGAAATGTGGCCTAGTTAAGTATCAAATCAACATGACAATAAGCGAATTTTTATTATTGAAACTATAAGAAGGCATATGAGGGTAAGTCAGAAGGTGGTACAAACTCATAGAAACCTTTATTAGTTAAAAATAAGTGGGCATTGTTGCCATCTTTCCAAACCCTGCCTTGAAGAATTCTACGCTCTGATTTGCACCACCTAAGAGCAGCATTTCTGACGCCCTTGAGGGATTCAAACCATGTTAAAAGTTCCTTTTTAAAGTTCTATGAATTTGGAGGACAAAAATAAGTCTGAAAGGACATGATCACGGAGGCAAAATGGATAGGGTCAGGTATCCCAGTGAAATTGTCACAGCTCAAAGATGAT
Organism: Tenrec ecaudatus; assembly: GCF_050624435.1. Lineage (NCBI taxonomy): Eukaryota > Metazoa > Chordata > Mammalia > Afrosoricida > Tenrecidae > Tenrec > Tenrec ecaudatus. The sequence continues at coordinate 108,161,693 of NC_134537.1, forward strand.
TGCAGGTATGTTGTCAGAATGGAAACAAACATTTCTTGAGTCAATTTGCCTGGACTTTTTCTCACCAATGAAGGTTTAAATTTTCTGAAAACTTCTTAATAATAATCCCCTTGTGATTTTATTTCACGTTTTAGGAAACCTATAGAATCTTCAGAGTTAATGGTATTATCAACTTTGCTGGGCCAGGATCCGCAGTAAACTTAAAAAGACCAAAGAAAAAAATCTGGTCTTTGAGCTAGCTGATCTTCCCTAACCCTTTTGGCCCTCACTGAACCAAAAGCTGGCTGAGGCTGTGGTGTTTGCTTACTATTGGAAGAATCATACTGTGTAAGACCCCAACTTCCCAAGTTACTGCATTTACACACTCTTCCACCAGTTGCTGAAGGGGCGGCACAGTTTCTGAATTTGTTGAGGTTGACAGTCTTCCCTCTCGTGGATTATCTTTGAACTCTTTATGAGTTCCCTTAAAATTTTGATTCATCAAAAACTTGTTTTGTGTGATGAATCATTCCCAAAAACTTGTTGCAAAGCTTTAGTGATTTGAGAAGATGTGAACTTAAGTTTCTATTAAATATTTCATATTAGTTTTGATGTCAAACTTGTTTTTTTCCCCCCATGGCACAAAAGTATCACATTGAGCTGCTAATGGCAAGGTCAGCAGTTCAAAACCACCAGCCACTCTGTAGGAGAAAAATGAGGCTTTCTACACCCATAAAGAATTACAGTCTTGGAAACCAACAGGGGCAGTTCTACCTTGTCCTATAGGGTTGCTATGTATCAGGATCGACTTGATGGTAGTGAGTTTGGAGTTTGAGTTTAATGGGAATGAGACAAATATATTAGAGAACTATTTCACAGCCATCCACTGACCCTGAGATATGTTTCAATATGTTTTGTTTGCTCACACATATGTGAACTAGAACCCTTATAGAAATCCCCTTTGATTTACTCTCATAAAAGCGTAGATTCTGTCTCACTGTGGTAAATTAGGAAAACCGTATATATAATGAAATATTCCATAAGCTTTCACTGACACAAGTTTTGAGAGCGATGCTCTCATGTACACTAGCTGTGAGTTCTCTAAATCTCACTGTTGATGAGTTACAGTGATAATAACATTTAGCATAGTCTTTGTGGGTCCATGGCTAGGTGAAGTAAAATATAATGTTCAAATATTGAGATAGTCTAGATGCATTTGTTTCATATGTCTTATGATTAAAAAAGGTATAGTGAAAATATATGCAACTATAAAGCCTTGAGTTACAATTGTTTTTGCATGTACTAATGACATACAAGTCCAAGTGCTCACGTGTCATGCCAAATGGAGTGGGGCTGAGTACTCTGTCAATGATATTTTAGCTACACGAAGTTTTATTTTATCTGATTATTTCTCTCCTCTCTTCCTCTGTTGTTAGTAAATGACATTCATTTTAAGAAAAACTTACTTCTTTTAATTTGAATTTGAACATAGTGTAATTTAAATAGACTTTGTGCCCTCAAATGAACTCTGATACATTCCAGGATTCCAGGTGTATCTACATATATATCTCTTGCAAAGTAAACCACCTGCTGTAATTTGGTTCAGAAAGAGTAATAAAGGACTTGCTCACAGGATTGCAGAATGGCCGCAAGCACTGCATCTGTGGATGAGGCATGTGCAAGAGATTAAAAGAAAATCAGGACACCCACATACTTCCAGCTCTCATTTAAACAGTGACTCAATAAGTCAACAGTGGCATTTTATTTGGTTTTCATAGAAAATGTTCTTTTAGCAAAGAAGATTTTCAGCCCATACGAGGTGAAAAAGTTCATATGTTCATTAAATGGTTCCTAGTTTCCCCATCAGCCACTCTGCAGGGAAAGGGTGTAGCAATCTGCTTTCTGAAAGATTTACAACCTTGGGAAGGTTCTGCTTCACCTTCCTCCTTCATTGGCTGTAGCAGCATGAGTCTGGAAGGGCATTCGGCTAGTGTCTGACCCATGGACTCGAGTTGGACTGACTGAGGCCCTTCCTTGATACACATCTCTTTCTTGATATAAAGTCCTTTCTCATACACATGAGTGCCACTGTCTTTGATTCTCCAGAAAACCTAACCCAACACAGCAAGTAAAATAAAAATTAAAGAGATATAAAAGAGGTGAGGTTAAAAAAATAAGTCTATGTTACACACATAATGAAAATAATAATGAATGTCTCTATTTTAAATTTAATTTAGTTTACTGTATTTAGAGAATAAATATTTGAGTAAATAAAATATTGAAATTGATATAGATATGTTTCTTGATAGTTCTGAAGATTTATAGTGTCCTTTTACATCTCATAGCTATGTATGTGCAAATCCCTGGGTGAAAATTATCGGATGCTTGGTTAATAGGACTTTTAAATTGACACTTCTCCAGAAAACATTAATTATGATTAAACTTTAACTATTAATTAAAGCAAAACTATGGTACATTGCAGTGATATTGAAATGGTTCTAATCTTTAATGCAATTCAAAATTTGACATTATTCATGGACTTCTTTATCCCTAATGCAATTTGCAAGTATTTTTTGAGATAAGGCCATATACTAGTTTCTTTAAGAAATTCAAAGAAATTTAGGACAAATTTTTGTTCTCTGTTTGAATTGATGTTCCTGGTATGGAGCAGAGAAAGATATTAAAAAACAATGTATAATTTAAGGCAATACTTTGTAAGATTTTAATAATAACAGGTATTGAGGCATTGTAGAGATCATAAGAAAGAGTTCTTCTTGATGTACACTGGCACAGATATGAACTGGAAACACAGAGAATCCAGGACAGATGAACCCTTCAGGACCAGTGGTGAGAGTGATGATACCGGAGGGTGGAGAGAAGGTGAGGTAGAAAGGGGGAACCGATTACAAGGATCTACATATGACTCCCTCCCTGGGGAATGAACAACAGAAAAGTGAGTGAAGGGAGACGTCGGGTAGTGTAAGATATGACAAAATAATAATAACATAAATTATCAAGGGTTCATAAGGGAAGGGAGAGCGGAGAGGGAGGAGGAAAATGAGGAGCTGATATCAAGGGCTCAAATAGAAAGCAAATGTTTTGAGAATGATGATGGCAACAAATGTACAAATGTGCTTGACACAATGGATGGATGGATGGATTGCAAAAAGAGTTGTACGAGCCCCAAATAAAATGATTAAAAAAAGAAGACACAGTTCCTCTCTAAAGTTGAAAGGTAACACAAAGACACTTGGATATAATAGTTTGCTTTGTAAACAATATAATACCGTTGCATTGATGTTTAATGCAATGCCAGTAAAGACCCTACAAGGGTCTTTGTTTTTGTAAAAATTAGCTACCAAACTGATGGCAAGATTTATATCAAAATGCAAAGAGTCTAGAATAAACAAGACTATCTTGAAACTGTAAAAGCAAGTTGAAGAAGTTTCTTCTGATCGAAGGGTCACAAACACCAAAATAACAAAATAGTGCACAAACATAGATTGCACCTACATGGGCATCAGAGATCCCCGAGTTGCCTAAGTGAGTTGCCATTTGGCTGTTTAGCTAATGATTGGTGATTTGAACTTCCACAGCGGCTCTGAGGGAGAGAAACCCAATTCTACTTCTTCTATAAAGATTACAGCCATACACAATCTTGCAATAACACAGTTATAATGATATACACGTATGTATAGATAGGTATTCAATCAACAGGGGTGGTCTACAACCATGACTCTATGAGGAGGCTCCAGAAAACTTGTGGAAAACTAGAATTTAAAAATAATGGAATGGTTCCTCAAACTTCTGGAAGTCCCTTCATCTGTAAGTTTGGCAGAGGATATTTTTACATTTATATTCATATGTGCTGCAAATATATTCAAGAATATAGTAAAGTATATAGGGGCAAAGTAAAGAAACCTCTTTTACCATTACTAACTACCTGTAGGGAATAAGTTACTGTCCTGGGGGACACTGAGGTCATTTGGCATGCCATAGTATACAAAGCCATCTCATATCTGACTTCAGTAAGCAGCAACCGAGGACTTAAAGTCTCCATTGTAGATTCAACGACAGGGGAAGCCAAGCAGAGTGTAGAAAATCAAAGTGAACGCTAACAGCAGAAAGGCAGCACTCACCAGAGCCATCAGTTATAGGCAATACAAAAAGTAGCACATGCCCCGGCAGACAGCTCAGAGGCAAGCCGAGACAGGGGAGGAGGGAAAAGGACACTGGGAGAAATTGAGAAGAGTTTTGTTACACTGTGAGGAGAAAAAAACAACAACAAGAGAATGGGGAAAGCCACATACCTAGTTGTCCAACTAAAATATCGTGTTCCTAGAAGAAAGCTTAGACAATATCCTCACGATGTGGGAAAGACAAGATTTAATGGGCAGAGTGTAGAAAGAGCTAAGACGACAAATTAGACTCTCAAAATTAGAACTTAATAATGTCTGCTCATCAAAATACAACTTAGAGTAGGAGAATATGTGGGCAATAAGGTGCTTTATCTAAAACTCATATATGTATATGTGTGTATGTGTTTACATGGATATACATAAACAAAACTAAAAACCTGGCTACCATCACATCCATGCTGACTCCTAGTGACCCCTGTGCGTTTCCAAGATTATAACTGTTTCCTGGAGCAGAAAGCCCTGTCTTTCTCCCACGGAGCTGCTGGTGGTTTTGAACTGTCCACCATGTGGATCGCAGTCTAATGTGTACACACTACATCACCAGGGTTCCTTTATATATCTACATATATAACAATTTATATAAATAAAGGCCATCATTTCCATCTATTAGTTTTGTCTCTATCTAGGGTTTCTAAGACTATGAATCGTTACAGGTGCAGACAAACATCTGTCTCTCATGGAGCGGGTTGGTGGGTCTAAAAGCTGACCTTGTAGTTAGCAGCCTTGTCTTTATGTGTCAATTTAGAAAACTAAGAGATTGGCACACACAAAAAAATCAGAGAGTATTCAAACACCAAGAAGGCCTATGAAAACAAACACCGCCATTAGTCGTCATGAATATAAAAATTAAAACGACACTATGAAACCTCTTCCTATCCATCCAAATAGCTAAAATTAGAAATACTGACTCCATTAAATTTGAGATGTGAAATCTGAAACTCTCAGGCATTTTCAGTGGGAATACAAACTAATGCAACCACTTTGGAAAATGATTTGGCAGCGTCTACTAAAATCAAATAATTTTCAGCCGTCAGAAATTCCACTTCGAGGTATAAGCTCAAGAGAAATAAATGCACATGTCCACCAAGAGATATATGCCAGGATATTTATGTCAGGTGTATTTATAATAAATTCAAACTGGAAACAACCCTTAAGCCGTCACATAAGATAAACAAACAATGTGCAGTTCAGTCTTACAATGGAATGCAACAGAACAATTGAATAGAACACACTGCTGATACATAAAACAATACGTATGGAATCAAAAACCATTAAACTCTGTAAAATAAGTCAGATGTAAATAGTACATATTGTCAGAATCAATTTGCCTGCAGTTCATAAAGAGACAGCACTGATACAGAGTCATGAGCTAGAAGGGCCGCCTTTCACGGAGAGGGCAGTGCGTGCGTGGAGCGGACTGATGCTCATCACTGTACCACCAACATCCGGCATCATGTGCGGAAAGCTATTTATGATGACTGATCTGGGGGGTAGTATCAGAGTGAAAATCTAGAAAAGTTGTTCAAGACGTACCATTTATTTACTTTACTGAAAGGATATTTCAATTAAAAACATGGTTGGGGAGAGAAAACCATTCACAGAATTTGATAAGTGAGCAGTTAAAAACAATAAGTGAGCGCTTGGGTAAATCTTCAGTTCATCAAGTTAACAGTCCAGTTAAGCAAACAATATTTGTTTGCCCTTAATATTCCCCTCTCTCTAAGATAACTGTATTCGACACGACTAAAGAATGGAACCATCCACAGGGAGCCAGGGACATTTAGGCTGGACTACTTTTCATTTCATATTTTTAAAAGACTTTGGTAGAATGAAATGTAGAGACAAAAGAACATATTTCAGGAAATTTTTAAAAGATCATTTTATTGGTTGCTCTTACAGCTCTTATAACAAGCCACAAACCAGTTGTATCAAACACATTTGTACATATATTGCCACCATCATTTCAAAAACATTTTTTTCTACTTGAGCCCTTGGTATCAGCTCCTCTCTTTTCCTTCCCCCACCCACCACCCTTGTGATGCCCTTGATAAAATATAAATTATTATTATTATATTATTACTATTCTCATATCTTACACCATCTGCTGTCTCCCTTTTCCAATGCTTCTGTTGTTCACGCCCCTTGGGGTGGGGGCATTATATGTAGATCATTGCATTGATGCCCCTTTCTCCCCCTTCTCTCTCCACCTTCCCCTACCCTCACGGTATCGCTACTCCCATGATTGTTTCTGAGGGTTTATCTGTCCTGGATTGTGTGTCGAGAGCTCTTATCTGTCCCAGTGTATGTGCTCCAGTCTAGCTGGATTTGTAAGGGAGAACTGATTGGGTGGGTGGAGGGCAGGACGCATCATAAACTAGAGGAGTGTTCTGAGTTTCATCAATGCTATACTGACTCGTCCTTCCTTGTGACCCTTCCATGAGGGGATTTCCTATTGTCTGCAGAGGGGCTTTGGGTCTCCACTCTGCCCCTTCTCATTTGATCGATTTGATTCTTTGTTTTGAGTCTCCTGATGCCTGATCCTGTTGACACCTTGTGATCACACAAGCTAAGCCTGCTGTTCTATATAAACATTCACACCCCTATACCTGTAATAATGTGGCAATGATTTCAATTTTTTGTTTTAAAGTGAGCATACAGAGATAGGCTCTCTACTTGCTGTTATCTTCTCTATTTCATCTGTAAAATAAAAGAGCAAGCTACGATAGTAAGCACCTGGAGCAAAAGCTAGTCATCAACAACTATCCTTTTCTCTCCCATGCTGTTTTACCATATTTTGAAATACACGGTCCCTTTCATCTAAGAACCTTTAATGAACCACTGGTACTTTTAATTACATTGCTCTTGAAAATCTTGGTGCAGAGAAGTAAAAGAACAGCAAATCATCATCGGTCCCTTGTGCTGACAACGCTGGGGAAGGGTCGCAGCACAGACTGGAGCGTGTGTGGGCCACGTACACACAGGGCAGTGTTTGATTGAGAGTATTTTATTGTTACCACCACATGCGTCTCCAAAGCCCTTTCAAAAGAATTACCATACATCCAATTCATAAAATCATGACTCTAATTGAGTTGGTTATTACACTGGTTTATTTGTTATTTAAACTGGAACTGGAAACCGCTGAGGACAAACAACGAAGAGCTGTAGGTTTTGTGAATATAAGAAAGACACATTCTCAAAGTCTTATTATATTGTAATTTTTCTGTTAAAATTCTAAGAATGGATTAACAAATGAAAGAAGACAATTAATTGAATAACAGATAATTCTGTGGTTTAATACAATAAAATACATTGCCAATCCCTGGGAATTGTTTGAAATACTATCTGTTCTATAATCCTCAAAACTGTTCAAATAGTACTTTGTGAATATTTTATTCCAAATAGCTTAACAAGTATTATACGTTTTTTTCCCCAAATAATTCAACTTATCTCAACTTGGCTTCAGTGGGTGAGTTTATGAAGTTGTAGAAAAGTACACATGAGCTTCCCTAAAGCCAGAATTCCCTGTGCTCAAAACAGATCGCCTTTCCAAACAGACTCACTACTACTACTACTACTACTACTACTACTACTACTACTACTACTACTACTACTACTACTGGACATCACTGTGTTGTACCTAGTTTAGTTTTATATTTTGAATGATATTTTCCCTTCCATTATAAGATGTCATGCTTTAATATATTGTAAAACACAGAACTATATAGTGGCTATCAGTGACACTGATTATTTTTTATTTGTATTTTAAATGTCAGGTAATTGTTAAGGATTATATCTACTAGACACTCATTGGTGAGAGTAGGGTCAGGTTCCAACCGATCAATTGGGTCTCAGTCTGATGACACTTGCTTGTTGTCAAGGCCTTTTTATGTCAGAGTGGGAGACAATGGGAACTCTCTCTCTCTTCCTTCACCTTCCTGCTGGTTGGTGCCCTGCCTGACTGCAGGGGTGGCTTCACATGGGCAGCCCAACCCTGAGAGCTGTTGGCGCCTTCCCATGTTTTCATGAGCTTTGCATCCACTCAATTCTATACTACCCACAGGCTTGTGATCTTCGTGCTTAATGCTTCCCCGCTCCCTGTCTTCAGCCTGCAGCTTTGTGAGCCTGATGGGGCTCTGGCTGGCACTGGCCTTATAGGATTGACTTGGACTGGGCTAGGATGCCTTCTTAATATAAGATTACATCTCGATTTAAAGTTCTGTCTTGTACATATATGAGTGTCACTGGATTTGTTTATCCAGACAACCTCGCCTAACAAAAGACCAATGGAAGGATTCAGTAGAATTAAGAATGATAAAAGTAAAATCAAATGGACTCAAATTCTGACTTCTCTTGCCGGATATTTTTTGGCTTTGAAGTAGAGTATTAACAGCCACCATTCATCGCTAAAATGAGACATGTCTGTTTTCATTTTTGTTATGCTTATCTAGCATCCTTAACTTACTAAGATATAATACATGAACTGTAAAAATTGAAGTTGCATATTACAATTGGCTATTGTAGGGTGAGGGCTGTATCACCAGATATATCACTATGTGTATGAATTGTGTAATGAATTTTCTAGAGAAATATCATTAAGTATATTGCCCACTTTAAAATTCAGAGCTATGAAAATGCTGTTTTCCCCAAAATAATGCAGTTCTCCCTCTTGGAAAGATGAACATAAAGCAACTCAACACACTGCTCTTTTCACTGTAGTTTCCCAGAATCCCCGTGGAGAGAAAGTCACACGATATACAAAGTGCTTCTCATTTTCTCCTAACAGCTTTTCTCATTATGTTCTTATACTCCCTCGCCCTCAAACGCTATCCTATTTTGTCAGTTTTGCTGTTTGAGGGTTTGCCTACATATTTTTAAGATGTAAGGGCAGGAAGATGAATTAATTTGTTGAGCAGAAATAGGTAAGAGGCTACTTCTCTAGTAAGAAGGGACACTGGAAATAAAACGAAGGTGTATGTGATGTAAAAGCCCCTGAATTTTCTCCTCTCCCACACAAACGTGCTTGCTCTCCTTCCTTCCAGCTCAGGAAGGGTGGTCCTCCTTCAATCTCTCTCTACCTAGATAAAGTTTGGTTTTCCTAATACTTCTAGCACTCAACTTCTCTGATCAAAATTAAGGGTGATTTACCCAAAACGTTGGTGGGATTTTATCTGCTTGCATGGACTGCTGAACCTCAGAGTTTCTTTATGAGGATGTGTGTGATGGGAAGAGGTTATATCAACTATAAACTCCTGGGTAAGGATAGCAGGGGAGCCCAAACTGTCCACCAGGTCACAGCCTGATGACACCTCCTTGGGGATGTGACTTTTTGTACAAGGCAGAGATGGAGAAGAGTTGACTAATTTGGGCCCTCTGCCATCTGTTGGAGCTATATCTTGTGTCTGTTTCATCAATCACCTGTGGTGTCCCTTGCCGACCCCAAGTAATGGGAGAAGGGAAGGCTTATATGAGTCATCAGCTCAATCTGATAAATTAAAATATCATGCATTTCCCCCACTTCCTGGGCACCCTTCCAAGATTACTGGAGGTATGGAAACTGTGGTGAGTCTCAAGACATCAGGATAGTGGACAGACAGGCTTCAAAAGGAGGCTGAAGTGGACGGGCTGGGGTAGTGCTAGTCTCTGATGTGGGCTGTTCCCTAAGCGGAACTTGCTGGGAGCAGTTGCAGAAGTATGGCAGGGAGTCTGCGAGCTTGACCATACCCCAGAATGTTCCAGAAATCTTAGTCTTATTCCAGCTCTCAGTGGCGTGGTTTAGGAAACACTCCCAGCAGGCTTCATTTAGCTAGCATGGAGCCTCTGAACCTAGTGCATGGCACGCACTCCCAGCAGCCCTCAAGAGAAGGAAATGCCCGCATTTTCTCTATGTCTAACGGAAGTGCAGCACCCAGTTAATTTTAGTGCTCCATGCCATGCACACAGGGGTACAGGGAAAGGTAGCAAAGGGATTCCCACTCTCTACTGTTGGCACTTCTTCTACCTGATGACAAAGACCTCTTCTTTCATGATCTAAGGCTCACGGGAAGAGAAAAAATAACTGTCCTGCTTTTCCAGTCTTACCCTGCTGTCCCCACATTCTTCAGATCAGAAGAGTTCAGTTTTCCCTAGCTTTCTCTTTCCGTGTAAGTAGGTTTTCAATTATGAAAAACTTTAAAAGCTGATTTATCCATTAGGACTCTTGACAATGCCACTGATAAAGCATTTCCTCTGTTGACATGGTCTGGTTTGTAAGCCTACTGTCTAGTTGTCTCGGGATCCCCATGGGGCATCCTGTCTCTGCTTTTCCTGACATTCCTTCAGTCCCAAACCAAAATCAGCACTCATCATGAGAGAGGTTTTCTCCCAGTTGAGAGACAATCACTTATGCATAAAAATATAAAAAGCAAATAAAACCTCTACACATAAATTTATTCTTATAGACACCTGCTCTTCAGGAAGCATCAAAAGAAAAGGGAACGAATACACAATTATTTTACCAAAAAGAACTAGTTAACAGCGACCATTTCAGGAGTTAGCATATGAGCAAGAATCAGTGGTGCTGAAGGATGAAGTTCAAGCTGCACTGAAAGCATTATCTAAAATCAAGGCTCCAGGAATTGATGAAATACCCATTGAAATGTTTCAATAAGCTGATGGAGCACTGGAAGCACTCACTCATCTATGCCAGGAAATCTGGAAGACAGCTACATGGCCAACTGACTAGAAGAGGTCTATAGTTTTACACATTCAAAAGAAAGGTGACTTGATGCTTAAATTATAGAACAATATCATTGATATCAAATGCCAGTAAAATTTAGATGAAAATCATTCAACAATGGTTACAGCAGTACTTTGGCCAGGAGCTGCCAGAGGGTCGGGCCAGAGTCAAAAGAGGATGGGGGATAAGGGATATTTGTTGATGTCAACTGTATCTTGGCTGAACACTGAGGCTAGCATAAAGATGTTTGCTTGTGTTTTATTGACTATGCAAAGGCATTGATCTATGTGTACCAAAGCAAACTATGGATAACCTTGAGAAGAATGGAAATTCCAGAACAGATCATCGAGCTCCCATGTAACTGGTACACAGCTCTAGAGGTCGTTGTGTGAATAAAACAAGGGGATGCAGTATGGTTTCAAATTGGGAAGAATGCACATCCGGGTTATAGCTTCTCAATATATTTCTCCAATCTGTTTGCTGAGCAAACAATCAAAGAAGTTGGCTTATGTGAAGAAGAATGTGGCAGAAAGATTGGAGGAAGGCATGCAGCCTGTAATATGCAGACGACACAACCTTGGAAGACGAAGTAAATGCGAGTGAAAATATATGATTGAAACACTCAGGGTGTTAGTCTGGGTAGACTGGAGAAACAAATCCAGAGACACTCATGTGTGTAATAGAGAGCTTATATCAAAGAGTAATTGTATATTAAGAAAACATCCCATTCCAGTCCATATCAAGTCCATAAGTCCGATATTACCCCATATGTCAAAAATGGTCCATAATTTCCTCTTTAGACTCACGCAGCCATGCAATGAGGCAGAATGCAGGAAGATCACAGGCCAGTGGGTGAAAAGTCTTATGGTGCAAGTGGCAGTGGGAGCATCTCAACTCTCAATGGTGGCAGGGGTCTCCACGTAGCTCCTCCAGCTTCAGGGCTCTACGGTAGCTCCATGTGTATTGTCAGCAGGAAGATGAAGCAGAGAGTCTGTGTCTACCACCCAGTGAGCTGTTTATTTCCTTTGAGCCTCTAAATGAGGTCATCAAGATGCAAACCCATTGACAAGCTAAAGTCCACCGCTTCTCAAGTTGACAGATTATACAACTGCCACATTCAGTATGGATACCAATTCAATGTCAAGAAGACAAAAAAACCCCTCTCAACTGGACCAGTAGATAATATTATGATAAATGGAGAAAAGGTTGAAGTTGTCAAGGATTTTGTCTTGCTTGGATCCATAATCAATGTTCATGGAAGCAGCAGTTAAGAGATTAAAAGAAGAGTTTTATTAGGTAAATCCACTGCATAAGACCTGTTTAAAGGACTGACAAGCAAGAATGTTCCTTTGAGGACTAAAGTGAGCCTGATCCTAGCCGTGGCATTTTCCATTTCCCTAAATGCATGTGATAGCTGAACATTGACTAAAGAAGACTGAGGAATAGTCGATGTGTTTGAATCCTGGTGCTGATAAGAATATTGAAGGTACCCTGGGCTGCTAAAAGGACAAGCGAATCAGTCTTGGAAGAAGTAAGTCCAGAGTGCTCCTTTGGAACAAGGAAGGTGAGACTTGGCCTTATCTACCTGGAGCATGTTGCCAGGAGAGACCAGTCCCTGGAGAAGGACATCATGTTTGGTAAAGTAGAGGGGCAGCAAATAAAAGGAGGTTCTTCAAGGAGAGAGACTGATGCATGGCAGCAACAATGGGCTCAACCGAAAGAACAATTGGGAGAATGACCCAACCCCGGCCAGTGTTTTGTTCTTTTGTGCACAAGGTTGCTTTGGGTTACAACCAACCCAGTGGTACCAAACAGTAACAACAACAATTTGTTATCATTTACCAAGGGTATGAAAACTTGTATGTTCTGAGCTTATATGACCTCATTCAATCTTAAAAGCAACTGTGAAACCTGAAAAATGTTAGTCCCCTCTTTCAGATAAAGAACCCAGCCTTAGAGGAAAAGCTTAAATTTCCAAAGAGTACACTAGGCTAAAAAATACAGTCCTAAGTAAAGCCAGTTGATTCTCCTTTGCTGACTTCAATCTAGAAACTGTGAACAGCCTTCTCCTTTCCAGTCTCGCGGTAACTCCTACAAAGCTGACATCCTTACCAAGCAGAGGCCTCCAGCAATTCCACAGGGTGTCTCCTAATCGCAGCTGAGACCGACTCTGCCAGAAACTCTTTATGACCAATTATTTAGGGGCCCTCTCCCTTGGGGTCACTGTGTCCCTGAAGTGTGCTCACCTCAGTCTGACATTGATGCTCATCTTCTCTATCCAAAGATAAACTCTTGTTTATATTTGTGCCCTGTTGCCCAGAATTTTTTATGCTTAGTAAATATACATACCATCAACCACTTGTTAGCTAGCATTCAGCAGCTGCAGTAAGTGCAAAATAAGGAAAAAAGAGTCTAAGCTCTGGAATTTATAGCAACCCACAGAGCAAAGCAGGAATGAATAAAGAGGGACCAGCTTGGTTCCAATGGAAACCAAGCTCTGGAGGTTCTTTAACGGCTAGACTGCCTATAATGTAACATCTCAGATGTCAGAAGGGAGACTTGTTCAAGAAACCCCTTATGGCCTTCCCTGAATGTCTACTTGTCCACACATCCCCACCCCCACCCCAGGTCCTCTCACATTTGAGCTATAGCTGATGCTGTTTTTGAAAGCTTAACTATTTTTTCTCTTTGCTTTATAATGAGGATTATTTCCAGCATTCACCCATGAACTAAAAGCTCATGTAAAATTAATCAATTTATGAATGAAATAGACAGGGCCCTTGTACTTAATGTCTTTCATCATTTGAAGCATTCTGAGGCCCGCAGATAAAATTTCGTATCTCCTCAGTTTAGCAGCCTCGACATCAGGGCACCCTCTGGGCTCCCAAACTCTCCGGGCATTGTATGGCTTTCCCTTAAACTGTAAACTCCATGGAAGGAGAAAGAGTGTGGTACTCAGAATTGTCCACAATTTTGTATCATCAGAAAGCAATTTGGACAACAAGTAATTTTGATAACAAGGTACAACTTTTTTTAAAAAACAAAAACACCCATAATAGTCAACTGCAAAAGTGGCAGGCTGCAGCTAAAGGAAAGAGCAGATTAAACAGAAGGCCCTGATAAAAGGGCTCTGGGGCTTGTAGTTTTAATCATTCTGACATTTTGATGAATGCTTAACCTTAAAAAATAGGCTAAGGGGGACGAAGTGTTCATTCCAGAATGAGGAATGACTGCTACTGCTAGCTACAGGCGGAAACATACCTGTGCAAATGGATTCTAAGTCCTGAGGGAAGTGCTACAGGTTGAGGTTGCTGAAGTGACTCTCCAAAGACTAAACACACTGCTATTGGGTTGATTATAACTCATAGCAAGTCTGGGTTTATAAGGCTGTAAATCTTCTGGGGAGCAGAAAGTCTCATCTTCCTCCCCTGGTTGACTGGTGGGCTCAAACTACTAACCTAGTGGTTACCAGCCCAACGTGTAATCCATTACACCACCAGGGCCCCACTAACCTGGGAGGAGTCTCAATAAAAGCTCACTGATATTGAAAGCTTATGGAATGGTCTTAATTTGAAAAGTATCTGCAAGTTCTTTAGCATCCAAAGATACACTGCTTTCATGGACTCAGCAGGAGAGAGACACGTCCATTTAAAAATAATTTCTAAATGACTTTAAAGAGACCTTAGATTGGGAGTTATTGAGATTTACTATAAAAAATAACAACAACAAAATTATGTGCAATTGGTTCACGATTTTCCACCACTCATTACACTTCACGATTCTATTAATATTGTTTGGCAAACCAATGATTTTCAAAATTGCCTCCCCATTTTTATATGATACTCTTATTTAAAGCCAACCCCTAAAAGCGTAATTGAATAAAGGGAGAATATGCTGACAAAACTAAATGTTCAACATTTAGTTGCAAACAACTCTCATCGTCCCTCTGGAAAACTATAGGGTGTCATGTACACTAAGTTCTAAAAAGTAAACGGCCTCATAGATTTCCTCTCTCCCTGGAAATTGTCACTTTCTGAAGGAGGCAACACTAGACACAACTAATCTGAAAGCCCTGACCTACTAGCCAAAAGGTTAGTGTTCCCAATCCACCAAGAGAGGACTCAGGAGATAGGCCTGGCGGTCTGGTTCCAAAAGGTTATGACCCTGAAAATCCCTGTTTTGCTCTGAAGATGGCTGTAAATTCCGGAGCTCTCCCTTCACACATGGAGTTGTCCTGGGCAAGAATTCACTTGACAGGAAATTATACAAAAAAATATATTCAAATAAAACACATCAGCTGGCAAGTAGGTAATTGTTGGTGATGCTGGTGATGCTGGAGAATCTGATCACTGAAATGAAGAGAGCAATGGTGCGGCACACCTCAATTCGTTAGACTGTTATTAAAGCACCTAGGAAGTTAGAAATCTCACTACAGACGTGATCAACATGATCATTTCCTTTTCTATTTTATGAGAGGTGGCAAATGATGGCAATGGCAAAACAGACAATACCAATAAAATGTGTCCCATTTACCTAAAATTAATAGCTCATTTTTAAAAAGCAGGATTGTATATTGTATTTTTCTGTATTGTCCCATTCCATTATAAAAATATATATCAAGGAGATGATGGGAAAGATGAGTTCAGATGACACTGTTGGGTAAGTGTTGGAATGTTAACTGCAAGGTTGCTGGTTCAAACCCAACAGTCGCTCCACTGGAGAAAGATGAAGCTGTTTTCTTTCATCAAGATTTATGGTCTTATATAACCCCACTTGAGGGAGCGAATAATGGAATGTGGGTGAACAGGTATATCGGATGAGGTAAGATATGGATATATATACATATATATTAACAATAATATATAATACTTACAATAAAATCCTTAGGGGGAAGGGTGTGGGAGGAAGGGGATAAAGGGGAGCTGATATCAAAGAGTTCAAGAAGAAAGAAAATGTTTTGAAATGGATTGTAGTAGCAATTGTACAACATTGCTTGATCCATTTGAATTATGGAATGTTATGACATATGTAAGAACTCCAAAGAAAATGATTTTTAAAAATGATTTACAGTCTCAGAAATCCTCCTGACTCAGTGGCAGTGGGTTTGGTAGGTTTGGGGTGGTTCCGCGCCCAGTGCTAATGAAGGGCACACCAGCCGCACCTCGGGAGAAAGAGGTCTCAGTCTACTTCAATAAAGATCAGAACCTTGGAAACTCTCTGGGACAGTTCCACTCCATCCTGGAGGGTTACTGTGAGGTTGGGAATAGTGGTGAAGCGAGAAAGAGGACATAGTCTAAAACTAATCTTGTGTCAACATTGCGTGGGTAGAGCGGCAAACAAGCTAACAGTTCATATTATACAGCAGGAAAATTGTTTGCTTTGTGTTTCTATCAGGATACCGCATGTTAAACTCTATAATGACATTTGTTGCACTGTAATGATAATGTGCTTCCCTTTCTATACTAATAAAAAGCATATTTAACCTACCTGATTTGGGTCACGAAATAATTAAGATTAAGTCCCTAGCTATTGTTGCAAAACCCTTGCTTAATGAGGTGCCCAGGAGCTGCCCTCCAAGTGGCCAGTGAAGGAATCTGTTTTCGGCTCAGACTGTGTGCAGTAGCAGAAGACCTTGCAGAGACAGTTCATATCACCCCCTTTATCACGAGTGTAAAAAATGTCATTCCTTGCCACAATACACAGCGAACAAAGGCTTCCTAAGGAGAGCAATGGACTGTTTGGTGGTGTGGGGTAGGGGGGTGATCAGGGATACCCTGAACAATCTACTAATTTGTCAGTAACTTATGTAGTCGATTTCCCTACCCAGGTCTCTGGCATTTGTAAACTGTATTAGCCATGAGAAAAACAACAACAAAGAAAACTTCAGCAGAAGTCAGCTGAAAAACAATTAGTTATTTGAGCAAGTCTATAAACAATTACTATAATTAGGACGGAACCCCTGGATTGTGTAAGTGGTTACTGTGCTTGGCTGTTAACCTCCAGGTTAAAGGTTTGTGTACATTCAGACACACATCAGAAGAATGGCTGGCAGATTCCTTTGCGAAAACCAGCCATTAAAGACCTCTGGAGCATAATCTGCTCTAACTTGCTAAAAAGGGTGACCATGAGTTAGTGTCCACTTGGAGGAAACTGGTTTTATAGTCAGAAAGGAGAATCCAAAATAAGAGCGGGGCATTCTGGGTGCTACAGCTTGAAACAAGAGTGCTTCTGGTCATACAAGAGAGAATCCCCCAAACTAGAGAGGGAAGAATCAGAATGGGGCCAGGACCCTCCCTGTGTGACAGTAGTTAGGGGTGACGTTGAATTCTCTCACGAAGAGAAACTACACTCACATCAAAACATACTTTTCCATAAACAATCGGTCATTTTCAAAAATATCTTGGGGTTCCTCACAAGCCAAGTTGAAGAATTTCTCCAGTTACTGTTTCATAATGACAGCAAGACCACATGGCTGCTCCGGACTCTTCTAGTAGAATCTTAGTTTCCAGACGGTAGAAAGTTACACACTTGAGTGTATAGGCTTTACTTCCAGGAGTCTCCCGCACCCGGTGATTACAACCAATGCCGTTTCCCCATCTCACTGATGGAATCGCCCTCTTTCTAAAAACAGGTCAAATACCTGAGTATGATCCTGGCTCCTCTTTCTCACTAGAGTCTCACATCTAAGATCCTTTGGCAGATTCTTTGGCTCTGCTAAAGATTTTTTCCATCCTTTGACTGCTTCTCTATGACTATTGCTACCATCTAGACCTCAACCGCCATGACCGCGCTTCAGAATTTCTGCAATATCCTCCTGACTGGGTTCTTTCCCCCACACTGGCCCCCTGCCCCAATATATATATTTTTAAACATAGCTATCACAGTGTCCCTTTAGAAGGTTAAGCCAGGCCAAGTCACTACTCTACGCAAATCCCTCACTGGCTCCATGATTTTTCATTGACCTTCAAAGTCCAACCTACTTTATTAACCTGCACCACTTCCTCCTGGTTGACACACTCTGCTACTCTGCTCATGCGCCATTCGCTCTGTGCTATCGTGTTGGTCTCTGGACTGTTCCGGGCACTCCCAGCTCAGGACTTTGACACCAGAATATTCTTTTTGAGATATCTGGATTACTTACAATTTCCTCTCCTTCATGGCTCTCCTTGATGTCACTATCTCAACAAGCCATTTGGAAACCATTGGAAATGCTTTGTATCACCCACTCCCCGGAGATTCCCACCCCTTTTCCTATATTATTTTTCTCAGCAGTGCTTATTATCTTCCAGTGGATTGCACACTTTGTTTATGTGTTTGGCATATTGCTACTCTCCCATGATCAAAATTGTAATTCCAACAGAGCAAATCTTGCCTTGTGCACTGCTGCGTCCCTAGAACGACAACCATGTCTGCCACGGAGACGGCACGCCATAAACACCACACCACGGAGTGCATGCAGAAAGTAGCCAGCGCGTCTGTGGCGGAGAGAAAACACATGTCCAGGCCAACAGACTAAGTTTATTCACTTGAAAGAGGAGGAGATGAACTGAACATGAGGGAATGCCAAAGAAGGGAAGGCAGGGTTTATTGAGGCCACTCCCAAGTCCTAGTTGTCCCCTGGGGTTATAGTTAGTGTTGCCCAGAGTGGGAAATACCACCTGCTGGGGGCTCAAACCCTGGAGCATGCAAAAGCAGATATCTCCATGGAATCCTGGATTATGGGCTACAGCACAAATGTTTTAATTGCCAGAGTTGGGTTGAGTGTTGCTTTCTGTTTTGAAAAGCAAGGTAGGGCAAATAAATTTGGAAACCTATGATACAGATCTATGTTATCTGTTTTGAATTTTACAAGAATATAAAGAATTAAACTATATCTATCATACTTGTTTTGAAAGAATGTAGCGGACACTTTAAGAATATAACCAGAGTGACCTTGGTCCACTGCAGCTAGGCCTGGAAGTCATTCATGGACCACATGCTAAATATGAGTCTATATCTTAGAAAGGTTGGTCCATTTGACTATATGGCAGAGGGGGCAGGAGGAGGCTGGAGTCCATCCGCCAGGACTTGGCTGACAAGATGACAGTGATGGAAAGAATCAGGACAAGGGATTAACAGTCACAAATGATAGTCAACTTCACAGACCTTCCTGGCACTTTCAGTCACATAAAGAGAAAAGACATCTCTTCTGGCGTACACGACTCCTCAGGAAGCTGGCAGAGGGGGCCTCTCTCCCTTTCATCCTGAGGCTACGAGGGCTAATTAGTCTGATATACATGGTGAACTTGACATGCTTTAGTCGTGTTCGCAAATGAAAGTGTCATTTTTGTATTAGGAGTCACTGAAAACATTTCAATCTTTTTGAAAGTATTCCGAATCTTTGTTTCTTAATTGGCTAAAACAGACATATAACTGGCAGAGTTAAGTCTAAACATGATATGTATTATAGATATTTGCAGTGCAGATATTCATTATTTATAGAAATATTACAAATTTCATTTTATAATCAGGATATACTTAATATTTGAAATAGTCACTTGGAGAAAATGAACTAGCAAAATCAAAGCCTTACATGAATTACTCTCCTTATATATACACGAGAGTGTGTGTGTGTGTATATTACATATATATATAATTACTTCTGTTAGTAGAGATGAAAAATGCTTTCTTTTGTTTCTTTTATAATTAAACTTGTTTGAAAATCCTGATGAGGTGTGAAAGGAGTGATTATACACTGGTAACAGCTCTCTGGTAGCGGGGCCTCAGTGGATATCAGATTCTGTGGGGAAAACATCTGAGTTTAAAGTGGCTTGAAAAACCCCGCGCTTTGTCCACATAGGGACATCCTACTCTCATAAATATGCGCACGAATAAAAGTGAGCTGACCTTCACCCTCCCGAAGCAGCCTATTTGTAGATGAAATAGTGAATATAGTTTAGTGGTCCAAGGGACTGCCTCAAGCCGCAGACACATTCTTTAATTACTGCCAAATGGATGGAGAAAATAGCAATATAAATATAACAGTCCCAAACAATACTGATTTAAGCGAGGTATTTTATCCCATAAGCTCTTGTTTTAGCCTTCATCATGCAGCATAGCTACATATAAGCCACATAGCTACATAGGCTATAATAGTTTTTGCTACTTCTCAGAGGATTTGGGAGTGGCGGTGGGTAACATGTAAGGGACTAAATCATAACCCAGTTGCCTATAGCAGGACTGGATGTAGTGACTATGGGCACACATTATTATTCCTTTAGGTATATAGTATCATTTACTTTCCTTCATGCCAATTTCAACAAAATTCTGGGAGGCAGATGAATGTTTAAAATGGCTCTTCAACATTTGTGGACCCAGATAACACAATCTAGCCAATAATAGTACATGGAGAGCTCGGGTGGGGGGGGGGGCTGCATTTTATTTCTCACACTAGTCTGAGGGTCAGTTCTATAGAACGAACATACTGTCAGTCCACAGTAAGAAACACTGGGAATCAAGAGACTTGGGTGGCAGGTCTGCCTCTGTCACGAACTGGCAGAGCAAATGTGGACTAATAATTGTGCGCCTCTATGGGCCCTGTGTTCTCCATTGCCAAATCAGTGGTTATCCCTGAATTTCATTTACTTATCCATAAAAAAGCAAGGCAATTTGGCTCAGGAATCACCAAGCCTCTGATTGCTCTGACATTTTGTAACATTATTAGGAGATTCTTATCAAAATATTGTGCTTTCAATCTAGTTAATGTGTCTGGCACCAACAGATTTTTACAGATGATTCTAAGCAAAATTAACAGAATGATCAGATACGTGTCATAGCTCTTCTAAATCAAGGTTAAAATAAGCAGGGGTCTTTACATCGTCTATTATAAAGCATGCCTCTCAGTGCAGCCTAGCTCGAGTGGCCAGTCCATCGCCCTGGGAAGCCTGTCTCTTGGCTTCTAGTGACGGCTTTGATCACTGATGCTGGAATTACCTTAGCAAGTGATTTTGTCAGGAAAGCTCATGTTTAGCCACACACTTTTTATTACGTCTATTAAAGGTCTGAACTGTTTAAAGAAAGGGATTGAGGATTTTTTTCAGGAATCTTTAATCACATACAAGGGATGTAAGTGAGGTGTGAAGAAAAATGTGCCTGACCCACTCAAAAACTCATCGGTGGAATGGGATCTTCTTGGGCATCTGAAACCAAAAGCAACTCCCTTGAACACTGCCTTCCTTTGCCATGGCTACGTCACAGTGCACCACAGACTTCACACATTTAAACAGCGCACCGGTCAGAGGTCATATTAGACTCAGCTCATCTCTTCTCAAAGTATCATAAGGCTAAAATCAAGGTGCCAGTTAGGTGGGCTCTTCTCTAGAAACAGTGTAGACAAATCTTCTTGCAATTAATTCAAGTTGTGGGCAGATCCTGTGGCCAAAGGTCTGACATCCAGCTTCCTTCTGCGGCTGCTGCTTGTGCTCCGTCTGTTTCAGATCCTGCTGACCACTCACATTCCTTCTGATGCGGCCTCTTTGACCTCCCTTCCTATGCTTTGGATCTGTCTACCTTTGGCTTCTGCTCTCTGCTGCTAGCAGAAGGAAGTTCTTGATGTTTAGCTGGTGATCATGCTCACCACAATCATTTACCATTTCGTAGGGGCAGCTGCGCCAAGTACAGAAGTCCTGCGTGCCGAACCTCCAGACTGGGGTTTGATCCAGCTAGACGAGCCGTAGAAGAACGATGAGACTATCCGCTCCTGGGAAGACCTACAGCCTCATAAGCTGGTATAGGCTCACCACGAGTCATAATCGACCTTACGGTAGTGGGTTTTGTTTGGATGATAATTTATTCATAGATTCTAGATTTTAATGGTATGGAGTTTGGGGGCCCAACCCAGAAATATTTCCTACTCAGTATACTTTAGCTATCCCTGGAAGTCAGAGGTCTAACAATAATAACATTTTACCATTCACTGCTAAAGACTATCTATATGTATAACATATAGCTAATATATAATAGTAAACAGTATATATATATATATAATCTGTACTTTGTCCATGTACATAATGATGAATGAAAATGTCTTCTATTTCAGTACAATTCAGGGGTTCTGACCATTATTATAACCAAAGCATATTGATCAGTGGGGACTCTAAACATACATTTCCCAAATAATCAAATAATCAGATCATGTCAAAGATCAATTAACCCTGTGTTCACACAATGCAAAGCAAGTTAGGGAGTTTAGTGAATGACTGGCCCATATGATCCATATAAACAACGAAGAGAGAAAATTAAGATAAAACTCTTCTTTCCAAATAGATAGAGTCTTTCTCATCTGGATAGCATCTGGAACAGTTTCCTCAGCCCCTCCCCACCCCACAATGTTCCTTTCCACAGGCTTCCAAAGATAAACAGAAAAACAACCAGGCTACACTGAACTGGATTGGCTAACCAGTGAGAAAACAGTAGTTAGAACAAAGAAACTTCAGATAAAAAGTAATGCAAATGAAAATTCCTTTTTTATGCCCCAATTAATGACCTACATTGTGTTATAGTTTTTCTCATATCAGTTGATATTAGATTAGAGAAGCCCCCCTCCAAAAAATGGTTCAGCTCCTTTTACTAATAATTTGACACTAATCTCCCCGAACATTTTGTTTCTGTGCATCCACTCAGAGGAGGCATTTTAATTATGGGAGAAACTTTCCCTGTCAGTCAAATGTCTAGATCATCACACCACATGCCCCCGAAATATTTTAAGATACATTAAATAAAACTCCTGATGTGTAAAATTGCTTTTTATACCTTTTGAGAGTTATTACTCAATAATATTACTTCATATTAGCATGCTTAAACTAGCAGCTGCACCAGATTCCTAAAATGATGGTCTTTCAGCAATTACTACTCTCAAAAATTGGAAGTTTGCGATTTCACCTTCTATTCATCTCTCCTTTCCATTTATTTTTGACTAATCTTGCTATAGCTATAGGAATTGATCATAGATAATTGTCTAAAACTTACTATCATCAAGCCAGCTCATCGCAATCCTGTAAAACAGAGTCAAACTTCCCCTGCAGGGCTTCTAAGGCTGCACATCTTTATGGAAGCAGACTACCACAGAGTGGCTGGCACATGTGAATCGCACTTTACCCATTTCTGCAACAGGGCTTCCCAGTAACTGGCTGCACACCCCAAATCCTTTTGCTGAACAAACCAGGGAAATTAAAAGATGGCTTCAAATGCCTTTTATTTATGAACTTCAGAGAAACTGGAAGAACTTATAAGAAAACATGAACCTTCACCATCTGGCCTTCAGTTAAATC
The DNA here is from genome assembly GCF_050624435.1 of Tenrec ecaudatus. NCBI lineage: Eukaryota > Metazoa > Chordata > Mammalia > Afrosoricida > Tenrecidae > Tenrec > Tenrec ecaudatus. Next base: position 108,184,894 of record NC_134537.1, read on the forward strand.
CCCTTAATTCACACACTCCAACTCCATACACTCCAAACAACAAGTCCATACACTCCCTAGGAAGACTCCATACACTCTGTACAACTCATACATTCCCTAGAACAACTCCACACACTCCAAAGAACTCCATACACTCCCTACAACTCCATATACTCTGTGCAATAACTCCATACACTCCCTACAACTCCACCTTCATTGAATCCTTTGACATGATTTTGCCTCCCTCCTTGCTTTTCTTCCTTCCTCTCGCCTTTCTTCCTCTTCTCTTTCCTTCCCTCCCTACCTTCTCTCCCTTCCTTTCATCTTGCTCTTTTTGCCCCTCCTTTCCTTCATCCTTCATTTCTCCCTTGTCTCCCCCTCTTCTTTCCTCCCGGTATAGCCTGGCCCCATCCCATTGCTTAGCTGTGCTAACTTTATACATAAATGCACTAATTTCTTTTACCAGTTTATTTATTTATACATTTATTTATAAATGTAATTTATATCGCTCTCCAGTTAGTAATCCTACGACACTCTTATCTCTCTGAGGCCACTAAATACACACACACACACATCTATATGACTTATCACCTGTACTGTATTTGCCCTTGCATTTCTGGATTGATGAGTAAAGTGGAAGTCAGAGAAATTATATTGATTTAATGTGAATCAAAATGAATAGAGTATGCTGACAAAAAGGTCAAAAAGAATAAACACCAAAGGTGATTACTTGAGGCAGGAGAGGCTTGCCATTCCTAAAACACCTCCTCTACATGCAGTGAGAGGAGAATGTGGCATACCCAGGAGAGTGCTTCATGCTCTTACGTCGGCGCCCTGCTTCCCTCCACGCTGTAAGCAGTACGTAGAAAATGAATGACCTTGATGCTTGTACAGCAGAACCCTGGTCCTCGACTGACATCATCGACAAGGTCAAGAAAATGTTGCATCGGAGCTCGCAAAACGTCGGAATCTGACCCTAAGCAAGTTTATTTTTGTAAACAAAAGCAGTCCGTGTTTCGGTCACTCCATATTCGTTGGCATTAGTACGAGTTGTTTAAACCTTTTGCGGCTGTGTTCCAAGCGTTTGGCTAGAATTTTCTGTTAAAAAAACATGGGTCCTAAGAAAGAGTTTTTTAAAAAGAATTATCATGATAAGGAACTGGTTAACTGTGTTATCAATATTGTTGATGATAATTTAGTAAACCCTTTTAGAAAACCACGAAGGAATCGCCAACAGCAGACTACGTTCAACAGAATTTTTTTTTTCAGAGAAAGCCAGCCTGGTCCTAGTGAAAAAAGGCAAAGAAGGGGGAAAAACTCCTGAAAAGCAGCTACCAGTGGATTTTAGGGAAGGAGATTCCCCTTCCACACAATGATTCTATCTCCATCCCTCCTCTCCACATCCGTGTGCACAGATCCTGATCCTCACCAATCTCAAGGTATGGGCCATGCTGTAGTTGTTAAAACCTTTTTTAATGTTGTGTTTCTTATTTAAATTATATTACTTAACTCTGAACTTATTTACTTTGAAATTTCTGTGTAATGTTCTGTAAAAAAAGGCAAGATTAGGGTAAGAACTGGGTGGTCGCGAATGGATTAATCCATTTTCAGTCGTTTCTTATGGGAAAAGTGGATTTGGAACTCGCTGCATCGTATATCTATTCTCCTTCTAGAACGGATTAGCGTTGAGGTTTGGGGTTCTACTGCAGTTACATACAGCCCTTGCTGACTGATGCAGCATGTTCTGTGGTTTATTATTACAAATGGACAGCTACACACATCGACAGTTCTACCATTCCCTTGTCCTTGTTAGTTGCTCTTGAGTCAAGTCAGACTCACAGTGACCCTCCATGGACAGGTGACTTCTTTACAGGGTTTTCAAACCTGTGACATCGCAGAAATACACCTGTCTCTCCCCTCCACCCGATGACTAGTTCTAATGATGTCACTTCGGTCAAGAAGTCTGTTTTCCCTTATTAGGGGAAGTCCCCATATTTCTATGAAGTTTGTGTGCCTTTTAGTGAATTACCAACATCTGTGTTCAAATATACGTTTAGCTTGATTATCAACAAAGCACAGCTCTTGGGGAATAACAGTAATAATTAAATAAATACTTGGACAGTTGGTTGAATAGCTTAAATGTTCTAGTCTTTGCACTGAAATTGTTTTCTTTCTGGCATAGAACTATTCTTGCTACCTTCCTAGACATGGATCAATGGTTTCTTACAAAAGATTTAAACTTCGGCTTGGCTTACCAATGGGGAGACCTTCATATTTTGAAAGAGCACAAGATAGTAACTATTGAATCTCTTATTGCAATAACTGATATCAAGAGATTCATCTCTTCCCTTCCTATTTAGGAGAAAAGGCACATTTAAATTCTTTAGAAGCTTTGATATTTTAAGTGGCAACATATAGCGACTAAAATGTAGTCTCTGGAGCCAAACTGCCTGGATTCGATACGTACTTATTTATTCACTCACTATGTGATCTTACCTAAACTCAATGTTTTCCTTGTTTGGAAAATGGTTACACTCTTATTGACTAGACTGAAAGTGTCTCCTGGATTGGATTATGCAATATGTATCAGTGCTTATAACAGTTTCTGACCCAGAGTAGGCTCCAAGTAAGCCTCCGCTAGTATTAGGCAATCTATGAAAGACACTGCTGACGTAGTTCATCAGAGTAGAGCATAACACAGCAGAAGAGGATGAAGTGGAAAGAGTCCTGGAGTGAATGTAAAAAGAAACCAATTTAAATCCTGGCTCTGACACTAACACCAGATTCACAATCCAGTCTGTGCTTCTGGGAGCGTAAATTTATATGTTGAAAATAATACTCAGTTCCGAACATTATTACTGAGAAATAAATAAGGTAACGAATGTTAAAAACATTTAGGATATGTAATGCATTATAAAATATGAAATTTTAAAAATGTCATTATCAAAAGAATATAGCAGAACATTCATGCTCCTTGCTTAGCACTAAGGGCAATTCTAATAGTTCCATTATCATTAATACCTAATGATATTAAAAAGAAATATAAAATATAGCCTTTCACTTGAACCTAACAAGCCTAAAGATGCTTTTGGAAGTGAACATGAAGCAAGCATAAAAATGCTTTCTAGGTAGGATGCTACCATATAAGTAATGTGATAACATATTGTCAGTGTACTTTGGGTCAGCGACAGAAAGTGCATGGGATTATCCAAGTTTAAGTTTTATTTAAAACATGAAGAAATTAATAGAGGAAAGCATGTTTTGAGATTTAATTTTTGTTTGATAGTGAAAATAATCCTAAAATACAGATAGAATTGAAATAATTAAAGTACCTCTCAAAACTCACTGTCAACTCTGACTCAAGATAACCCTATCTTTTCCAATTCCTTTTGGATCAATAGAGGGCGCACTGCTGGCATCATGAGTTCTGTGTTGGGATGCTAACCATGAAGTCAGCAGTTTGAACCCACCAGCAGCTCTGCAGAAGAAAAATGAGGCACTTCATTTTTATGGGGATTTAGAGTCTTAAAAACCCAAGGAGCACTTCTATACTGTCCTACAGGTTGCTATGAGTTGGCATAGACTTGAGGGAAGTGCATTTGGCTTGAATGTTTTTGATTACTATACAGTATATGTATATTAATAGACTGTGTATGCATATTAATATCTATAACAGTATATTAATATATGGTTTTATCAAGGTAGAGTACATCAATACAAAAGACATGAACTGATTTATCCCTTAATGTTCTATGTAAAGATGATGATAGATAACTGTGCTAAGCAAAATATGGCTTTTACAGGATTTCAATAAAATTCTCCACAGAGTAAAATGTGGACCAATTATAACTCACTTGTGTAATCAATGTAGCCTTTTAAACAGAGAGATTTACATAGAGTTTTAGTCAATTCACCCAAGTATATGCTTTCTCCAACTAGACAAGACACCACTTTCTTCCTCTTTATGTGTCATTTGCTCCTAAATGCCTCTTTTACTGATTAAAAAGTTTATTGTCAGCCCTTCATGTCAGCCATTCATGACTCTTAATGGAGTGTGTTACTTACTGATGTGCGGTTGCAGGTTTGGGTTTCATTCTTCACATTGGTGGAATGCAGGCGTCTGTCCCTACATTTACTACATGTTAGAGGTGTCATGTTGGGCAAGAAAGTTTTGACCGGTGTCATCTAGATCCCCTGAAATAGGTATATATGGGGCAGAACAGGCCAAAAGATGGATCGAAGCTCTGCTGGGCGGAGCTCTCCTAGTACACATTTTTTCCTGCCAGGTGAGCATCCAGCAACTTGCACTTGCTCTAAGTTAGTGTACCCAGTCACGTGCACTTGTGCTCAAAGACCAACGACGGACCATTGAAGAGATGGGGAAGTTATCTGGACTGTCTTAGAGGCCAGTTCAGTGAATTTTAGCAGAAAATTTGGGAATGAGAAGAGCTGCTGTCAAATTTAAGACTCAGGTCCTAACTGACCAGGAAAAAGAGCATCAACTGGAAACATGCCGTGATTTGAGAGAACATCTCCAAAGCGACCCAGACATTTTCCCAAGGCCATTACTGGTGACAAGTCATGGTACTATTCTTATGACCCCCAAAGCAAACATCAATCAAGCCAGTGGAGGACACCATTGTTAACTCGCCCCCAAAAGTGTGTCAAGTGAAATCAAAGATCAAGGCGATGCTCTTTTTTTGTTTTTATGTGAGGGGATAGTGCATTTGGACTTAGTTCCACCAAGTCAGATTTTTAACCAAGCTTTCTATTTAGAGGTTCTGAAAAGATTGCGTAAGGAAAAATGACTGAGTTGTGGCAGACAGGGGACTAGTTTTGCCACCACGACAACCCACCTGCTCACACAGCCGTCTCTGCACCAGGTTTGGACAAAAAACAGCATGCCTATCTTGTCCTATGCACCTTACTCACCTGACCTCACTCTGTGTGACTTCTTTTTGATTCCTCAAATAAAGAGTAACATGAAAGGCCAGCTATTTGAAGACAAAGAAGAGGTGAAGAAAAAAACGAGGGAGGTGTTATCAGCCATCCTAACAGAGGAGTTTGAAAAATGTTTCTAAGAATGGAATCACAGGTTTGGCAAATGTACAAAGTGTAATGGAGAGTGATTTGAAGGTGATAAGGTTGTTTTGTAAAACAAATTACATATAGCTTTGAAAAAAATCTGGTTTTGCAGGGGTTCTTCTTGTTTATTAATTATACAGAGTCTGTGAGGGTACCTACATTCATCTGACTTGGTTTGAAATAATATGGAAAAGATATGTCTTCGGCCTGTGAAGTCTTGTAACGTATCAAAAAGTTTTTATGAAACAAGTGATTTTTACAAATCCATTCCCAAGCAAAAAGAGTACACGTCTGTTACATGGGGGAAACAGGGAAGGAAAAATTCAGGGACGAATACAAAGGAAACCTTATTCTTTGGTCTTCATCGGTAAGTATTTCAGATCCTCGTGTCTTTCAGCAAATTCACTGCCATGGAGCCCCTGCTGAATCCCAGCTACCTTCTAGGACAGGGTAGAGTCACCCTGTGGGTTTTCAAGACTGATTCATTAACAAGCCTTTCTCAATCTTGATGCCAGCTTCTTGGAGTAGGTGTTCCGTATGCAGATCAAGCAAGTAAGATAAAAGGAAATCAACCTTAGCAGACATCGTTCATGATTTTGAACCCATGCAGTACTCCCTCAGACTATCTATGTGCAGGTTTTGCATGAACACAACGAAATCGTCTCTAATTCCTCGTATTCACCAGGTTACCCACAATTTATTAATATCTGTACAGTTGAATGCCTTCACATAGTCAGGAAATCACAGGTAAAGTCTTCCGAGCATTCTTTGCTTTTAGCCATGACCCATCTGACACCAACAATGGTTCCAGGTCCGCTTCTGAAATTGACTCGAATTTTTGATAGTTCCCTGTCAGTGTATTGCTACACTATTTTTACGTTATCTTCTGCAAAATGTTACTTTTGTGTGCTATTACTGATTTTTAAAAAATATACATATATATCCATACTCGCTTGATAAATTTTCTTTGAAATGGGCAAAAATATGGATCTCTTCCAGCCTTTTGGACTAGTCGCTGTCTTCCATAAGTCCTGGAGTAGACAAGTGCGTACTTTCAAAGCAGCATCCGTTTACTGAACATCTCAGCTGGCAATCTGTCAACTCCTGAAGCCTTGTTTGTGTCACTACCCTCACTGAAGCGTGCACTTCTTCCCTCACTACTAAAATTTCTTGACCATATCCTATCTCCTGAAATGAATGAACACAGTCCACTTCCTTTTAATACAGAGGCTTGGTTTTTAGGATGTTTTTAGTTCCTCTGTTTGAGACAGGCCAAACTTTCTCCTATATTTTGGTGTTCTAAATCAAGATATGTTCACACTTTATGATAATACTTTGTTTCTCAAGGCTCCATAGTGGTGTAGTGGTTACTCATTGGACTGTGATCTGCAGAGTCAGCAGTTCGAAACCACCAACAGCTCCATGAGAGAAAGATGGGCTATCAACTCACATAAGGTGTTATAATCTCAGAAACTCACAGAGGCAGTTCTGTCCCACAGAATAGCTAGGAGTAGGTATTGACTCGATGGCAGTGACTAGTCTATTATTTGTCCAGCTATCCTTGGACATTTTCAATTCAACTCATTACACATCATCATGGATTCCTTCCCTTCAACCTCTCTATGGATTCAAGAGCAAGTCTGAAGGTCTCTTCTGCTATGTGCCCGTTTTCTTTTGTTCTTTCCAGCGTTTGATTTATCTTTTACTTTCCGTGTGTAAGATGTCTTAGTTGTCACACCACAACTCACTGGTCATTAGCGGTCAGTGTGGCAATTCATTATTGATATGGTCTCTAAACTCAGCTAGGAAGTACTCATGGTCGTATTTTGGCTCTCAGGGACTTGTTTTAATTTTTTTAAGCTTCCATTTTATTTTGCGTATGAGCAATTGATGGTCTGCTCTCCACTGAGGACTGGCCTTCTTCTGACCAATAATAGTGAACTTCTCTATCATTTCTTTCCACAGAGGCAGTCAATTTGATTCAGTGAATCCTCTCTCACAAGTTCCACATGTATTACTGTTGTTTACGTTGTTGGAAAATCAGTTATTTCCAGCAAAAGTCATTATTCTATTTGCAGTCTCTGATGTTGTTACTGTCACCAAGATCGTACTTCCCAACTGCTGATCCTTCGTCCTTGTTTTTAATGTTCACATGTCAATAACCAGTAATTCTCAATGCACTTTGATTGCATGTGTGATAAACATTTAATTACATAAGTTGGTTAAAAGTCTTCAATTTCTTCATCTTTACCATTAGTGGTTGTTGCTAAAATGTAAGAATATTAATAGTGCTGATATTGTATCCTTCCTCAATATGTTTCCTCTCCATACCAACTGCTAATAAACATCCAAAGTAAATGGAGCGCACAGTAATAAAGCAGATGATGAATAAAGGTTGGGATTTTACAACCTTCCACAATCAGACATAACCCTGAGGTCCATTTCTCCATGCCAGCCTCTAAAACGAATAGCGTCTGTGCAGAAAATAAGCAGGGAAGAGTGACAGTTTAGGTAATATCATTGCCTGCTATGTAGGGAAAGCCAGCTTGATTCCCATCCTATACACAACAGGCAGCTTCTCCCCATCTGTCAGTGGAGGCTTACAGGTTGTTGTCAGGTGTCATCGAGTCAGTTCTGACTCACAGCAACCCACTGAGCCACAGAAGGAAACCCTGCCCGGGCCTGCCCCATCCTCCCACGGATTGTTTGGTTAACGCTCATTGCTGCAGCCACGGTGTCAGTCCGGCTTGTGGAGGGCCTTCCTCTTTTTCTCTGATGCTCTACCTGACCGAGAGTGATGCTCGTCTCCGGGGACTGATCACGCTTGAGGGTTACATGGTACTGTGACATTGAATAGGATTTAGGGGTTTCCAGACTAAGATGGACTAGGAAGAAAGTGTGGCTGACCTACTTCTCACAGACCACTAAAGAAAATGCGATGAATCACAATAGTCTGATCTATAAGGCAGGGCCACATAGTGCTTCATTCTGTTGTACTTGGGATCGCTATTAATAAGGAGCAGATACCATGGCAGCTGCAAACAACAACACATGGAAGAAGTTCCGAGGAGGCAAAGTGCGCTTGGTTTTTGCTGTCCTAACCAGTTATACTGGTATCCATGCAAACAATGAAAATGATAGGATTTTGCAAGGATAGCATTTATTTTTAGACAAAAAGTATGCCTAAATTTATGATTCAAAAAGACTAAATTATTATAAATCCAGAATAAAATAACTGGGGGTGAAGGGACATTTAGCTAAGACAGAAAAATACCTTATGTTGAACATATTGAAGCAATTGTATGTCTCAAACTCAATATACACAGAAAAGAAAGGGGTTCGCTTTACTTGGGATTAAAGGGCTGTGGAAATAAAGGTTGGAAGATGCTATGGGAGGTGACAATGCACTGAGCTCTCAAGCCGAAGTGAAACATTTGCAGATAGAGGGGTTTCTGCACTAGTGTTACCTGCGCTGCTAAATGTAGGGTCAAGAAGGTTTTCTCTCTTCGGCAAACCAATGTTTTTGTTTGATTTTCTTGAGCAGAGGCAAAGGGGACATAGACCCACCTGAGCCCTCCCAGGGCCCCACAAATGGAATATATGACGACTAACAATTTCTAGTGAGTGCAGGCCTCCATGGCATAATGCACTCTGAGGGACAGGTTGTCTTCCCAAGCCAGTAGGACCACTGTTGCAGGCTGGCATCTAACACAGAAGCATCTAGTCATTACCGGATAGGTGGGAGTGTTTCCCCAGGTAAAAACTTCTGTCTTTTGGCTGCAGTTTCAGCCTCCTGGTCTTCATGGTTATTTGCAAATTTGAGTTGTGAGCCCCCTTTCCCTTCAGAACATTCTTTTAGCCCCTCAGATTTCCCCTGTCCCCTCAACCCATAGCATTTGTCTTTTAGAGGGAGAATGAGTAAATGTGTCATACTGTGCTACATCATGAACCTTTCTGAGATCTCATATTTTGAAACAAAGACAAACAACATATTGTATGTATGACATCATTTATGAAATTTTATATGTACTGAAGGATCTCTCCAAACTCTACGGTTTACTCCTATTGCTGCTATTGTTGATACATGCCATCAGGCTGGTTTCTACCCATAGCAGCCTACATGCATAAAAATCCTCAAAATTAAAATGCTGCTTAGCCCTGCACCATCCTCCCAATTGTGGCCTCTGTGTGAAACCATCTTGTTGGGGGTCTGCTCCTTTTTCACTCATCTACTTGACACAGCGCGATGTCCTGCTCCAGGGACTGGTCTCACCCGAAAACAGGTGCAAAGTGCATGAGACCAAGTCTGCCCCGCCTCACGTAACAGGAATATTCCGACTGTACTTCATCCGAGATAGAATTGTTTGTTCCTCTGGAAGTCTATCATACCTCCAATATTCGTCACCAAGACCATAATTCAAATGCGTCAACTCTTCTTCAGTCTTCCTTTTTTAATGCCTGGCTCTCACTTTCATGAGGCGACAGAAAATACCACGGCGTGTGTAGGATGCACCTTAGCCCCTCAACACCATAAAGAGGTTTTGTTTTCATTTGCGCAATGTAATGTGCTGCTCTATTTCTTGATTGGCTTACTTATAGGGAAGGGGAAGAATGGTGACAGTTCGTTATGTGGTATGGTCCTACTTTTTCTATATTTACCGCTCATCTTCTTTTATAAAATTGTGACTCGTTCTTAGCACATTCAACAGCACTTTGAAATGGTCTACTTTACTGAAGTGCAAGTGACATAGGACGGTCAAGAAAATAAAATGATAAATATTAATAAAAAGAGTCATTACTTTAATTGTGAACTGAACTTAACCCAGGGCTCTCTGTTAGCAAATGAAAACATGGAAATTGCCATTGATTATTTGCAAATCAGTGTTCCTAGGTGGTTCCAATAGATAATGTGCATAGCTTGAAGTGACTTCGAAAAAAGAGGCCAGAAGATCTATTTGTGAGATGTCAGTCCATGAAAACCCCGTGGGACACGGCTTACTCGGACCAGCATGGGACAGCTCTGAGTGGGAGTCACTGCAGCAATTGCTGGGCCATTAGGTAATTTACAAGTGATTAAAGAAAGAAAGTAGGCAAGCTCCCCGTGTCATTTCTATGCATGTTCTAAAAGAACACTCACACAAATCCTTGCTCAGGAGATATTGCATCACAACAAAGGAAATAAAGTTTTTCCCTGAAGTTTTATAGAAAATATAAATTGGCTTTCCCTGTCCTGTTTCTTATATTGACCTCAATAAAAAAGTTGAGGACAAAACATTAAACTGTAACCCTAGGAAGAAATTTCTTTGAGGATAGCAACTAAAATAGTCCCAGTACATTGCTCTCTGGCGGTCTAACAAATCCAGGAATAAAACTTAGGAAAACAAACGTTGTTAAGGGATAACATGTCCCCTGGACATTCACAAATTGTCCAGCTTACTCAATTGAACGTGTGAAAGCCTGGATCTCGGTGCTGTGAAGAGAATGGGCCCTGTTCATGGTGGTTGCGCACTGGGCTGCTAAGTGCAAGGTCAATAATTTGAAACCACCAGCCTCTGGGCAGCTGAGGCGTTCCGCTCCCATTAAATGTTATAGTCTCTGAAACCCACAAACGAAGTTCTATTTTGCCCTATGGGGTTGCTATGAGTATGAATTGATTTGCTAGCTGTGCGTTTTGAAAGAGAAGAACTCATGGCAGTATTTTAAATATTAAAATTATTTCATCCTCTGTTTGAATGAATTACACCTCTCAATAAAGGATAGCTCACCTGTAAACAAAGCTGGTTGAGGATGAGGCACACTTTTATACCCAAATAGATTCTGAGACTAACCAAGTGTCCATGTCCCTCCTCCACTGCAAAGCCATGCTGTATAAAAGCCCAACGGAGAAATCGGTGGCATCCTCAACAGGGAACTACTTCAAGGCTTCCAATCTATCAGATCATTCCAGGCTACATTCACTTAATTTAAAAACGAAATAAAATAACAAACCATTCCTAACTTAGCCACAAATAGTTAAATCCCTGTGTCCTGCTGAATTGTTTTTTTAAAAAAAATAATCCCCACTTCTGAACAGAAACAAACTTCTAAAGGGACAGGATCATTCTACCTCCCTATATGTTATAAATTCATATTATCCAAATCATTGCTGCAAAGCACCACTCGCGTTATCCCAAACCTTCTCCTCTTTGTTGTCCCAAGTGTTCTAAGTAGCCTCAGATGCATGAAAACCCTTATCTACTCACTTTCCAAAGGCAACGAACCCCTACCCACATGAACCTTTACCTAATTGCTTTTGTAAATTATCTACTTCATTCTTGATTGTAACAGAGAATATATATAACACAGCATACATAAATTCAACAGTTTTTACATATACAATTCAGTATCATTGGTTACATTCAACTTGTATAAAAAACCTTACCCTTCTTTTCTGCCCAATTAACATAAATCACTGCCCTCTAAGTTTCCTAGGTAATATTTGAGTTGCTAAAGTTAGTTTTATCCCATCTCGATGTTGTCTTTGTGATTTGATATCTAAGACATTATCTGTGAAGTACAGCATTCTGTGAACAGAGTACTGTACTGACACCAGGGGATTACGCTCCTGCTCCTGCTTGTTATTGGTGCTGCTTCTGGTGCTGCTGGAGCCGAGGCTCTGGTGCTGGCTGAGAGGGCGGGCGGAGTGGAGCAAGAACAAGCAGTGTTCGAGCCCGGCTGCTATTCTGCCAGCCCCCGCAGCAGGCCGTTCAGCCCGTAATTTGCATAACGGACAAAGCCCAAGCACTTGTGGCCAGTGCTAGATCTTCTGCTTCACCTGCGGATTATCTCACACATGCCCAGTACTGCGAACGTCTGATGTTAGAGACTTCAAAACCATTAGGGGGGATGGTGAACAAAAGGGAAGCTGCTTTCCCTAAAAAAAACCTCCAAAAAACTGAAATAACCAACTTTATGGATATATATATGTATATGTATAAAGAATAATGTATGCCTATAGTTCCTTAGAGAGCAACATGCTCAAGGTATACATTCACTGTGTGCAAAGCTATTTCGTTTTAAGTAGACTTTGGAGAATGTTCTTTCAGGTCCAAATGGACAGATGGTCTAGGGGACACAGTTTGGGAGTTTTATCCAGTCTTCTGATATCTTCCCTGGCTTCAAAAAGTCTAAGTTTCATGACGATTTTAGATTCTGTTCTGTATTGTTTCCCTTTTAATCAGGATTTTTCTATTGAGTCTTTGATCAAAATATTGCAAGACTGAATTGGTAAATCTATTAAATTAGAACTGTATCTTTATCTCTCCACCTATGTCCTCCAGTTGGTTTTGAATAATGATTTTATTTGGAGTATGGCACAATCATCTATTGTAGACTACTGTGCTTTCACGACGCCAGCTGGGCTACAAGAATTAAGCAGGCAAATTGTGTTAATTAACATTTTAGAGAAGTCACAGACAGGTGTTAAGGGAAACATTTTTAGTTCAAGGGGGCACGATGAAGTCCAAGAATGAAACAAAACTGTGTTAGGAACCACAATTGACTTCTCTAGATTCATGCTCTTTAACATGGCTCTGTCCACATTTTGTGCACTTACGGTTCCCTTGTTGACATGCCCATGGCCTGCATAGGGATAGTCAAATGCCAGCTCCCCAGATGGCTTCGCTCTAACCCCTACCAAAGTCATTATCGCATACTTTGTTATCCAGTCTCATTCCCTGTGTCTTTTGATCCTGCATACTAGAATATAATATCCAACAGCAGCACTGCTATCAAGTTGACGTTGACCCATAGCAACCCTCAACAAAATTTCTGAGATGTCGTAAATCTTTATGAGAACAGAAAGTCTGATGGTTCTCCAAAGAGCAGCTAATGGGTCTGAAGTGCTGGTCTCGTGGTGTGGCAATCCAGCACTGACCTCCATAGCACCAGAAGATACTCTCCACAAGGGAAGATATTTACTGTTACATTACTTTTTTAGTCCAAATCATAGCTAGAATACATAATTGTTAGGTGATCCATTATTTGCTCAATAGGTAGCAATCAGGGTAACATGATGAAAATTTGTGATTGCTATTATTTTGAGAGTTATTTGAATTAGGTCTCTGAGTTTTCACACTTTTAAATAATCCAGAACTAACTTATTATTGAAAAAAAAATTTCACTCTTGTCAACATAGTACATTTAGTTTTAATGCTACTTTATAATGAAACTGATCATTACACCTGCCAATAATTGTAATAAATGTACTATCTTACACAATGGAATATGTTCATTACTAAAATCATTAGACATATAAGATAATTTTGTAACAACTTTGCTTTCAAATGTGGAACTAAATGGAATGATCTATGATGAAAATGTTCCTGAAAAGAGATGAATCTTTTCAGTCTATTTAATGTAAGTAGGAGTCATGTATCAAAAACCTTTTTATAGCTTCTAGAAAATAGCATGCTTTCAAGCCTAGGATTTTTTTTCTCCTACATTATTCCTGGCTAATATTTGGTTCCTAAATGTACTATGAAAAGCTGCTCTTGACATTTATGCTCCAATCTCTCCCTTACCTGGGATATGATACGAGTAGCTAGAATCCACAGTCACTCAAATAAAAATTAATTTCAGTGGTGCAGGCAACTTCAAATTTAATGTCAGATATTCCTTGTTTTAAATACCATTTAGAAAGTTCAACATGTTGTTTGGTTCACTTTTGCTTCATTGTAAAGTACTTCTTTCCTTTCACGAAGCAAACTGTAAATTTCTCCCCTTTTGGAAGCATATCATCTCTCTCCTATGTTTTCAACATTTTAGATTAAAGTCCCGAGAGAAATACTAGACTATCTTGAATTATGAAAGGGAGCGAGTGGGGTCTTGTTGATTCAGCATGTAAAACAACCTTTTCGAGGAAAAGAGTAAAGATTCCAGTAACTAACCCTCATATCAAATGTCTTAAGAATTCCTTTCAATTAAGGAATAGAAGATGAATCATCAGAGAAAAGAGAGATTACTGTAAGATATATTGTAGTTATTCTATGGCTATAAAAGGTGGAGAAATCTACAACCAGGTATAAAATTTAAAGGCTTTATCTATGAAAACAAGAGTTTCTAGTCTTATAATAAGAATTACTTCAATATGTATTTCCTTTCAGAAACAGCAGCTAACAGTGAACCTGATGGGGGCTATTAAGGTTGAAATTAACTTATAGAACCATGAATTAGCATGTCCTCAAAAAGACAGCATGTAACAATTCCAATTCTTCTTTGGGTTGAATTTACCCTTCTCAGTTTTGAAAGAGCTTTGCACTATCTTATTGAAATGAGTGAAAGGGAATTCTGGTTTTGATTTTTCTGAGTCCCCAAACTAGCATCGTCTCTGTAGTGATTTGGCAGGCACGCATGACAGTTATCTACGGTCAGACACAACTCATTTGCACCCAGCCTTTCCGATCAGGAGTAAATGAAAACATGGGTACAGAATGGACACTATTGAATGTCGCTTGACTAACAGAGGCAAAGTGCCTGCCACATATGCTGTGTTTAGAACACTGTGTTTTATCTTAACTATGACAGTGTCAGGACTTCATACTCTCTTCCTGCCTATTTTCTTTGTCTAGTTATCTTTGTCTAGTTAGCTCCTGCCACTCTGGTACAACTTCATTTTAACCAGAAATATCCTGCTGTTCTCTAAATCAGTGATTCTCAACCTTCCTAATGCCGCGACCCTTTAATACAGTTCCTCATATGGTGGTAACCCCCCACTATAAAATTATTTTCATTTCTACTTCATAACTGTCATGTTACTACTGTTATGAATCGGGCTACCCCTGTGAAAGGGTCATTCAATCCTCAAAGGGGTCACGACCCACAGGTTGAGAACCACTGCTCGAAACTCCTAACTCAGTAATCCGATTAGTATTTACCAAATTAAATCAACGGTGCCTACATTTAATTCAGATTAGTGTTAACTTGGAATTTCTACTTATCTCTGAAACTCTTTTTGTATAGAGCAACTTTTAAAGACACTTTCAATGTCTAGCTGATGACTTGAGCATCATGACTGATCGGTTAGTGCAACGCAGGACAAATACTTCGCTTACAGTTCAAATACAGTTAAACACAACACAGTTCATTACAACAACACAGTATAGCTGCAGTCCACACCGATTTCTCTACCAATAACCTACTGACTAATGAAAACAACTTAGTAGCCCTCAATTTTCTCAAATGTCACGCAGAATTTTAAAGCGCAATGCCTAACACCACAGATGGCATGATAAAAAGAAATGAGCTGGGTACTTGACCTCATGAACTCCTTGCAAGCAGATGCTACATGATTGAGCCATTCTATGATTGTTGGGCAGCATTACACTAAGCAACAAATGGAGGTCTAGAACAACACTAATCTGACTCTCTGTGTACTGCATTCTTCACAGGATCACTGTGTCGTTAAAATTTATGAGAAGTTACCAACTGGACTTAATACCTCTGAGATGTAGAGAATTCACATAAGTATAGAATCCAGAAGAACCACTGCATATATCAGCAGATGAGAGGAATTCCAACTGTAAACCATTTTTCTAAAATTGTTCCAATCCAGCTGACTTCACTGGCATGTTCTGGAACGCCAGGCTTGCCAAAGGTAATATATTAAATAAAAAGGAGTCCCCAGGGGCTTTAAAGGCATAGCAGAGCATAGGGATTTTAAATGGCATACTTAAATTAGATTATTGTACCTTCACAGTGTAGAAGAAAACTCTCAGTTTTTATTTATTTAAAAATAGCCCACTTCCAGATCTCCTTTCAAACATTTTGCCAAGAGTGGCCCAAGAGGACCATCTGCAAGGCAGATGCTGAATGGCTAAAGGAAGTGCTTCAGCCATCAGAGCTTCGGAGAAAGGGTGTTGGAGAGGCCCGTAGAGACAGTGTCTGATATTGTTGCCTTATGCTGCATGGAAGAGAACGCAAATGGCATTGAGACGAAATAAAGGGCCTGCTACTAAGAATCACAGTAACTAAGACCAATGTGTCTTGGGCTGGGTGATCTAAAGGTAGCCCCAATTCCTGTGACCCCAGACGCAACAGAATGAAGTGCTGCCTTGCTCTACACCGTACCCAGAAGTTATTGTGAATCACACCATGGTGATCCACATAGGGTTTTCATTACCTGATTTTTGGAAATAGGTTTTCAGGTCTTTCTTCTTAGTCTGTGTTAATTTGGAAGCTCTATTGACACTGACTCGGTATACATCATGGACAGAGTGTGGCCACTCACAAGGTGCACAGGCCAGGAATTGAACCTGCCTTTCTTGCATGGATGCAGGGACTTCTACCACTGAATAGCCCCTTAGAAAATAGCAAACACGCAGAATAGAGCTTCTCTATGGCATTATTCCGTAGGTTCCATCCTAGCAGCCTGGCGCTATTACACAGGCTCATTGAACCCCAGTGCCGAGTGGGTTACACATCGGGCTGCTAACAAAGTGCAGGCCAGCTTTCTGATACCAGACACATTTACAGCTTCAGAATCTGAGAAACCCCAGGGAAGTTCTCCTGTGTTCTACAAGGTCTCTATGAGTCAAAATCAACTCGATGGCAAGGACTTTTCTTTTGTTTTCTGTTTGTAAGCAATAGAAACTCAATGTAGGGCTTAAAATCACATAAAAGACATATTCGTTTAAGCACAATGTGACAATAATGATTAAGGATCTCATGAAAACCTAAGGACTTCCATGTACCTAAAGCTTTAAAAGATGGAGATGATAGATAAATAGATAGATAGATAGATGATAGATAGATAGATAGATAGATAGATAGATAGATAGATAGATAGACAGACAGACAGATAGATATCCAGGCTTCTTGGGAAATGGAACCAGAAGAGCACAGAATCTAAGATACCTCAAGTACCCAGCTTAATTTATTATTCATTCAGCATCAGAAAGTTACTGTCTCTCCACTTCTTGTGATATGTAGTCGTTCTAGTCTGATTGAAGCTATTGTAGCTAATAAATCCCATCCCCTCTACTCTATTAAATGTTATTAAATCCCGTCGATTACAGCTTCGGACTCTTTGTCATTACATGTAAGATGACTCGTGGCTCCTACTACCTACAGTGTAAGATTTCTTGCTGTCTTTCTGTCTTTAAAGATTAAGAGAGAATGTAAATAATGTAACTAATTATTCCTCATGCCTTTTAAGATGGAAATCTCCACAGTAAATGACCTCTTAGAGTTTACCAACCTATAGATTGCCGAATCCTAGGTCACTAACTTTGGCCCTTTTAACAAATGCTTAGGAGAAGCCTTTGTGGAAATAAATTATAGATCATTAGAAGAGAATGTTGGGAGGGAAAGGCATGGTCCTTGGCCCAGTTCATACAAGAAGACCACAAGCTACTCGCCCCTCTTCTGCTAATGCCAACGTCTAGAGAGGCCAGATGTCAACTTGTAGTGCTTCACCCAGTGGTTTGTGGCGTAGCCTGTTTGGGGGAAGCCCGGCACTAGACATGCGGTTCCTGGGATGTATTCCTAGAAATGAAATAAAACTTTTTCATAATGACTATTAAGTAAAAAATGATAAGATCTGATTAGAAGAGTGTGAGTAGTTCCTGAATGGCAGTACAGGGTATTATCGTGCTTAGTGAGCTGAGAGGGAGTGTCACATATGGGAGCAAGTACTGAATAGTAAAGTCAGACATTTTCATTTTTGCTATACATAGCGAATCACATTGAATAAACTATGCCATTTCTTGATATATCTTAAGGATCTTGTTCTTAAGATGGCGGCAATGATCTAGGAGTATAGCTCAATTAATTCTACAATCTACCCCCCACCCCCTTTGATATGACTGTTACATTTCCAGTATGACAGAAGAGAAAAAGAAATTATTTAATGTTGGGAAATAATCTAACACCTATCATAGAGTAGTTATGACATGTCATTATTTTATAATAATACTTTTTAATTGCCTTCTTTATTTAATAGCATATTCTGATTATCATAATAAAGACTTAAATTCTATTACTTTACTTGAATTTTTCTATGTATGGCTTTTGCCTTTTTGAGCCTAAAATCCAGCTAAGTTAGAGATGTTAGTATTTACTTCAAGAAAATAGCCTTTGAGGAAGACATGCCTTAAGCTGAAATGAAAATCTTGGTCACTGCAGATTTATATACATAAGAATAGAGGTACATAAAAAATGAGCAGGTTTTTCAGCCAGCAGTAGAAGGAACATCAGTTTGATCTACATGCATAGCTTCCTTCAGACGCTGTCACTTTCTAATAAGCAAAGGATACCCACAGTCAATCAGTTCGTACAAAACACATATCCATTTGTCTTGCTGGTGCTTAGACTTTAACCTATTTAAGATAAAATCTGAGTGCAAGTCATACTCCCTAGTATGTGTCACTAAGAAACACTCTGTGCTTCTTTGTCTCCAATTTGTGGGGAAAGTGTTCAGCTTAAGTAGACTCATGTCAAATGCCAGTTTTTCATTTATGAATTATATAAAGAGGTCTAGGAAAGCTTCAGGAAACCCCTGACCTCCAAGAAGATTCAGGTACAAGGGTTATTTTGAAATCTACACACGGCGATGTATTAGAACTAAGGAACAGGGGATAAGGGTGGATTGACAGTATATCTATCCAGCATCTATCCTCTTTGCTCGATTTCCATATTTCCCACAAGCCCGTGATCTCTTAGTGATGTACGTTAGGCAATCACTCCTGTCCTGACCTTATGTGCCAACTCTGCTACAAGAAAATGCCCTTAGCGCTGCAGGGAGCCCACTCGTGAGGATTAAACGAACCACAGAGAATCCATCTTGACATTTCAGTCCTATGAGGCAAACAAGAGCGGCAGTTTTGTGTCGACAATGTCATAGGAGTGAAACCAAGACATCAAATGATTTGACTGAGATTACTTAGTCCAGGGGTTCTCAACCTTCCTAATGCTGTGACCCTTTCACACAGTTCCTCATGTGGTGGTGACCCATCCCCCCAAATATAAAATGATTTTCGTTGCTACTTCATAACTGCAATTTTGTTACTGCTATGAATCAAGCAACCCCAGTGAAAGGGTTGTTCAACCCCCAAAGGGGTTGTGACCCACAGGTTGAGAACCGCCGACTTCGTGGGTCCGTTATGAAAGGATAGCTAATGAGCAGATGCAAAGGCATGATGGAGCGTTCTCCCCGGAAGGTTACCCTGAAGAGTTCCCATTAGGCAGCAATGCTTTTTGCCAAGTGCCGCACTGCAGAACAAGGATACAGCATCAATAACCCAACAAAGAAACAATGCACAATACAAACTCTGTGGTCATCAAACTATATTTGGAAATCAATCTCCACAGAAATGAAGATCTGTTCTAGACATCTGTCGAAATGAATATTTTAAGAACTATAAATGTACATACAGTGAACAATAAATCATAAAATATTTGAAGCAATTAAACGTTATTTATGACTGTGTTTTCCCCCTTTGAGATAAAGGTTAATCCCAAATATCTTTAGAAGTTATATTCTGAGTATAAAAAACGTACCTCTGAAACTGGAAGAAGGTGTAGGAAAGTTAAGTTCTGTTTATCCATTTCTGACCTTCTTAGTCTTAAAAATAACACTTTAGATTAAAACAAATTTTTCTACCAATGATCATAAAATGCTTTCATTAAAGATTTGCATTTTTCTTTAGATGTGCCAGATATACTCACATGAGAATACTTTTTGTCTCTTTTTATTAAATTCACTCATTTTGGGTAGAAAATCTTGACTAAAATTTTGTAATTTCTTCTTTTTTAAAAATCAGTTTATTAAGGGCTCTTACAACTCTTGGGGGCCCCATGCAAGATGTGAAAAGAAAAGAAAACTCAGAACTAAAGTTTCTGGATTCTCCGTCTCCCAGCAACTTTCCTCCGTCATTTCTCCTGTTATCTCTGTTCCTTTTCCTGCAATCATCTCTTCCAGTAGTTCTTTATGTATTTTTCCTTGTCAGAAGAAAGATCCCAAACCTCACAAGATTCTTCTAAAAACACTCACTTACTTATCAATGTAAATAATTATTGATTCTCCCTACAGCCCTTGAGATCATCCTTAAGTGAAGAGAAATGAGATCTTTCACTTCTTTGCAGAGTCTGGGATGGGCAACCCACCAAGAAGTATTCTGTCTTAGAGAACAAGGTAAATGCATAATTTTCCTTCAAAAACTGACCCCTCACTAAAATGCCTTTTTACAGCTAATGACACTGTAGGACAGACAAAATAAGAGCTGTGTAAATTCAAAATTCTTCAAATAAGTATATTATGTGCTTACAATGCAAGATATCAAAAATCCCCTTCATGCTCTGTGACCACATGTACACAGCGGCCATGTGATCAATGCCAGGAAGGCCCAAGACAGAGCTGCTCTGAGCAGTCCTATCCATCATGGGCTGCCTCCTTTGTCCGACAGTCTTGTTAGAACAACCTGGGAAGAAATGTTTGGTGGCTTCTGGAAGATACTGACTTTGCAGAACATGGGAATCAAACTGCTTTCAACCAGAAGCTTAAAGAAAACCTGCCACTGGATATCCACTAGCCGTGGCGCCACCAACTACACATTTCTTCATTCTCTAACCAAAGCTGCACATAACTCAGTATACTTGGTCCACTCCACCCCTTGTTTTAGGATAAATCCAAATGCCTTATGGGGAACAACTACATAGATGTAAAGCAGTTTGGTGTGTGTGTATGTGTGTGTGTGTCTGTGTGTGTGTGTGAGAGAGAGTGTGTGTGTGTGTATGTGTGTGTATGTGTGTGAGAGTGTGTGCGTGTGTGTGAGAGTGTGTGCGTGTGTGCGTGAGAGTGTGTGTGTGAGAGTGTGTGTGTGTGTGAGAGAGAGTGTGTGTGTGTGTGAGTGTGTGTGTGAGAGTGTGTGTGTGTCTGTGTGTGTGTGAGAGTGTGTGTGTGTGTGTGAGAGTGTGTGTGTGTGTCTGTGTGTGTGTGAGTGTGTGTGTGAGTGTGTGTGTATGTGAGTGTGTGTGTGTTTGTGTGTGTATGTGTGTGTGTATATGTGTATGTGAGTGTGTGTGTGAGTGTGTGTGTGTGTGTTGTGTGTGGGTGTATATGTGTATGTGAGTGTGTTTGTATATGTGTATGTGAGTGTGTTTATATATGTGTATGTGAGTGTGTGTGTTGTGTGTGTGTGTGTGTGTGTGTGTGTGTGTGTGTGTTTGGCAAATCAGACTTCCACTATTGATTAAGTAACTTGGTTTTGAGCAATAGGTAGCTGCAATTATTAGGAGGGAAATGAGGTTTAAGTATCTGTAGTCTATTATTTCAAAACCAATATAGATAGGGTTTAACAGGAATAAATAAATCAATAAAATTTTAAAATTGCTCCATGGGGGTCGGTGGGAATACTCTCCAGATTCCTGACTGCTCAGATCTAAATATGGGTCTGAATGGCTAAAAAGGGAGGGAAAGTAAAACTGAAAAGGAGTCTTTAGTGACGTGAAAGTTCTTTTCAAACAAACAAAAAATAATAAATAACTAAAACCACAATACAACATGAAAACCCACACTTAGTCCATCGCTGCTAAGTCAGAGCCATGTCTGTGACATGGAGACCCCATGTGTCGCAGAGTAGAGGGAAGCTCAAAATCTCAGAGGTTTGGTTTTTTTTATCAAGTCTTTATCACATTACTTAGATATTGTTCATACTTCAGGACAAACTGGTCTCTTGTACAATTCCCTACTTTTACATTTCATAGTCTAGCATGCTTCTTATAAATACAAAGCTTTACCATCAAAACTCAAAATTTATTATTTTGATATTAAGAAAACTAATCTGTATTATTTAGTCTATATGTTTTGTTTTAATTTAAAACTGGCATCCTCCCACAGCCCCGAAGGCGCTGTCGTGTTTGTGGGACACGTGGCTACTGTCGCCACTTGAGGTGGTGCCTGGGGCATCAGGCTCCTCGTTTGACCCGTCCCAGGGCAAAAGCCAAAGCCAGCGGGGTGAACATCCATGGCAGCTAGTCTGTACGTTTTTAAGCCTCTACATATGAGGATTTAAAGCTGCCTGTCAAATACAGACTCCTTAATTTTTAATACAAGACCCTTTATAACACATTCTCTTCCACTTCCATAGCACTCAGTAACAAGATCAACAAACTTGTAGTTATCTAGTGTAATCTTTCTTTCTCCTTTTTGTTTTACAAGAAACTTTCTTTTATTTGCATGGATTTTGCCAATTCAACCTTTAAGACTGCAAGTCAAAACGAAACTTGAAATTTCTTATTTTAGGGTCTTCTTTGACTATTGGAGTTGAATTAGGATCTTCAATGGGCTCTCAAAACCTGGTGTAGATCCTTCACATAGGATGTCTCACACCGCTACATCACTGTCTACCCCTTGTCTATCCTGTTCATTGGGGTTTCCTTTGGGGGCAGGGGGATGTGCATTATTCACCTCTCTGTGGTCGGCATAGTACAGAATCTGGCAGGTAAACGGTGTTTCAACAATGTTTGCTACATAAATTAATGCAAGATTTGTTGTAGAATTGCATCGAGTTTTAAAATGTATAAACATAAAAGACTAGGTAAAGAAATTGAGACTCAAGTGGTGATAATGACTAGTCTATAGTGAAACTACTAGAAGTTATGATATCTTAGATTTAGACCAGCAAATTAACTTCATATAACCAACTCTTGTGCTACTAGTTAATACTTTGTAACTGCAGCCTAAAATTAAACACATGTCTAACTTTTCCTCACATGACGAACATATCCACATGAGGGAGAGGCAATGCACAGATCTCCAGTGGTGTTTGAATTTAACTCATTGTTTTGAAAAGACTCACAAGATGTAATGCATGTGTAATTAAAAAAATGCAGATCTGTCCAGGGGACAAAGTAATTTCCAATGTCCATTTCAGGCTTAAAACTGTGCTACTTTGATATTAATTGATTACAGGAGTTGTGCGCCAACATTGAAAGCCACTCACTGCATGAGTAAGGGAAAAGGCACAGCCCTCTCCTATTAGAAGCAAAAGACTCCCTACTTCAGTCTTTGAAAAATTCCTGCCAGGTTGAAACTTGTACTAATTACTTGGAAGAAATAAATGTCCACAGTGCCATGCTCAAAATAATCATGTTAGTTATTAGCAATTACTTACTAGGCATCTATGCCCAATAGCCTCTGGGAGTGATATGAAAGATAATTAAAAGTCTTACATGAAATATAGCAGTGTCTCAATTTCATAAGATTCATGGACAAGAGTTGAATAAGAGTTATGTTCATAATCGAGTCAAGCAAACAAACAAAAACAAACAACAGATTTCAGGCAGAGAAACAACAATAAAGGCAAGTAGATGAAGAGGTAGTAGGAAGAAAGCTTAAATCAATACCGATTTAGTACCTTATTTTCAAACTTATTTTTCCCTTCCTACCATAGTCCCATCTAAGTCAACCCTGCTACCCACCTGCTGTCTCACACAGGTACCAGGGCTTCATCTTGAACCCTTCCAGACAATTAGTGAACAGATAATTGCTTATCTTTCATCTAGTTAATGACTTTCCCCTCTCTTTTCCAATGAACATAGCTTTATTTTGATTTTTTTTTAATTTCTTATTGACTTGTGTCTCAACCTACAAAAACCATTCTCCAAACTTGCAGGAAAACTTCTCCAGACACTACATCTGATTAAGATGTCCAGCTCAAATTCCTTCAGCACTTACCTTTGTCTTCAGACTGTGTGTGTGTGTGTGTGTGTGTGTGAGAGAGAGAGAGAGAGAGAGAGAGAGAGAGAGAGAGAGAGAGAGAGAGAGAGAGAGAGAGAGAGAGTCAGGTTCAGCATTTATTGTCATGAGTATCCCCTTCTCTGCTTATCTCTGCTTTGCATATCCGAGTATCCATTGTGTTACTTGTCCATTTCTCTCCATCTCCATCAGCATTTATGTAATAGCTTTCAAATGGCCTTCACATAACTTTCCCTTTTCAAATTTTTTCTACACTATATTTGAACAATCTCTGCCATAGCTGATTGTGTTACTCATTTTCTTAAGAGGGTTCAACAAATAATCATATCTCTAAAGATAGAGACAGAATCCTAGGCAGAGTCTATAAGACATCCAGTCCTCCTGCAAGCCCGTTTTTTAATAGTATGCAGAATTCTCTTTTTTCTTCTTCATGAGTTCTGATGATATAGTGTTTTTTTTTAAATCATTTTATTGGGGGCTCATACAACTCTTATCACAATCCATACATATATCAATTGTATAAAGTACATTTGTACATTTGTTACCCTCATCATTCTCCAAATATTTGCTCTCCACTTAAGCCCCTGGCAGCAGCTCCTCGTTTTCCCCCTTTTTCCCCGCAACCCCTCCCTCAAGAACCCTTGATAATTTATGAATTATTATTTTTTTATATCTTACACTGTCCGACGTCTCCTTTCCCCACTTTTCTATTGCCCATTCCCCAGGGAGGAGGTTATATGAAGACTCTGTAATTGGTTTCCCCTTTCCAACCCACCCTCCCTCCACCCTCTCAGTATCGCCACTCTCACCACTGGTCCTGAAGGGAACATCCGTCCTGGATTCCTTGTGTTTCCAATTCCTGTCTATACCAGTGTACATCCTCTGGTCTAGCCAGATTTGTAAGGTAGAATGGGAATCATGATAGTGGGTGGGGAGGAAGCATTTAGGAAGTAGAGACAAGTTGTATGTTTCATCATTGCTACACGGCACCCTGACTGGCTTGTCTCCTCCCCAAGACCCTTTCATAAGGGGGTGCCAGTAGCCTACAGATGGGCTTTAGGTCCCCTCTCCGCACTATCTCTCATTCAAAATGATAGAATTTTTTTGTTCTTTGATGCCTGATACCTAATCCCTTTGGCACCTCATGATCATACAGGCTGGTGTGCTTCTTCCATGTGGGCTTTGTTATTTCTGAGCTAGATGACCACTTGTTTACTTTCAAGTCTTCAAGACCCTAGACACTATAGCTTTTGCTAGCCGGGAACCATCAGCTTTCTTCACCACATTTGCTTATGCACCTACTTTGCCTGCAGTGATTATGTCGGGAAGGTGAGCATCATGGAATTCCAGTTTAATAGAACAAAGTATTCTTGCATTGAGGAGTACTTGAGTGGAGGCCCAATGTCCACGTGCTACCTTAACACTAAACCTATAAATATGTAAAAATAAATCTATTTCCCCCATCCTCATATATAAACATATTTACGTATGTACATGCCTTTATTTAGACCTCCATAAATGTAATTTGCCTCCTAGCTCTTTCCCCTATTTCCTTTTACTTTCCTCTTGTCCCACTATCTTGCTCAACCTTCATTTGGGCACAGTAATTCCTCTCGGTTATATTACCCTTGATTACACCCTACCAGGCCTCCTACACCCTCCTCACTACCGATTTGGATCACTTGTTGTTCCCTTGTCCCGCTGTGCTCCCTCCTTCATGGGAATATGTTTTCCCATGTTATGCCTTCTCATAAAAGACCCTTCTATATCAATTATTAAAACTTATTTCACTAGATGGCTTCTATGTCTTATTCAAATATCATTTCTAATATGGATTACTCAAAAACACACTGACATTGATTGATTCTGACTCATTGTAGTTCTTTCTGATAGAATAGGATCACCTCTCTAGGTTTCCGAGACTGTAAGTCTTTTTAGGATTAGAAAATTTCATTGTTCTCCCAGGGGCAGCTGGTGGTACACCCCAAAAGACATGTTGAAATCCTTTCCCTTATTATTGGTGAAAGTGACCTTGCTTGAAAATATGGTCTTTGATAATGTTAATATGAAGTCATAATGGAGTGGGAACTAATCCAATCTGGGTGGTGTCCTTATAAAAGAGAGGGGAGACACAAAGTGATAGATATCAGAAGAATGGCCATGTGGAGAAGCTCCTCTATGCTAAGGAATTCCTGGCATTACCAGAAACTAGGAGAAACAAGAAGTATCTTCCCCTAGAGAGCTGAGAGGGAACATTGCCTGGCTGATATGCTTACTTGGGCTACTAACTTGCAAAAATGTGAAAGAATACATTCGTGTTCTCCTGGACCCTCTAGATTACAGTATTTTGTTATAGCAGTTCTAGGAATCTGTTGCAATCTCTTCCTCAGTGACTACTTCATTGGTAGCATCACCGCTAGCCATGGCATACACACACACTTGAGTTATTATTCATTTCTCTGGAACTCATATTACCACAGTCCTGTCTTGAAGCTTTGATTTAAAACTACATTGAATTATGAGATTAGTTGATTATTATCTGAGTCTCTCACCAGGCTACACATGCTATTTTATTGAATAATGCAAGTAGCATTATCCTAGTGGTGTAGTTTTAGGACAGATTTGAAATAAGAAGTATAAGGTAGAGTGGCCAAACTGGAGGCTGCCATGATATCCCACAGAGGGAACGGGTGCTGAACACAAGAATGGTAAACAGCTCTATGGGAAAAAGGGCTAACAATGGAAACAGGAAAAGAAACTTCAACAAGACTTAGCATTTGACAGAATGCAGAGGTCAAGGAAAAGAAAGTTAAAAGATAATTGTGATTGTACACCCACATTACCAGGAGAATGGCGATTGTACTAATAACAGAGAAAATCGGGCCAACGATGTGCTTCTGTGAAAGAAGTGAAACAACAGTATGAGGATTTCTAATACATTTTTGGTTGATGCTGAAGATGATTGCCTGCAAATTCTCTATTCTCTTATATAGAATTTAGGAAGCCATTGTGAAATGTTTTTAAGTAAACGCAAGGTCAATTATTTATTAATATGCCAAAACACTATAAAAAGTCATTGAGTGTCCTGGTACTTCATTTGTTTTCAACCTGCAAAGATTGATTAGGGATGATTACCTAATCTAAATCTGAACATAGAGGAAAAAGTAATATTTCTCTAATAGAATTAATAAAGTTTGGTTTTGATTAAATTGTGACATAGGAATAATATTCAGTTGCAAACTTTCCTTTGATTGCATAAACAGCCAGTAGATATGCTTTTATACAATAGGATAAAAGCCTTTTCTAAACTAAAGTATGATTTTCCTCTGTTCATTAGGAAGCCCTTGCAATTAAAAGCCATATTTATAAAGGAGACACTTTTAAAAATATAATCGTAGAAAAGACTATCTTAAGAAATAAAATGAACTCTAGGCTTCATGAGAGGGACAGGAAGAACAGACGTTAAAGCAGTATTAATGATTACCTCAACTCAAAATTCTTAGAGGCTGAGAATAGGAATCAAACTGATTGTACCTATTAAAAGAGAAGGAACTTGGTGGCATGCTGCTTATAAATCAGGCTGTAAACCAAAAGGTAAGCAGTTCAAAGACACCAGCAGCTCCACAAGAGAAAGATGAGACTTTCTATTCCTTAAAGAATTACAGTCACAGAAACCCTCAAGGGCATGTCTACACTGCCCTATAGAGTCATCACGAGGCAGAATTGACTCAGTGACTGAGTAGGTGGGAAGGGACAATTGATATCCTCAATATCAGCCGCTAACGTAAGGCTATGAGACGAATGTTGACCAGAACACCAATTACCCATATGTAAGTCCAGACTGAAAATGACAAACAGCACAAGTCCATGAGAGCCAAAGCAACCTGGGGGTATATACCACCTGAATTTCTGAAACATCTCAGGAGCAGATTTGATGGAGTGAAGACTTGTGGGAGGACGTCAAGAAAATCGTGAATGAATAAAGCAAAAGGTCACTTAAAAAGGGAGAAAATAAAGAAAACATCAAAGCGGATGGCAGAAGAGACTCTGAAACTTGCTCTTAATCTTAGAGTAACTAAGGCAAATGGAAGAAATGATGAAGTATAGGAGCTGAACAGAAAAACTGAGGGCAGTGGAGAAGACAAAGCCAAATATGATGAAATGTCAAAGGCCTAGAGTTAGAAAACCCAAAAGTAAGAACACACTCAACTTATCTTAGATTCAAGACTCGAGTTGCAATACTAGAAGATCATATGGACAAAATATTGAATGATGCAGGAAGTATCCAAAGAAGATATAAAGAATATACAAAGTCACTGCGCAAAAAGAACTACTTAACATTTAACCATTTCAGGATATGCAAGAACCAATGGTACCAAAGGAAAAAAGTCCAAACTGCACTAAACACATAACCAAAAACAAGGCTCCAGGAATTGAGGGAATACCAACTGGAATGTTGGAACACACTGGCGAGGTTCTGCAGGCTCTCACCCTTCTGTGCCAGGAAATGTTGGGGCCAGCTCCATGGCCCACTGACTGAAAGAAATCCATAGTTGTGCCCATTTCAAAGCAATCGCCCCAACAGAATGCTCAATTATGGAAAAATAACATTAACAACACATGCAAGTAAATATTTTTTCTACCGAACATCCAACAATGGTTGCAGCAGTACCTTGGCATGGAACTGATATAGAGGTTCAGATGAATTTCAGAGGAGGATGTGGAACAAGGGATGTCACTGTTGACGTCAGCTGGCTTGGCTGAAAGTAGAGAATACTAAAAAGATGTTTACTTGTGCTTACTGACTGTGCAAAGGCATCATGTGTGGACTGTAATAAACTACCTCGAAAAGACTGGAAATCCCCAAATGCCTGATACTGTTCATGTGGAAAATGTACATGGATCAAGAGACAGTTGTATGACCAGAACAAGGGCACACCACACTGTGTAAAATCAGGAAATGTTTGCATTAGGGTTGTGACCTCTCATCACACATATTCAATGTGTACATTGAATAAATAATCAGAGGAGCTGGAGTATATGAACAACAGCAGGGCCTTGGGATCAGAAGAAAGCTTGTCAACAACCTGGAACATGCAGGTGATACACCCTTGCTCGCTGAAAGTGAGGAACACTAGAAGCACTTGCTGATGAAGACCAAGAATTGCAACCTTCAGTTAAGATTACAACTCAATTTAAAGAAAGCCCAAATCCTTGCAACTAGACCAATAATAGCATCATGATAAATGGAGAGAAGGTTGAAACTGCCAAGGATTCTGTCTTGCTTGGATCCACAAGTGTTCACAGAAGCAACTGTCTGAAGTTC
The DNA here is from genome assembly GCF_050624435.1 of Tenrec ecaudatus. Taxonomy (NCBI): domain Eukaryota; kingdom Metazoa; phylum Chordata; class Mammalia; order Afrosoricida; family Tenrecidae; genus Tenrec; species Tenrec ecaudatus. Next base: position 108,214,017 of record NC_134537.1, read on the forward strand.
AAGTAGCAAATTGCATTGGACAAATGTGCTTCACAAGACCTCTTTACAGTGTTGAAAAATGAGGATGTTCCTTTCAGGACTAAGGTGTGCCTGAGCCAAGCCAATGCCTCCTATGCCTGTGAAAGTTGGGTATTGAATAGGGAGACTGAAGAATAAAAGTACCAGGGACTGTCCAAAGGCAAAACAAATCTCTTCTAAGAGTCCAGGATAGCAATGTTTTGTCTCATGTAGTTTGGACATGTCCATAGAGACCAGGTCCTAGACAAGAATGTCATGCCTGGTAATATATAGGGACAGTGAAAAAGAGGAAGGCCTTCGAAAAGATAGATTGGCACAGCGGCTATAAGAAAGGGCTTAAACAGGAATAATTGTGAGGTTGGAGCAGGAACCGGGTTTTTGTTGGTTTCCTTGTGTGTTTCCTGTTAAACATAAGAGTGTTGTGAGTCAGAATGACTCTGTGGCACCTTAATCACCACCAAACTCACAGTTACATTTATCTTCTGCTGACTTTGAATTAGCATATTGGCAATGGCAATGGGCTTGCTTTTTTTTTTTTTTCTAACCGATTACCAAGGGCGTTCTGGTGATGTAGTGGTTAAGTGCTTGGAGGCAAACCAAAAGACAGGCATTTCAAACCCACGCACAAACTCCACAGGAAAAGACTACAACCCCTTCCATTAGGCTTCACAGCCTCGGAAACCCACTGGGCCTGTGCGACTCTAGCTCCTGGGGCTGCCAGAGTCTGAATCACCTCGATGGCTCTTGAAGCTCTTTGCTTCGATCCCCACTCATCGCAACCCCTTTCGGACAGGATCAAACTCCCCCTGTCGGGTTCCAAGGCAACAACTCTTCAAAGGAGTGGGAAGCCTGGCTCTGGCCAAGAGGATGGTGGGTGCAAATTGCTGACTTTGCGGTTATCAGTCCCACATGAACCCCACAAGTCCCCAATGGCAGTGCGTTTGCTTTCCTGAAGACTAAGGGAGTGTTGCTGAATGCTTCTTAAGTCAGACGTGAGAGGTGACCAGTTAATAGAATCTGACATTAATATCTCTTTCTAGTTACTGAAAAAGGCAGTTTGCTCGGATCATTATTTGGGGAAATTCTGTTTAATTTATGCAAATAGTAAAAGTCATCATTAGTATGCATCTCATGAAAGCAGTAGGAAGATTTCGGGAAAGAAGTGGCTGCTCTGCGCGTAGCTGGAGCATCCTTTTTTTCCTTTTTCTGGAGGACCATTGTGGACTTGGGAGAGTGCATTCCCTTTTAGGTTGATTGCTTCAAAAATATTTACAATTTAATTCAAGACACTTGGGGCCACAGGATAACGAATGTTGGTAAAATAGCTATTATAAAGGAAAAGTCACAGAGGACTTGGAATTGACCATTTGTAGGCATTTAATTCCTCTTCCATACCCTATAAACAATATCTGAGACAATGTCTACTTAACATGTCTTTATGGTCACTAAAAGGAAAAGTGCTGTTTCTTAGTGTTCCCTATCCAGCTTCTAGCAGATAGCAGGAGGCGCAGAGGTACAGTGGGACACTCTGTTGCTAGCAAAAGAATCATTGTTCAGCCCTGTGCACTGCACCATGGAAGGAAACACGTGGGAGTCTGTAAGCTAGGAAACAGTATGGGACAGTTCAACTCCATACTATCGGCTGCTGATGAGTCAGAATAAATTTGATGCCTAAGGGTTTGGTCTGCTTATGATTTAGGAATACCCTACAGATAGAGCAAACCCATCTATTTGTTAGAGAAAGGCATTGCCTAAATTCCTACAGCACAGTAGTTAAACACGTGAGTTCAAATCCTGACACTTTTATTGACTAACTCTGGGACTGTGAATGAATCCGTTGTTTCATATGTAAAATGGGGCTTTTACATTTGATTATTATGGAAATTAAATGAGATCATTTTTAACATGCATAGAAGAGAACCTGGAATGTAATGTGCACTCTGTTAGAATTTGCTAAATAACTAGATAAATTAAAATGTCACTGATTCAAACCAGATGATGAGAAAGCTAATGAGAAATGTTGGATATAATGGCTTCTTTAATAAGCATATTATTTTTAAATTAAATCTTGCATCTATTTCGCATGAGTGTGGAAAAATCTTGGGACCCAATTTTACTCAAATTCAATGTTTGGCAATCATGCATAGTGTGCCAAATCCATGGAACAGATGCAAAGGTGTATAAGCCAGTATTTGTCCTCAAGGCATTTATAATTTGGTTTGGAGGAACAGATAATCGCTGAAATTGAAGAATAGTCCAAGATTCAAGTATAATTTTCTGACAATGTAAGAAACCCAGCTCAGCACAACTCTGCGAAAAGAATTGCAGCGAAAATCATTTCAGTGGGAACCATGGAGAGAAGAGAGCTTTATAGCCGAGGCCATCACAGAAGAATTGAGAAGGAGGGAGTTGAAGGATGTAAGAAGGCAGAGGACTGGTTTCTGATGACCAAATTAATGCAAATATAAGTTGAAACAAGAAACCAAATGCAGAGGTTTTTTGAACAGTAATGATGAAAAACTGATTAAAGCAAACACTTCAGAAATGAAAAATGGAGACAGGGGTAGAAAATAACTGTTTAAAGTACCCTTTTTATGCCCATACCTATTCCTGAGCAAGAACTTGGCCTGACCCGTGAAGAATAAATAAAGTCAAGATTCCTGGTCTAGTTGAGAAAGCAAGTCCTGGGGCTAGGGAATGGGAAAGGACGGAGAGATTTTGAGGAACTTCCTAGAACAGATGAGCGGTTACCCTACGTTAGCAGACATCCTGGGTATGGGTGGATCTGCGAAGATAAGAAGTCTGAGAAGGAAAGATGAAGTCCTCCTGGGAAAGATCTTCTGGGACCATCTGGTAAGTTGCTCCAACTTTATCACAAGGTTCATCAGGACAACAGTAAATTCAATTTTTTTTAAGACAGTGACATAATAAAAGACCAGAAGCCAGGAGATAAGTCAGTGTGCTTCTCAATGAAGGCCAGTGAAGGCAACCCTGGTGGCTGTCAGGAATCTAGCAGACGAGCTTCAGGGAGTTTAAGAGTTCAGAGGGGGGAAATGTTGTTCGCTTGCATTTCAAAAATTTGAAATGGAAGATTAATTATGATTCTCTTAAGAATGCCTCATGTTCTTTACTCTTAAAGTTTTCAGTTCGTCACACCAAGATACATGGATTGGTTGCCACAGCTAATATCCGATACACAATGTGTTCATTTCAGCAAATTCATTCTCACATCGTTTAGATTTTCTTATATTTCTTAATTTCATATTTCTCATTACACCTGCTTTAATGTGCTCCATAGTCCCAATTAATACAAAATAAGCGAAAGGTTCTAAATTAATTCATTGACATATGCTGCTGTGGTCCCGAGCCAAGTCTTACTCCTCGCCGCCTTACAGGATAGTGTAGAAATGCTGCACTGGGTGCAAGGGCATCGTTTTCATGGGGAAACCCTGCTGGTGAACCTGTCTGTTCCTATAAAGACTTTTAGTGTCAGAAACACGAACGAGCCCTACTCTTTCCTGATGGTCATGATGAGTTCAGAATTGATCCCACGTCACTAGGAGTCTTCATGGGAACAGGAGATCACCAGGTCCTTTCTCCTGCAGAACCACAACTTTTCAGGAAGTCACCAATGCAGACTCATTTCCACCAGCAGGGATCCTTACTGCACATATAAAAGTAGTATTAAGCAAATTATATATTACGATTTAGTGTAAAATTTTCAATATATGCTGTGTAAAAGCCAGTAGAGAGAGCAAACACACTGAATCTGGGTGTTGGGGGTCTGTACCAGTGTGGTAATATTCAAAGGAGCACAAAAGGGAAAGAGCAGACAGGAAGTAGAGCCAGAAAAATCCCCAGATTGAACTCATATTGGATTATCCATAGTTCCACTCTGATCCTAAGCATGCGCTGCATTGTGAAAGCCTGTCCAGTAGTGGCATGAGGCCACTGACATTTTGTTAGCATGATCTTCTAGTAAAGCTAATCAAAGTTTACGAAGTTACATAAGATGGGAAAAACAGCACTCTCTCACTCACTCACTCCCCACTCACTCTCTCAGTCTCTCTCTCACTCACTCTCACTCACTCTCACTCACTCACCCACTCTCAGTCTCTCACTCACTCACACACCAAAAAAAAGATGTGAAAAACAAACACTGTGAAGACTGGATTGACGAATCTCCCCTCCACAGATAGAGAAGAGCGCAAACCTAGAGTTGCAATGGAGTTTGATGGTAGTTTAATTTTGGAAAAATAAGACACTGACGCCAAATCCTTGCACCCAAGGCAGTATGCACTGTTAGAAGTGTGTAATGCAGTATGAACATATATTTTATACTCATTCTTACTGTGAGATGTTTTGCTTCAGAGTTAGGCAAAAATAAGATAGGGTTTATAAATAAATATAAATTAGCATTTAAAAGATTGTGGCATATGCATAGCAAGGAGGAAGGACTGATACTTATTTGTTCCTTTGGTAACAACTGCTTCCAGAGGAGAAGTATTATCTGTTCACTAACGATTGTGAGCTTCATTGTAAATGACAAAGAAAAGTGCATCGGGGCTCGCTACTAAATAATACAACTGCATGCAATAAAGTAAGGTATTCTGCATTAATTGCAGAAGTTGTAACACAGGCCAATGCATATTGTGCTTCGTTCTCAGTTGTTAGTATGAGTCGTTGCTAAGGCCAGTCCCGTTCCAGACTCGGCAACCCTACATAGAGCAGAACGAAGCACCGCCTCGTCCGGCACCATCCTCGCACACACTGCCATGTGTCAGCCCATTCTTGCAGTGACCATGTCCATTCATCTCACTGAGGCTCTGCCTCATTTGCACTGACTTTCTACTTAGCTGGGCATAGTAGTACCCTTCTCTCCTGGGATCGGCCCCACCTGACAGCCGTGCGTAGGATGCCCTCACGCCATGCTCACGTCTACGCAGTGTGCACGCTGTGCTTCCTGCAGAGCAGGTGTGGACCGTCTTCTGGCATCCGTGGTGAGTTCAACTCTTTCCACCAAAACTTTAATTCAGAGACAGTAACCAACAGAGCTGCCCTTTGAACGCTTCTCTTTCTCTCTTTCATTTTATAAGTTCTTCCTTTTGGGCTAGCTATTTTATAATCAAGAGCGCATTTCAGAACTTTTGCTGGCACCTGTTTTGTCTTGTTGATGACTGTTTAGTTTCCTCTGGTGTGGCAGTCTTAATGCCACCCCAGAATTCTTATATCAGACATTAGTGGTCAATGGGTTGTTATCTACAGATGGTCGCTAAAATCTGGTGGTATATCAGGGGGAACCCCAAAAAAGATGGGGGAAAGTTCGTCTGAGTGTCGCTTTTATAATTTGCATTTTTCCACTAAGCAAGCATCCAGCAACTCCCTCTGAGTTAGTGCACCCAGGAATTTCACCTGAGAATGTTCTTTTTGGTCACAGGTAATTTTTTTCATGAAACTAATTTAGCTCAAAACTCATTTTTGTGTGTGTGTGTGGTGGCTGATTTAAGAGAATAGTGTGTGGATGTGAAATTTTGTTTCCTACTCAGGAAAAATGCTGCAGAAACTATTGTGATCTTGAACACAGTTTACAAGGACAGCACTATGGGAAAAACTCGTGTATGAGTGATTTCCCATTTCAAAAAAGGTGAAATGTCAATTGGTGACAAACCTTGTTCTGGATATCGGTCAACTTCCCGAATAGACGAAAATGTTGACTGGTAGTGCATTTGGAGTTTTTCTACCAGGTTAGACTGCTAATCAAGCTTTCTATTTAGATGTTCTAAAAAGATCACATCACAGTGTGTGACCAAAAAGGACCTGATTATGTCAAATGGGACACTGGTTTTGCACCATGGCAAAGCACCTGCTCACGCAGCCATCTCTTGCACCAGTTTTTTGGAAAAAAAGCAAAATGCCTCTCTTACCCCATGCACCTTACTCACCTGACCTCACTCTGAGCTACCTATTTTTGTTTCTGTGTGAATGAAGAGGGACATGAGAGTACAGTGATTTTAAGACATAGAAGAGATGAAGAAAAAACAAGGGAAGTGTTCTCAGCCATCCAAACTGGTGAGTTTGAAAACTATTTCCAGGAATGGAATTGCAGATTTGACAAGTGTACTAAGTATAATGGAGAGTACTTAGAAGGTGATAAGGTTGTTTATTTTTTAAAAATTTAAGTACATAGCTTTGAAAAAATTTGGGGTGAATTTGGATACCCGCTTATATAATTAAGTATGCTTGTTGTTTGTTTTGCTTTCTTGAACTTTAGTTATTTTTCATCTGCTTCAATTTGAACTTCCACATGAACTACTGTTGGTCTATTCCAGAGTCAGTCCCTGGTCATCTTGTTCTGACTAAGGATACTGAAATCCACCGCCATATCTTTTGGCAGACATAGGTGATTTGATTTTGTGCATTCCATCTGGCAAGTTCGACAAGTAGAGTCACCATTTATGTAGCTGAAAAACAAAAGACTGGCCATGAGTGAGTCATTGCTTTACAACATTATGTCATGTAGTTTTCCATGTGTTTCTACTACCATTGCCTTACTTTCCAATTGCTGACCCTGATTTCCAACTCTCATATTCCCATCACCAGTAATTATCAATGCATCTTGATTGCATATTTGATCAGTTTCAAACTGAAGAAGTTGATAATAATTGCAATTTTCTCATCTTTGAGATTCATGGTTGGCGTGAGAGTTTAAATAATGGCCACATAAACTGGTTTTTCTTGTAAGTGCACAAATCTTATCCTAACAGAACAGCATTCTACCCAGGATAGATCTCCAAAAGTGCTTTCGGATCATGGCTGCAAGACCATTCCTCTTCAATTTGTCATTCCTGCCATAGTAGACTATATGATTGTCCAATTCAAAATGGCTAATCCCTGTCCCTATTAGCTCAGTAATGCCCTGGACATTGATCTTCCTGTATTTATTTCCCTTTCTCTAACTTCTACTTATGCTCAACTCACACTTTGTGCCTTCCACATGCCAGTTACTCATGGATGTGTGCAGCAGTTTTGCCTTATTTTCAGTTATGCCACTGCAGCAAACGAAAGTCTTGAGAGCTTTGCTCCGTCGGCGTCATTGAACTGGCCTCCACAGTGAGCAGGGGTCTTCCTCAGTTGTATTTTGAGTGCCTCCCAACCCGAGGGGCTCAGTTTCTGGCCCTATATCAGACCATGTTTGACTGCTATTCAGTATGGAAGACGCTAGGGGATATGGTGAATGTAATAAAATCAGAGCCAAGAATTTCTAACATGCTGTATAAACATTGAGTAAAGAAAAAATATTCTATTTTTTCCAGACCTAGAAGCTCAAGACAAAAGCATTCATACTTGTCTTTGAGACAGTATGTGGACAGAATACCATTAATATTAATAATAGTAAACATAAATGTATTAGTGAGACTATTATTTGATTTCCAGTGACATATTTTGCTTCAGTGACATATTAAATATCTAGTGGAGTCTGAATCTATTACCTTATATCCAAAAAATATAATTGTTTAAACTTTAATGAGAGAGAGGGAAGATTCTTAAGATTAAGCTAATTAGTTCCCAATGGAACACTGGATATCTATCAGTGAAAAGACTCTCTAATTTCTGGATCCTTGTATACGCTTTGACAGATCACCAAATGTTTACTGTTCTCCCAACTGCACATTATTCTGAGGCAATTCTAATTTAAGGTAATTCCAATTTACTATACAGACAGAATATGTGAAAAAACTAACTTAATGTAGAATTTTTTATCCCATACCATTTTATTAGGACATAATCCAGACATGACAATATTCAATAGTTCAGTCATATCAATGTGGTACAATTGCTACCACAATCATTATCAAACATATTTTCCCTTCTTGCACTCCTTGATATTAGCACCCATTGTCCCCTCTTCTCTACTGTATCCCTCAGTAACCTTGATTCTAGTTATTGTCTCTATAGATTCACCCAACATGGGTTACATATATTAAAAAACATAGAAAAATACAAAGAAGTAAGAATGCTACCAAAAATAGCAAAATACAACAGAGATAGCACACAATTTGGGGGAGGGGAGGAATATTAAAATATTAAGTCAGATAAAGTTCAAAATGTATCTAAAGGGAGATCAAAGGACAAGTTTTTAAACATTTAAGTCATGCTTATTTTAATCTAACAGTCTCTCCAATCCTCTCGTCTGATAACCACGTTACTCCTGTCCCTCAATTATGGTCAGAGGGGAATCATCAGACGTTGAGCCATATGGAGTCCTATGAATGTATTGTGGTCATCCATAGCCTTCTGAAAACCAGTATTCAACAATTTAAGCTCTGCTATCATTCTCTCCTTCAGATTTGGATGATATTGCTTACAATCATTGGATCACAGAAGTTGGTGTGCTTCTTCCATGTGAGCTTAGTTGACATCTCACTTGGATGGCTGCTTGTTAGCCTTTAAGATCTCAGATGCTACTCTTTCTGATAGCTGGACACCATCAAATTTCTTCACCACACTTTGCTAAGTACCCATATCTTCCATGTTTACTTCATGAGAGTTCATATCAAGCAGGGCCATGTTGCAAGAAATAATTGTACTTAGATTGAAGCAAGGATTAAGTGGGAGCACAAAATCTATTCCTAAATCTGTTTTCTCTCTTCCTATGGTTCATCTGGAAACATCTTTGTTATTTTTGGTAGAGAATCTTACCAATCATTGCCCTGGAGCATATAGTGACATTGGTTTGGCCTGTAGTATTGCATTTAAAATGACTTTGTAGGGAATTTTATCTACTGTTCAAATTCTCTATATGTGGTGAAAGACTGAAGAACACTTCCTCCTTTCACTAATACACTTACTTATGTTTATTATTATTACTGTTGATAGTATTCATTTTAAATACTTCTACATTTAATTTGTGACAAATATTTTAAAATGCTATCTATACCTGGTGGTCAGTGATATACTAGATTCCCATTAAGTGATTTACAGAAACCAAAAGATTAAAGAACAACAATGTGTAGAATGGGTTGGAGGGAATAAAAGGTGGGCTAGAAGATGAAGGATGAATGCAATCGATTCATGGAGGTCTGAGGTGGAGGCCCTAGAGGAAAAGTCTAAAGATGGTCATGAACATAGTTTGCGTGCATAGACTTTCTAGATGTCGTGACAGGAAGCGTATGGAGAACGTGTAAGGAATCACTAAAAGTGGCTTTGACCCTGCATTCGAAGAAATAACTGTGTCGCAAACGTAATAGGGAGACAGTGAACACGAACCACTGGGTTGAACTAATAATTGTATGTCAAGTTAACATGACAATATCCATGTGGGAAAGAAAACATTAATTTTTATACAATTAAGGTAACTCTTTGTAAGGAGACATTTCTAAAATGTCTGATAATAACTAGTTTGCTGGATGCCATGAGACAATTACATTGAGCATTTGCCTAACAGATTGGATTTAAAAGAGGTGAAGTTATATAGAAGCTCAAACTATGAATTAGTATGATCAGGAATAAAGCAAAACTCTACATTGTATGCAGAGAAAATATTAATAATAAATATTTGTTGTATAGAAATGCCAATTTGTGGTCTTTATAAATAATAATACCTGTTTTAGATGACCCACAGATATAAAACTACAGTTTTAAGAATTTATAAACATTTTCTTAAATATATTTCAGTGTCTTTTCTCCAACAAGAATTGTGAAACTATTCCAAAGATTTGGCAGGGATGAAAACATAGCTTTATGTCTCCTGAGTAGTGTTACCGGTCTCCTTTAATTTGAGCATTTGCCTTTCTTAGATAATAAGAAACCATAAGTCACACACACACACACACACACACACACACAGAGTTCACATTGGGTTCTCACACACTGTCCCAAGCAATAAAGCAAAGTTAAAAGAGCTGAGGCAAAATAAAGATCAGCACCTTTTACCTTCATATTAAAAAGAAGTTAGAAAACCCAAACATTTTCTATTGATGACTTCGCTAATGCTTTTAATGTGGCTTCCTAAAATTTGTATCACAATCATCATTTCATGTTCCACCACATTCCACTTGAAGTGTGTAAAAGAGAAGAAAATTATATTGAATGCCTGTGCCTTAGTCATGGGACTCTTGTGCCAATAAATGTAGAAAAGATATCTAAAAAATACAGTAACAGTTAAGAAACCTACACAAGTCTAGGAAGATCCTGGTAAGGCTTGGGGTGAACAGTGGGGTAGAGGAAGCATTAACTATGTAATACCAATATTAACCAAGCCACTAATTTCATTCCCATACGGCTAAACACAGAATGCATCTTTTGCCAAGCAGTAACAAACACATACCGATGAAGATCAAAGATTACAGCCTTCAGTATGAATTACAATTCGGTTACAAGAAAACAGAAATTCCCACAATTTAACCAATAAACGGCATCATGATAAGTGGAAAATGACTTAAGTTGTCAACTATTTCATTTTCCTGTGACCTACAATCAATGCTCATGGTAGGAACAGTCAAGAAATCAAGTGACATGTTACACTTGGCAAGTCTGCTGCAATTGACATCGTCAAAGTGTTCAAGAACAGTCTATGTAGACAAAGAATGTCTGGAAATGGATGTGGTAGCAATTGTTCAAGTCTACTTAATCTGGCTGAACTGTGGAATGATATGATACATCTAGTAAATCCCAGTTAATGAAAAAAAGAGGTCACTTTGAGGAGAAGGTGCACCTGACATAAGCCATGGCACTGCAAGGGCCTCATCGGCATATGAGGCGATGTTGTCAGCAGGGACCAGCCCTTGGCCAAGGGCACCATGGTTGGTAATGTGGTGGAGCAGGAAAGAAGGTCCTCAATTAGATGGATTGACTCAGTGACTATATATATAGTTTAGAGGATACAACTTGCGTGCAAAAAGAGGACACTGTGAAAAATTAAACCCGTCAGAGCCTAGACTCAACAAGACTGCTTGTTTTTCTGGGTCTCACGACTTCTCCACCTTTGATAGGGTGCAGTTTTACCACTTTTAAACAGCTTGTTTTAGTGTAAAATATTTGCGTTTCCTTCTCTAACAGTTTCTCCCCTTACATAGACCATATGCATAAACAGAACAGCAAATATAAGAGCTATAGAATGGTGAACGCTACACATGAAAAACTATTTATAGTCTCATGAGGCATTTCGTTTTCTTCTTAGCGTGGCAAAGGCATCTTTCTCTGTACACTTGATCTCAACTTACACATAGTTAGCGAAGGCACACCTCGCCGAGAGAAGTCTACAGTCTCAGATAGCAGGGCATATAATCATACAACAAAATAGGACAGCATCAGCCATAATTGCCCTAGAGATATGTTTTGTCGGGACTGAAAATTGCCATTTTACTTTTTAAGCTGTCACATTTTCAGAAAATTCAATCTGGTCTCCTTTCCCAGTGCCACACAGTATTTATGTGGGTGTGTCATTTGATCAAAACCCCCAGCTCAGGGAAAAGCACTCACCAGTGTCAAGCACATCCGGCAAATACTCTGAATTCAGTTTCAGAAAAGCAAGTCCTCCTTTTACAACTGCCCTATCAGGACACACAAGGAATCCTGATGGTGCTCCTGGGTAAGTGTTGAACTGCTAACCCCACGATTTTCCATTCAAACCCAGAGTGGCTCCTGGCAGAAAGATGAGATTTTGTTCCCATTAAGATTTACAAAACCGGAGAAACCGAATAGAGAATGTCTGCATCAGAATCAACACAATGGCAGCCAATTTGTAGAATAAGAACATCGTCTGCCCCTCCGCCGGCCCTCCCTTCCTGATTCTCCTCTGCTTCCGAACTATAGAGAATTGTTAGCACAGCCTCAGAATTCAGCCTGGGTTCTAGCTCTGCACAGTCCCTTAAATCTCTGTAACATGGTGGAAACGATGTTAACTCTGAAACTCACTTCTTCAGTGGGGTTAAAACCACATGACTTATACGGCTGTTGAATTAGAAAAGTATCTGTAATGTCTTTAGCAGAGAAAATGCCTACAACCCCAAACCCAAGCCCAGTGACCTTGAGTTGATTCCAAGGTATAGCACTCCTACAGGCCCAACTAGACCTGCTCTCTAGGGTTGTAAAGGCTGTAAATTTTCACCAAAGAGGACCTCAGCTTTCTCTTGCAGAGCAGCTTGGCGGGGGGGAAAGGGGGTTGAACTGCCAGCATTTTCATTAATAGCCTAGTGTTTAGCCCACTTCACTACTAGGTCTGCTTACACAGGTAGCAAATAAATCACAGCAATCATTATTGTTTTATAAAAACCCCGAGCACAGAAGGAAGAGATTATCTACACAACCGTGACTCAGACCCAGTACTGTTTCTGAATGGTCCCAGAAAACCCACCACTGAATGGAATATGTTATGTAACTGTTCCCTCACCACGTGAAAGTGCCTCACAAACGAACATAGCTGTGGTGTTTGGTGTCTCAAGGGGTTTGTAGCACAAGGATCCAGTGGAATGATACCTTCCGGGACTCTATTCAGAGTTTTTGCAATGCATACAAAAGATGCGATCAGCTTCATAATGACCAAAGAATTAGCTGGCTTGGAGGGACGTTTGTTCATTGCTTGCTGTTTCACCAGTGAAGGTCATAGAGTCCACACTGAATTATCTTCAGGGAAAAATACCCGAGAGTCAGTGGTGCAATTCTTGCCTGTGATGGGGAAGGCGCATGCACCCATCTCTTCCTCATTGTGCCTCACACAGTGTCCGGCATTGAATAGAAGCCCCCACTCATTTGATGATAAAATGACTAGACTGACTTCAGTACTTTAGGGCCTCTGGCTTCATTTCCAGGCAGACATCAATTGTGAAAATCTGGCAGCGGCTAACTCTTGACAAATAGACCAATAGAAGCACATTAATAAAGAATGTGATGTATAGCCTGTTTCACTTTTCTATGGACTTGAAGACTCATAGGTTGCCAACAGTTCAACATCTTGCCTTACTGTTTCCTCAAACCCCAAGTGAGGTTGTCCAGCACCAAGAACGAGCTACAGGGAAAAAGCTGCACCATTTCAGCTGTGCTTTAGAAGTCAAAGGATTTTCAGTAAGAGCCCACCCACCTCTGATTTTCTCTGTGTGCCAGCTCCATTAAGATGGAAAGTAAACTTCATTTGTATAATGTCTCAAATGGCTCTTCACTATAATATTTTCCTCTTCTGTTTATGTCATTTCTAATCTTAGAGTCTAAATGAGAGTCTACTGGTTAATAAGTTTGTTTTAATAAATTCAGTTTGGTCTCTTCAAGCAGCCAACAAGCTATTTTCATGGGCTTTCCTAAATTTTGTTCCTTCCTATAATTTCCTTACCTTAGGCTAGAAATATGCTTCTCACTGCAGGTAGTCTTTTGTACTAGTTTCTAAGAAGGCTGAAGAGCCCTAGACAAGGGGATTGTTAAAACTAAGTTCTGATTCCCAGTATGATGCCATTTGGCGGTATGATGTTGAGCCAGTTATGGTTACCGAGTAGGCCTGAGATTTCTTATCATTTCTCTAGAGTTTTGAAATATGAATCTATTTCTCTTCCAATTCTGAAATTTTCATGGATATAAGGGTTTAGCATAAATAGTACACAAACTTATATACACTAATATAAATAGTAATATATGTTGATTGGTTTTCCTGGATTAATGAAGTTATAATTTTAGTATAAAATGACTTAGAGCTATGCCTTTGGATATGGAACGATTTTTCACAGAAAATAAGCAATGAAAAATCAAGAAGCAAAAAAAATATGTAGTATAATCTCATCTTTCCATGCAATCATCCCAAATCCTATAGGTGTATAACATTTATATGTATATATGTCTACCTGTACATATGCATGATTGTGTATGTACTTTTTACTCTATTTGCTTGTAAAAATTATATGTACTCTAGCTTGTTGCAGTTCTTTTTCGTCTGTGTTTGAGATGAAAGTCGATGTCAATGTATAGAATGAGCAGGAGGGAAGTGGGGAATAAACCAAAAAAGCACTTTAAAAATAACTCCCCACAAATATGTACACATGACAAAATTATGTTCTCTCCTTCTATAGAAATATAGCATGCGTGTGTACATGTAATAAAACAATTTGGAACAGTTTACTTTATCGCCTTCTGCCAATTGAGATCATTGAGTCATTTACACATCTGATCCTTCTGACTGGGAGGAGAAATGAGCTCAGTGGTCACTGTGGAGTTTCAGGTCTGTCACATTGCACTGTGATCGCTCATATGATGAACTCCAAGGGTATGAGAGATGTATGCCATTGCTGTCGTTGCTTTTACTGGTTGTTATGGCAGCTTGTCGAAGTGTGGGTCAAAAAGAGAACTGATCCAGGCCTGAGTGTGTGAAGATGAGGTGAGAGGTCAAAGCAGTCAGGAAGCTGGTGACAGAAAAATGCATGTGGCCATCATGAGGACTTGAAGCACGGAGGGCCTTGCGAACAGGGAAAGAAGGGATTGTTCAAAGCTGGACGTACAGACAGGGGCAGAGTGTCTAGGTCTCAGAAGAAAACTGAGAGATGGGAAGTTCTTACAGAGAGAGCATAATAGATACACATGTTGGCTATAGCAAAGAGTCAAAGTAAGTGATAAGGATACATGGATACCAATGTCTCTCAAATAACGGAGGTCGCGAAATTATGAACCTGGGATATGTGACAAGTCATTTCAAGAAAATGAAGACAATACACACATGCCTCACAAATGCCAGAGTGAAAGTAAGCCCATGGACTCAGTGCCTACTTCATTTATGGCTGCTGGCTGCTATAAAGATTACAAGGTGAGAGATGTGAGTTCTGAGGAGATATGCAGATTGTACAGCCCAATGGCAAGAGTTTTCAAAGTACCGTATATACTTGAATATAAGCCGACCTGAATATAAGCTGAGGTACCTAATTATGACCTGGGAAACCAGAAAAATCGATTGACTTGAGTATAAGCCTAGGGTGGAAAATGCAGAAGCTATTGGTGAGTTTCAATGATCAAAACAAATGAAAATAAAATTACTAAAAATTGAGACATCAGTGGGGTAATGTATTTAAATATTTTTAAAATAAAAACATAAATAAAAAGACAAGTCATTTAACATTAGTAACCCAGCACAGTAAGTGGAAAATAGGTTCAACAAAAACAATAAAGTATCAACAATGATACCTTAAGAGTACTATGCCCTGAGCTCAATCAGCAACCAAGCTAAAATGTAAAGAGTTAAAATACTTCAAAACTGGATTCCTCATCATCAACCATATCCCATTGCAGAGCTTCAGCTGGTGTGAGGTCATCATAGACGCTGTCCTCACTGAGATCGCCGTCATCACCATCACTGCTGTCATTTTCATACAGAGCGCAGTCTTCACTGCCATCCATAGCATTACTAATACTACATTTCTGGAAGGCCTGTTGCACCATGTCTTCTGGAATGTCTTCCCATGCATCTCGAACCCACTTTGCTATTAACTCTATGTCAGGCTTCATGAGATTTCCTCCTTTTGTTAGTTGGACTTGACCAGATGACATCCATTCATGCCACATCCTTCGCAGAAGGTCTTTCAAAGGCTTATTCAAAGATACATCCAAAGGCTGCAGTACAGATGTAAGCCCACCTGGAATAATGGCTAAAGTAACTTTACTAGATTTGGCCAATTTTTTATGTCATCTGATAGGTGGGCTCTGAACATATCCCAAACAAGTAACGATGGCTTTTTCTTTAAGGCTGCTCCTGGTCGTCTGTTCCAAATTTCTTCCAGCCATTTTTTTTGCTCCATCTTCAACCATCCAACCTTTAACATGTGTACCCACAGTAATTCTTGGTGGGAAATTGATCTTTTTAGACAAGGTCTTTCTTTTAAAATTAATGACAGGATGCAGCTTAATTCCATTACCCAAACATGATAGAACTGTAAAGTATTGTTTTTTTTTTCATTTTCTATGGTTTTGAGAAAAATGTTTTTTTCTTCTAAACTTGCAACGGTTCTATTGCTTGGAAGATCAAAAGTCATGGCAGTTTCATCCATATTCCCAATATCTGCCAGGTCATAATTATAAATCCTTCTTTGTTTTATACTAAATGACTGGAATGACATAGGGTAATTTTTCTTCAGGGTCTTGTGGCAATTTCTGGGAAATATTTGTTCTTTGTCTCAAACACAGCAGGCCAAACCTATTCATAAAATGGATACACCATCCTGCTAACGCAGCAAATTTTTCAATGCCTGGTGCTTTATATTTGTCATCTTAGCCATTTGTAGAGCACATAAGTGGATTGCCATGCATGTTACACAGTAACCATTTTGACAACACCCCATAACCCATTTATGTAATTCACTCTCTAGAGCCCCATAAAAAGACGTTAAACCACGACAACCATTTTTAGCTTTTGGAATCTGTTCCAAGTCAGCCTTCATTTTCCACCACTCCCTCACTTGCTTTTCGTCAACACAAAATTCCCTACTTGCAATACTGTTATTGCTCTCTTCTGCTCTTAACACAACCTTCATTTTGAAACCAGCCTCATATGACTGGCATTTTTGTTTTGGTTCAAGAGTATCCATTTCTAATAGGATAAAAAAACAAGACTTGAAAACGAACTTTCATAATAATGCCCCCAATGTGTTAGCCTGGGGGTGGGGGTGCGGGGGGGGGAGTCCTCGGGCGGGAGATGCAGGATGTGAATTAACACAGAGCAGAGGGGAGAGACAGAGCGCAGCCACAGACACATCCTTACCAATTCAGATGCTGGCGTAAGTGAATCACTACAGATGTTTCTGCGAATTGGAGCCGTCCACATCATAGGACGGCTCTGACTGGTTAGATGCGAGTAAACAAACATTCAAAGCCCTTCAGTGTCAGCAGGGCTTTGAATGAACAGGGGGAAATGGCAATCACCTGTGAGATAATGGGAACTTGTCCCATTACCTCGGGGGGCGGGGTGAGGGGCAGCGAGATGTTACACCTGGCTGGGGTACCACTGACCGGGGTATAAGGCAAACCCTCGTTTTTCAGCACATTTTTTTGTGCTGAAAAACTTGGCTTATACATGAGTATATACAGTAGAAATGATGATTATGATGATGGGGCAATGAGGATCATAGCATGGATTTGCTAGGTTTATCCTATTGCTTTCAAGTGGGTTCCACTCATTTCTAACTACAGAATGAAACACTGCTGGTCCTATGCCATGCTAAAATTTGTTCCTGTTTGACCTTATTGTTGCAGTCACTGTGCAATCAATCGCACAGAGGATCTTCCTCTTTTTTTTTTCTGACTCTATTTTAACAAGCACACTATCTTCTCCAGGGTTTGAGCTTCCCTGATAACAAAGGTTATCTGTGACTAGTGTTCAATATGTCAAATCTGTTCCTAAGATGGTTTAAATTTCAGATGGGATATATGCAACATTGTATTTTGACTCTTGTGGACTTATTTTAATTTTTAATTTAATTTCAAGCTTCCACCTGAACTTACATAGGAGCAATTGATAATGTGTTGCACGGTCTTATTTTAGATTCTGATATTGAGCTTTTCCATTGTATCTTCCCATAGATGTTGTCCATTTCATTTCTGTATATTCCATCTGGCAAAGTCCATTTATGTACTCACCATTTGTGTTGTTGAAAACAGATATTTATGATAAAGTCATTCGTTTTACAAAATCCTATCACACAATCTGTACCTTAATTTGTATCACCATGGCCATATTTTCCAATTAATTTTTCTTCCTCTTTGTTGCCACATTTTTTCATTCCAATCAACAGTAATTGTCCATGCACCTTGATTGGAAGTTTGATCAATTTCAGACTGGAGATGATGGTAAATTTCTTCAATTTCTGCATCACTAGCTTTAGTGGTTAGGGCAAAATATGAATAGTAGTTGTATTGACTGGATTCCCTTGTATGTGGTTAGCTATCCTATCATAGATAGCATTGTACTTCAATACATATTATGGATGTCCATTTTGATGATACATGCAATGTTATTCCTCTTAAATCTGTCATTCCCAGCATAGTAAACCATATGACTTGACTCAAAACTTGGCTCAAAGTGGCCAACACTGGCTCACTAATGCCTAGGAAAAGGAGCCCTGGTATCACAGGGACTATGCATCAGACTCTGTACCATAAGTTCTAGAGTTCAAAACCACCAGGTGCTTTCTACTCCCATGAACAGTTACAGTCTTGGAAAATCACAGGGAAGTTCAACCCCGTCATAGAGGGTTTCTATGAGTCGGCATTGACACAACTGCAGAGAAGAGAAAGAATGCTTAGAACATCTTTATGCCTTCCACTTCATTTTTATTACTTCTAATTTTCTGAAATTCATGGTTCATGCATTTCAAAGTCCATTTTATTTGGACTTTGTAGTTGCTTCTAATTTTTGGTATTTGTAGTTGCTTCTTCTAATTTTGTATCATTTCCCATGAGCAAATGAAGGTCCCAAAGGATTTACTACTGAAGGCTTTACGCCTCCATCCAGGTCATAATGGTTGACCCGACATTAAGAAGGATGCTCTTCCTTAGGCATATTTTCAGCGCCTTCCAAACACAGAGCTCATCTTCTACAGCTATATCTACAATGCTATGTTGTTATCTGTGACAGTTTTAGTATCTGACACGGTTACACTGCTATCCATAAGATTTTCAGTACCTAATTCTGCTGAGTGGAAAGCCTATTCCTTCTTCATAGTCTGTTCTTCATCTGGAAGCTCTGCTGAAGCCTGCTCACTGGTGGTGATGCAGATGTTATTTGAAATACTAGTGTCCTAGCTTTCAGCATCAAATCAGCCTACAAGCCATCAGAGAATGACAGACTGATGACTGGTGGAACATGATCATAGGATGGCAAATATCTGTTCATACAGATGGAAAGAAAGAAGCTGTCATACTAGCCACCACTCCTATTTTCCAGCTGTATGTGGCTGAGAAGAGGCATGGGAGAATAATGATTTTGGTTGAAGGCAACGTTCATCCTTAAAAAGAGGCAGGTTTCAGAAACAGTTATTGCAGATACAGACTATTTGTTAATAATAACAATAACCTGAGATTAGGAGACCTAGATTTTGAACCAGATACATAGCACATAATGAGCATGAAAGTCTAAACCTGAACACTTATTATAAAAGGAGTGCTCACATTTGCTTGCACAGTGGTTCAAAGATTTTTTTAAACATAGAAACTATTAGCCTAAATATTCCCAAATTTACCTTAACTTTGTTTTGCTATTGGTATTAGATTGAGATTCAAAGGTGTGCTTCAGGATGGAATGAATCCCAGAGTGTCAAGTGGTTTAGAAGTACACTGCCTGTATGTGGCAACAACAACAAATATGTATATTAGGACTATTGAGCCTAAAATGCATGTAGGATGGCTACATAAGGCAGAAGATGTGCAGATCAAGAGCCCATTCCACGGGTAGAAACAAACCAGGTGAGTGATAATTGGGTTTTGTGTGATATTTATGTTTGTACCAATTTGGCTGGGTCAGGATTCTCCTTGGTTTTAAAATTAAGAAAAAAAGACTCACCACCATTGTAAATTTCTATGCGAGTAAAAAGTCTCATTTTTCTCCTGAGAAGCAGCTGGTAGTTTTTTACTGCTAACTTTGCCCAACATGCAAAGTTGAGTGAATATATATATATATATATATGAGTATATATATATATATATATATATATATATATATATATATATATATATATATAATATAATCACCGTCATGATGGGATTTTCTGTAAATTCCAAACATTTGTCAGATTGCTGTGACCTTACTCAGGTCACAGCCCTGATGCAATTGAAAGGGGTTTTCCTGTGGGGTTGTGGCCCACATTCTATAGAAATAGATGTTTTAGAAAGCTTGCTTGATTTTTGCTGGGTCTGGATCTTGTATCTGCCTCACAGACCTCTGGTTCTTTTGACTTCAGCCAGCTTCTTGCCATATTGCCTGCAATCGCTGGAGCCATCAGTGGCCTGCCATCTGACCTGCCTGGCTTGTATTCATTTGCCTTTCCAGTTATAAGCATGACATGCTGACCTTGGATTCACGAACCTTTTCAACCTATGGCTTTCCTGCCTCTCTGGAGTCTCCTGACGCTACATGAGTCAGGAGAAGCCTCTGCTTCTACAACTGTGTGGACCACTTTCTTGATATAAATGTCTCTCTCTCTCTCTTTCACACACACACACACACACACACACACTATCAAAAATAGATGGAAAGCAAAACAAAATAAGTACTCAAGTATTTAATATCACTGCATGTGTTGTTGGCAACTCCTATAACTCTTACTAAGACCTAATGTGGCTGCCTACCACAGGAGCCAGAGAGCATCCCTGAAATTTCACCTTATGTAGGTTACCTGCCACGCTCCTTCTATTGATCATCCTGATTTGTCAAGATAGTGAGATTAATTTGTAATATTCAAATGTAATCATTTGTAGCCCAGAGAAAGATGGAGTAACTATAATTGCAGGATATTTGGATATGGAATTGAGGGGAGGAAGACTCTGTTACCATGAAAGTGGCTGATCAAAGAGCCCTTCCCCCTTCTCTAACACACACTGAAAAGAGCCATCAGCTATGTCAGAGTACACTGGGAAAGTCTTACCTAAAGAACCCTCAGGAGACTGGATTAGAAATTTCACTATAAGTCACATCATTATTGATAATGTAGCTGTAACATTAAAATAGTGTCAGTTGAATGATATGCTTGACAGATACTCATGATGCTATTATTATCTTCAAGAAAATATTGCATACTGGGTTTTGTGAGTCACTTATTTTATGTATGGTTCAAAGGGATAAAGAAATCAATGAACGACAGATATATTAAATGATATAGACAATATCAGTTCACCCGTCCATGCTTCAGTTGAACAACTATAAAATAGGAATAATAGCAAGAATGTTGGGCATGATTTTTTTCCATATCTCCCTCCCTTGTCCCATTCAATCACACACTTACACTTTAAAAATCCATAAAGAATAAAGGCATACAAATTTTCAGCAATCAAGGTTTGTTTGTTACTTTCTGTCATTGTTGACTCTTTCTGATACAAGAACTTGATAAAAAGGAAAATGAGGTTTCCTCCTGTGTATTTGGAATTCCCTCTGTGATGTTTATATGTGTGTGAGAGAGAAAAAAAAAGAGAGACTGGGCTAACCAGCATAAGAGGGTACATATGAAATGGCTAGGTAACCATTGTTTCTTGCAAAATGCTTTCATCCTTCCTCTTCAGAACTAGACATGGCACAGGAAGGCAAGGGTGCTACCTGGTGGGATACATTCAGGTGGAAGCAGATCACACAGGTCCCTTTTGAGATCATTAGCACCAAACACTGCAAGAATTGCTGATGCTCAATCCGTTTACTTTTCCCTATGGCATATGACGGGCTTACAAAGCATCTTCAATAAAGAGTTCGAAATGCCACCAGCAAGTGAAACAACATTAATAAAAAGATTTTTAGTACTTAAACAATAGCTTCTTAAGGGTACCTTATACCATAATAAGCAAAAAGTATTACAGATGGAGAGAAAATAGGACTTTCAAGTGCTGTAAAAAGTTAAATTATAGAAGAAGAAAAAACTGGAAAATAAACAGGCGAGTTGCCACATAGGGAAAATAGACAACATGGGAAATTCTAAACAGCTCATTGTAGTTTCCCTCTACATAGAAACCATAAAAGATATCACCAACTTAAAAAAAAAAAACCTCTAGTAATGTTCGAGTGGTTAGACCAACATGATTAACTAACTGAAGATGAATTAGTAGACTGCTTAAACAGTACTGGGTGGATCAAATAGGAGTCGAGTACTATAAGCAGACAGTAGCCCTTTTAAGAAACATGGACATATTCATAAAAGCAGGTAGCGATATAATTATATTGCTGTCCCTGATACTGTAGTTATTAAAGTTGATTAGGAGGTTAAATGAAAGGTTAGAAGTTGGACCTTACCAGTCACTCTTTTTCCTTCTTTTTTTTAAAAACATTTTATTGGGGACTCATATAACTCTTATCACAATCCATACATACATCAATTGTATAAAGCACATCTGTACATTCTTTGCCCTCATCATTTTCAAAGCATTTGCTCTCCACTTAAGCCCTTTGCATCAAGTCGTTTTTTTCACCTCTCTCCCCGCTCCCCCTCCCTCATGAGCCCTTGAGAATTTATAACTTATCATTTTGTCATATCTTGCCCTGGCAGTCTGCTTCTGTGAGGATGCACAGCTTCAGGAAGGCTGTGGGGCAGCTCTGCGCTGTCCTATAGGGTTACTATGAATCACAATAGACTCAAAGACACTGGGTTTGGGGGTTTATATTTAGTAATTCTTTTGGTCTCTGGGTGGAAGAAGGGCTTGTCTCACGGTGCCAGTTGCCATATTATTACTAACTAGCCACATAAAAGGTACATGGTTAAAACTGAAGAGCAGCATCCAGCTAGATCTTACTATACTCATGTTCACTGACATCAAGTCAATTGTGACTAGTGGCTTTGAACTGCTGACTTGGTGGTTAGTAGACTTACAGATTACCAGACTCCTTACATAATTATTTTACATTCTCTCTCTCTCTCTCTCTCTCTCTCTCTCTCTCTCTCTCTCTCTCTCTCTCTCTCTCTCTCTCACACACACACACACACACACATGCGTGTGCACATACCTATTTTTACCCTAATTACTTGCATCTCATTTAATATCCCTTCAGTATTTGATGAAAACTTTGGAACTTCCTATAATAGCGCTAAGAGTCAAAACCCACAGAGGCAGGGACGTGCTTCTCTTCGGCTAGTGATTTAAATAAAGGCATTTGTAGAACTCTAGGACGCGATCTAATCTTCTCTACAGGACTTCAGAGGATTTGTCAGAAGAGTTGAGTTTAAGAAAGGTGGAGCCAAGGTCTGCTGCATGTATTTCCTTTCCCTGACATTTTCACTGCAGGAATGCTTGTTGGAAGGGTTTGGGGCTTTATTTTGATAAGTAAACCGATTTCTAAATGTTGGTTCTTTTGTCATTTTTGCAAAGCCTCAAATTCAGAAGTGACTGGGCATTTATATTATTTTCTCTTTGACTATAATTAGCTTCTACCAAGCCGGAAGCTTTCTTGGGTGCGGCAAGTGTTTGTCTTGGGAGCAGCAAGCTTTCTTTATGATACATATGGTCTTTCTCCGTGCTGCTTGCTCTTGACCCCCTCACTGCTTTGCCCTCATCCCTGAAGGTTGGTGGGCTCATAACAGCTGACTGATGACTCATGTTGCTTTTGACTCCACTCAGATCTGAGAACGTCTCACCATCCAAAGTCTAGTCTGATACACTCAGATATCTCTTTGCCTTCTGGGTTAATTTCTATGCTCTAAGGAGGAATATATATATATATATACATATATATATATATATATATATATATAAATTTCATGTAACTGAATTGCTGGATCTAACTACCCATTAGTTAGATTCTTCCCATTTCTTTAAGCCTTTTAATTGTTTGCCCTTATGTTGTGTAAAGTAATGAGAATCATCCACAGTCTGGTTTTCCAACACACTCCTGGGACTCCTATCTAATCCATCAGATAGAACATAATCAGTAAATAGAAGTTAATTCCAACAGTATCAAAAACAAAACATAATTAGAGGAGCAGTGGGCTGTGACAGTTATGAAAATCCTTCAAAAGCCAAGTATAAAAGCACTTGAATTAGCCGTGGTTTAGGATTGTTGGTGCCACTGTTCCTCTCCATTAAGGCAGGTCCAAAGTTGACCTAAACTATAATGTCATGGTCTATAAAAACAACTCGTAAGAATTGGTATAGATTGCAACTATATTTAAATATTTTATGAATCTTTTTCATTATCAACAGCCTCCTTCTGATAGCCCACCCATTGTTCCTTGCTGCAATACACTTTGAGCACTCTCGCTAGATACAGAGCACACGAGATCTTTTCTGAGAGAAATAAAGTTCAGAATTGGCTAAGGGAATACTGGTTTTCAAAGTTTGACACGTATTCAGTGATTCACGTCAGCAGCAAGCACCGGGAAGTTAGTCAGCGTGGCCACACTAATCGGGGAAGTAGAAAAAGCTCTCAACACACGTGAGGTACAATGTCAAATAAGGCGATGCAGGTATAGAACAGGAAAGCTGTAGCCTTCAAAGGTAAAATGTTTCTTCTTGAGTATGAGCTATCAAATACCCTAACCCTAAAACGCCTGAATTTTTAATTTCAGGGAAAAATTTTGTTTTTAATTAGTCTTTACTTTAATATTTACATACATTTAATTAAATTTTACAAAAACGTTGTGCTCAGCATTATAGGGTGAATGTAGTACTCTTAAAGTACAAATCAACGTATGTTTTTCTAAAGGGAGCTTTAGAAACAATGATAAATACATCGTTAAACCTATTACCTTTACTAGATTATTCATTCATAATGAAAGAAAAAGAGTCTAGGAGAGCTGGTTGGATCACCTGGAATTTTGGGTCCCTACATTTCTACGTGGTAAGATGTGGGGCAGTTACAGAAATCACATAATTTGGTCTAAATTATAAAAAAGAAAAGAACTCTCCTGTCTGATTTTTTAAGCTGAGAAATGAATATGGTAACATTTCAAATACTACAAGAAAGCAGACAACAAAAAATATGTAAATGTTCCCCTCATTCCTGACTAGACAATAAAATATGAAAAACAGCATCTCACCGGGAACAATGTAGAAGTTGATTACCCTTAGAGTTCAAATGATTTTTACTAGAAAGGTTTCTAAAATGAAAGCCCCTGAAAAAGATGATCACTTAATTCACAGATACTGAGTGGCTACTATGCATTGGCCTAGTTTTGCTTGACATTTTCTCTTTCTTCCCCTATTTTCCTGCCTATAATCATATCTATCTGAGATCCAGCTATTCACTAGTCATAGAGATAGTTCTTTCTGTGGCCAGGTCAAGTTCTAACAAGCTCCTGATCAGAAATTCATGGTCGAAAGCTCAGTCATCACAAGTCACCTGACTGCCGGCCCTACTTTGATCTTCTACTTTAGCCCCAGTGATGGAACTCTTGTCCTGTACTGTGCTTTGTTCTGTCTGCCATGATCAATGTTTTCATCATCAACAGAGAAGACTGGTATGTTAATCAAAATGAGCTTTGGAGTCAGATTGTGTGGGAAGAAATATTTGTTCTCATACTTATTAACTAACTGTGTACAGGCAAGTATCGTAACTTCCACGAGTGTCCATTCCTTCATCTGTTAAATGAAAATACTAATGACACGAATTTCTTAGTTTTATGGGAAAAGTTTCTGTGAGGTTTTGCATGTTAGGTTTGGTCTCCATAAT
Source organism: Tenrec ecaudatus (assembly GCF_050624435.1). Lineage (NCBI taxonomy): Eukaryota > Metazoa > Chordata > Mammalia > Afrosoricida > Tenrecidae > Tenrec > Tenrec ecaudatus. Next base: position 108,239,353 of record NC_134537.1, read on the forward strand.
AATGAAAAGGAATGTGGCCTGCATTGCTCTTGAAATTCCTTCATTTAAAATGAAAATCTAGCCATTAAGTGTTAGATTCTTCGGATCCCTTCTCTTCATAATACACCTCCCTGGTAAATGCATTTTCTCATATCTCCAAATATTATGTACTTCATCTAATGACCAAACTTGACAACTACCCATGTTTTCTTAGACTTTCATGATACAGAATACTGGCACATGCTGTTCACATTCACAGACACAATACATATGTTCTACTCTGATGACGAACTTCCTTTGCTGCCTTACAGCGGGTTCTCCTCAACTTTGACATGGCTAAATCCCCTTTGGTAGCCTTCTGGATTAGAAGGCCATATGACTTCTAGTCTGATCCATCCTGCTACCTATGTTTCAACTTGGGTTTTGTATGGCATCTACCACTCCCCCATAAGACATCATCACAGTCAGCTACAGGCATGTTTAGAAAGAGAAACTGTAGGTCTGAAGTACTTCCATTTCCCTAGTACATTTTTGACCCTTACCAGAGAGGTCAAACTTATTTACAGTAACAATCCCACCTCAATGCACGCAACCACTTGACTATTAAAATGGCATGATTGACCTAGAGTTCAGGAGGAAACTGAGTGTCAATCTCCCTCAACCAATAACCTTTCCCAGCTTTGATGGCTGCTTGTAGTTTACTGAGCCACAGGGTAGAGATCCTGTGAGAGTACAAAGCACAATAAAAACACAAACAATTTCATTTTCTTGTATTTGCTGGCTAGGAAGTGAAATTACAAAGTGTGTAATTCCTTTACTGAGTTAAAAGGAGCCAAGTATTACACCTGTGAGCATAAAAGAAAATATCCCTTTGGCAGAGTGAAGAAAAGCAATGTATAGTGGTCAGTCATAAATAAAAATGGGGTCAGTTTTTGGAGTTGAAAACTTTTAAAAGGATCATACACTTGCAAGCATGTTATTTCATATACTGTATCTTCATTTACATTATGCGATTATAGATTTTATTGGATCATAAATTATTAATATATTAATTGCACCTAGAGACATGGATGGATTCTAAAACAACTCAAGATTTTGTAAGTGAAGATATGGAAACTTCTGATATTAAAATAATATTATTAACCCTATAGGTTCATTGACAGAGTTTCACTAGTTAGAATCTATCATCTAACTCACGACTTGTCACTATAGGAATTCTTAGTCCACTATTGAGACATCCTGGAGTGGGCTACATGTTGGACTGCTAACCAGGGTTCAAACCCACCAGGTCTTCTGTGGGAAAAAGGTAAGGCTTTGCAGAAGGAACTATTCTACTATCTTTTAGGGTAACTATGAGTCAGAATCATTTGAAGGAAAGATGGTGTAGTTTTAGTTCGGTATGAAAGAGTATTAAATCAAAAGCAAAAAAATAAATCTCACACCTTTTTATTTATGTAGAAACACGTTCAGTTGCAGATCTAGGTCATCCCTCCAAGTCAAATGAGAAGATCTAGGGAATAGAAGACCAATCAGTCATTATTTAATGATTTCTTTATTCGCTGTTGTCTACACAATATCTATGTCCACTCCGACTTCTCAATTTTTTCTCCTCTAAAATACAAATGAACCTTCCTGAAGTTATATTGATTTTCTTGGAAAAGATTTCAATGTGCTCGGTTTGATATGTCACCTCTTTTATATAAATATAGCTTCCAAGCTGTGGGGATAAAATATTATCTAAAAGGATGGCTCCTTCCCCAAAGTGCTTTAATATCAAAGAAATGGCAGCCAACTCAGGGTTATGTCCAGCGGGTCTTGGGAGAAACAGGACTTAAATGAATTAAATATTGATTGGTTAGGTAGGTTTTGAAATTTCCTTTATTCTGAATTGGTTCCCTTGACAAAGGATTAGATTTGGACATGAAATGACAGAAAAAATAATTCTTGAAGACAAAAATCTCATCGATTGAAGTTCCCTAGTTATAGGTCTTTTTCCCCCCCTAAGATTCTACTCTCTCCATATCCTTTAAGTGATTTTGCAGACTATACTTAAGCACCTCTTGGTAAGGAACATTAATCTACTTATTAACTAATAGAGGTAATTTGCAAGGTTGGAAATTGAGGGTTCTTAACTTTGGAAATTCAATAAATTCTATTATTGGAAAATTGCAAGTCATTTATTTTCTTCTGATATCCTTTGTGGTGTGATGCAATTTCAAAATATCCTAATAACGAGCTTTGGGATTTTCTTTCCAACACTCTAAAGCTATATGTTACAGTTCAGTGTCTCTGAGCAATAGAATGTATGGAAATTTTAACTCAACCAACATATATTAGTGGATGTCTAAGCTTTCTTTTTTTTCACACATCTATGATTAG